>NW_026728408.1:3922159-4223863 GCF_030684315.1 Stegostoma tigrinum
TTTCAGTCCCTCTGTTTCAGCCCCTCTGTTTCAGCCCCTCTGTGTCAGCCCCTCTGTTTCTCGCCCTCTGTTTCAGCCCCTATGTTTCAGCCCCTCTGTTTCTCCCCCTCAGTTTCAGCCCCTCTGTTTCAGCCCCTCTGTTTCAGCCACTCTGTTTCAGCCCCTCTGTTTCTCGCCCTCTGTTTCTCGCCCTCTGTTTCAGCCCCTCTGTTTCAGCCCCTCTGTTTCAGCCCCTCTGTTTCTCGCCCTCTGTTTCTCGCCCTCTTTTTCTCGCCCTCTGTTTCTCGCTCTCTGTTTCTCGCCCTCTGTTTCTCGCCCTCTGTTTCAGCCCCTCTGTTTCAGCCCCTCTGTTTCAGCCCCTCTGTTTCAGCCCCTCTGTTTCAGCCCCTCTGTTTCTCGCCCTCTGTTTCAGACCCTCTGTTTCAGCCCCTCAGTATCAGCCCCTCTCTTTCAGCCCCTCTGTTTCTCGCCCTCTGTTTCTCGCCCTCTGTTTCTGGCCCTCTGTTTCTCGCCCACTGTTTCAGCCCCTCTGTTTCAGCCCCACTGTATCAGCCCATCTATTTCAGCCCCTCTGTTTCAGCCCCTCTGTTTCAGCCCCTCTGTTTCAGCCCCTCTGTTTCTCGCCCTCTGTTTCTCGCCCTCTGTTTCTCGCCCTCTGTTTCATCCCCTCTGTTTCTCGCCCACTGTTTCAGCCCCTCTGTTTCTCGCCATCTGTTTCAGCCCCTCTGTTTCAGCCCCTCTGTTTCTCGACCTCTGTTTCAGCCCCTCTGTTTCAGCCCCTCTGTTTCAGCCCCTCTGTTTCAGCCCCTATGTTTCTCGCCCTCTGTTTCTCGCCCTCTGTTTCAGCCCCTCTGCTTCAGCCCCTCTGTTTCAGCCCCTCTGTTTCTCGCCCTCTGTTTCTCGCCCTCTGTTTCTCGCCCTCTGTTTCAGCCCCTCTGTTTCAGCCCCTCTGTTTCAGCCCCTCTGTTTCATCCCCTCTGTTTCAGCCCCTCTGTTTCAGCCCCTCTGTTTCTCGCCCTCTGTTTCTCGATCTCTGTTTCTCGCCCTCTGTTTCTCGCCCTCTGTTTCAGCCCCTCTGTTTCAGCCCCTCTGTTTCAGCCCCTCTGTTTCAGCCCCTCTGTTTCAGCCCCTCTGATTCTCGCCCTCTGTTTCTCGCCCTCTGTTTCTCGCCCTCTGTTTCTCGCTCTCTGTTTCTCGCCCTCTGTTTCTCGCCCTCTGTTTCAGCCCCTCTCTTTCAGCCCCTCTGTTTCAGCCCCTCTGTTTCAGCCCCTCTGTTTCAGCCACTCTGTTTCTCGCCCTCTGTTTCAGACCCTCTGTTTCAGCCCCTCAGTATCAGCCCCTCTCTTTCAGCCCCTCTGTTTCTCGCCCTCTGTTTCTCGCCCTCTGTTTCTCGCCCTCTGTTTCTCGCCCACTGTTTCAGCCCCTCTGTTTCAGCCCCACTGTATCAGCCCATCTGTTTCAGCCCCTCTGTTTCAGCCCCTCTGTTTCAGCCCCTCTGTTTCAGCCCCTCTGTTTCTCGCCCTCTGTTTCTCGCCCTCTGTTTCTCGCCCTCTGTTTCATCCCCTCTGTTTCTCGCCCACTGTTTCAGCCCCTCTGTTTCTCGCCATCTGTTTCAGCCCCTCTGTTTCAGCCCCTCTGTTTCTCGACCTCTGTTTCAGCCCCTCTGTTTCAGCCCCTCTGTTTCTCGCCCTCTGTTTCAGCCCCTCTGTTTCAGCTCCTCTGTGTCAGCCCCTCTGTTTCAGCCCCTCTGTTTCTCTCCCTCTTTTTGTCGCCCTCTGTTTCAGCCCCTGTGTTTCAGCCCCTTTGTTTCAGCCCCTCTGTTTCAGCCCCACTGTTTCTCGCCCTCTGCTTCTCGCTCTCTGTTTCTCGCCCTCTGTTTCTCGCCCTCTGTTTCAGTCCCTCTGTTTCAGCCCCTCTGTTTCAGCCCCTCTGTTTCAGCCCCTCTGTTTCTCGCCTACTGTTTCTTTCCCTCTGTTTCTCGCCCTCTGTTTCAGCCCCTCTGTTTCAGTCCCTCTTTTTCAGCCCCTCTGTTTCAGCCCCTCTGTTTCAGCCCCTCTGTTTCTCGCCCTCTGTTTCAGCCCCTCTGTTTCAGCCCCTCTGTTTCTCGCCCTCAGTTTCAGCCCCTCTGTTTCAGCGCCTCTGTTTCAGCCACTCTGTTTCAGCCCCTCTGTTTCAGCCCCTCTGTTTCTCGCCCTCTGTTTCTCGCCCTCTGTTTCTCGCCCTCTGTTTCTCGCTCTCTGTTTCTCGCCCTCTGTTTCTCGCCCTCTGTTTCAGCCCCTCTGTTTCAGCCCCTCTGTTTCAGCCACTCTGTTTCAGCCCCTCTGTTTCAGCCCCTCTGTTTCTCGCCCTCTGTTTCAGACCCTCTGTTTCAGCCCCTCAGTATCAGCCCCTCTCTTTCAGCCCCTCTGTTTCTCGCCCTCTGTTTCTCGCCCTCTGTTTCTGGCCCTCTGTTTCTCGCCCACTGTTTCAGCCCCTCTGTTTCAGCCCCACTGTATCAGCCCATCTATTTCAGCCCCTCTGTTTCAGCCCCTCTGTTTCAGCCCCTCTGTTTCAGACCCTATGTTTCTCGCCCTCTGTTTCTCGCCCTCTGTTTCTCGCCCTCTGTTTCATCCCCTCTGTTTCTCGCCCACTGTTTCAGCCCCTCTGTTTCTCGCCATCTGTTTCAGCCCCTCTGTTTCAGCCCCTCTGTTTCTCGCCCTCTGTTTCAGCCCCTCTGTTTCAGCCCCTCTGTTTCAGCCCCTCTGTTTCAGCCCCTCTGTTTCTCGCCCTCTGTTTCAGCCCCTCTGTTTCAGCCCCTCTGTTTCAGCCCCTCTGTTTCTCGCCCTCTGTTTCTCGCCCTCTGTTTCTCGCCCTCTGTTTCTCGATCTCTGTTTCTCGCCCTCTGTTTCTCGCCCTCTGTTTCAGCCCCTCTGTTTCAGCCCCTCTGTTTCAGCCCCTCTGTTTCAGCCCCTCTGTTTCTCGCCCTCTGTTTCTCGCCCTCTGTTTCAGACGCTCTGTTTCTCGCTCTCTGTTTCTCGCCCTCTGTTTCTCGCCCTCTGTTTCAGCCCCTCTGTTTCAGCGCCTCTGTTTCAGCCCCTCTGTTTCTCGCCCTCTGTTTCTCGCCCACTGTTTCTCGCCCTCTGTTTCAGCCCCTCTGTTTCAGCCCCTCTGTTTCAGCCCCTCTGTTTCAGCCCCTCTGTTTCTCGCCCTCTGTTTCTCGCCCTCTGTTTCTTGCCCTCTGTTTCTCGCTCTCTGTTTCTCGCCCTCTGTTTCTCGCCCTCTGTTTCAGCCCCTCTGTTTCAGCCCCTCTGTTTCAGCCCCTCTGTTTCTCGCCCTCTGTTTCAGCTCCTCTGTTTCTCGCCCTCTGTTTCTCGCCCACTGTTTCTCGCCCTCTGTTTGAGCCCCTCTGTTTCAGCCCCTCTGTTTCAGCCACTCTGTTTCAGCCCCTCTGTTTCTCGCCCTCTGTTTCTCGCCCTCTGTTCCAGCCCCTCTGTTTCAGCCCCTCTGTTTCAGCCCCTCTGTTTCTCGCCCTCTGTTTCTCGCCCTCTGTTTCTCGCCCTCTGTTTCTCGCTCTCTGTTTCTCGCCCTCTGTTTCTCGCCCTCTGTTTCAGCCCCTCTGTTTCAGCCCCTCTGTTTCAGCCCCTCTGTTTCAGCCCCTCTGTTTCAGCCCCTCTGTTTCTCGCCCTCTGTTTCAGACCCTCTGTTTCAGCACCTCAGTATCAGCCCCTCTCTTTCAGCCCCTCTGTTTCTCGCCCTCTGTTTCTCGCCCTCTGTTTCTCGCCCTCTGTTTCTCGCCCACTGTTTCAGCCCCTCTGTTTCAGCCCCACTGTATCAGCCCATCTGTTTCAGCCCCTCTGTTTCAGCCCCTCTGTTTCAGCCTCTCTGTTTCAGCCCCTCTGTTTCTCGCCCTCTGTTTCTCGCCCTCTGTTTCTCGCCATCTGTTTCATCCCCTCTGTTTCTCGCCCACTGTTTCAGCCCCTCTGTTTCTCGCCATCTGTTTCAGCCCCTTTGTTTCTCGCCCTCTGTTTCAGCCCCTCTGTTTCAGTCCCTCTGTTTCAGCCCCTCTGTTTGTGCCCCTCTGTTTCAGCCCCTCTGTTTCACGCCCTCTGTTTCAGCCCCTCTGTTTCAGCCCCTCTGTTTCTCGCCCTCTGTTTCAGCCCCTCTGTTTCTCGCCCTCTGTTTCTCGCCCTCTGTTTCTCGCCCTCTGTTTCTCGCCCTCTGCTTCTCGCTCTCTGTTTCTCGCCCTCTGTTTCTCGCCCTCTGTTTCAGTCCCTCTGTTTCAGCCCCTCTGTTTCAGCCCCTCTGTTTCAGCCCCTCTGTTTCTCGCCCTCTGTTTCTTTCCCTCTGTTTCTCGCCCTCTGTTTCAGCCCCTCTGTTTCAGTCCCTCTGTTTCAGCCCCTCTGTTTCAGCCCCTCTGTGTCAGCCCCTCTGTTTCTCGCCCTCTGTTTCAGCCCCTCTGTTTCAGCCCCTCTGTTTCTCGCCCTCAGTTTCAGCCCCTCTGTTTCAGCCCCTCTGTTTCAGCCCCTCTGTTTCAGCCCCTCTGTTTCTCGCCCTCTGTTTCAGCCCCTCTGTTTCAGCCCCTCTGTTTCTCGCCCACTGTTTGTCGAACTCTGTTTCAGCCCCTCTGTTTCAGCCCCTCTGTTCCAGCCCCTCTGTTTCAGCCCCACTGTTTCTCGCCCTCTGCTTCTCGCTCTCTGTTTCTCGCCCTCTGTTTCTCGCCCTCTGTTCCAGTCCCTCTGTTACAGCCCCTCTGTTTCAGCCTCTCAGTTTCAGCCCCTCTGTTTCTCGCTCTCTGTTTCTTTCCCTCTGTTTCTCGCCCTCTGTTTCAGCCCCTCTGTTTCAGTCCCTCTGTTTCAGCCCCTCTGTTTCAGCCCCTCTGTTTCTCGCCCTCTGTTTCTCGCCCTCTGTTTCAGCCCCTCTGTTTCAGCCCCTCTGTTTCAGCCCCTCTGTTTCAGCCCCTCTGTATCTCGCCCTCTGTTTCTCGCCCTCTGTTTCTCGCCCTCTGTTTCTCGATCTCTGTTTCTCGCCCTCTGTTTCTCGCCCTCTGTTTCAGCCCCTCTGTTTCAGCCCCTCTGTTTCAGCCCCTCTGTTTCAGCCCCTCTGTTTCTCGCCCTCTGTTTCTCGCCCTCTGTTTCAGACGCTCTGTTTCTCGCTCTCTGTTTCTCGCCCTCTGTTTCTCGCCCTCTGTTTCAGCCCCTCTGTTTCAGCGCCTCTGTTTCAGCCCCTCTGTTTCTCGCCCTCTGTTTCTCGCCCACTGTTTCTCGCCCTCTGTTTCAGCCCCTCTGTTTCAGCCCCTCTGTTTCAGCCCCTCTGTTTCAGCCCCTCTGTTTCTCGCCCTCTGTTTCTCGCCCTCTGTTTCTTGCCCTCTGTTTCTCGCTCTCTGTTTCTCGCCCTCTGTTTCTCGCCCTCTGTTTCAGCCCCTCTGTTTCAGCCCCTCTGTTTCAGCCCCTCTGTTTCTCGCCCTCTGTTTCAGCTCCTCTGTTTCTCGCCCTCTGTTTCTCGCCCACTGTTTCTCGCCCTCTGCTTCAGCCCCTCTGTTTCAGCCCCTCTGTTTCAGCCACTCTGTTTCAGCCCCTCTGTTTCTCGCCCTCTGTTTCTCGCCCTCTGTTCCAGCCCCTCTGTTTCAGCCCCTCTGTTTCAGCCCCTCTGTTTCTCGCCCTCTGTTTCTCGCCCTCTGTTTCTCGCCCTCTGTTTCTCGCTCTCTGTTTCTCGCCCTCTGTTTCTCGCCCTCTGTTTCAGCCCCTCTGTTTCAGCCCCTCTGTTTCAGCCCCTCTGTTTCAGCCCCTCTGTTTCAGCCCCTCTGTTTCTCGCCCTCTGTTTCAGACCCTCTGTTTCAGCCCCTCAGTATCAGCCCCTCTCTTTCAGCCCCTCTGTTTCTCGCCCTCTGTTTCTCGCCCTCTGTTTCTCGCCCTCTGTTTCTCGCCCACTGTTTCAGCCCCTCTGTTTCAGCCCCACTGTATCAGCCCATCTGTTTCAGCCCCTCTGTTTCAGCCCCTCTGTTTCAGCCTCTCTGTTTCAGCCCCTCTGTTTCTCGCCCTCTGTTTCTCGCCCTCTGTTTCTCGCCCTCTGTTTCATCCCCTCTGTTTCTCGCCCACTGTTTCAGCCCCTCTGTTTCTCGCCATCTGTTTCAGCCCCTTTGTTTCTCGCCCTCTGTTTCAGCCCCTCTGTTTCAGTCCCTCTGTTTCAGCCCCTCTGTTTGTGCCCCTCTGTTTCAGCCCCTCTGTTTCACGCCCTCTGTTTCAGCCCCTCTGTTTCAGCCCCTCTGTTTCTCGCCCTCTGTTTCAGCCCCTCTGTTTCTCGCCCTCTGTTTGTCGCCCTCTGTTCCGGCCCCTCTGTTTCAGCCCCTCTGTTTCAGCCCCTCTGTTTCAGCCCCACTGTTTCTCGCCCTCTGCTTCTCGCTCTCTGTTTCTCGCCCTCTGTTTCTCGCCCTCTGTTTCAGTCCCTCTGTTTCAGCCCCTCTGTTTCAGCCCCTCTGTTTCAGCCCCTCTGTTTCTCGCCCTCTGTTTCTTTCCCTCTGTTTCTCGCCCTCTGTTTCAGCCCCTCTGTTTCAGTCCCTCTGTTTCAGCCCCTCTGTTTCAGCCCCTCTGTGTCAGCCCCTCTGTTTCTCGCCCTCTGTTTCAGCCCCTCTGTTTCAGCCCCTCTGTTTCTCGCCCTCAGTTTCAGCCCCTCTGTTTCAGCCCCTCTGTTTCAGCCCCTCTGTTTCAGCCCCTCTGTTTCTCGCCCTCTGTTTCAGCCCCTCTGTTTCAACCCCTCTGTTTCTCGCCCACTGTTTGTCGAACTCTGTTTCAGCCCCTCTGTTTCAGCCCCTCTGTTTCAGCCCCTCTGTTTCAGCCCCACTGTTTCTCGCCCTCTGCTTCTCGCTCTCTGTTTCTCGCCCTCTGTTTCTCGCCCTCTGTTTCAGTCCCTCTGTTTCAGCCCCTCTGTTTCAGCTTCTCAGTTTCAGCCCCTCTGTTTCTCGCCCTCTGTTTCAGCCCCTCTGTTTCTCGCCCTCTGTTTCAGCCCCTCTGTTTCAGTCCCTCTGTTTCAGCCCCTCTGTTTCAGCCCCTCTGTTTCTCGCCCTCTGTTTCTCGCCCTCTGTTTCAGCCCCTCTGTTTCAGCCCCTCTGTTTCTCGCCCTCAGTTTCACCCCCTCTGTTTCAGCCCCTCTGTTTCAGCCCCTCTGTTTCAGCCCCTCTGTTTCTCGCCCTCTGTTTCAGCCCCTCTGTTTCAGCCCCTCTGTTTCTCGCCCACTGTTTGTCGAACTCTGTTTCAGCCCCTCTGTTTCAGCCCCTCTGTTTCAGCCCCTCTGTTTCAGCTCCACTGTTTCTAGCCCTCTGCTTCTCGCTCTCTGTTTCTCGCCCTCTGTTTCTCGCCCTCTGTTTCAGTCCCTCTGTTTCAGCCCCTCTGTTTCAGCCTCTCAGTTTCAGCCCCTCTGTTTCTCGCCCTCTGTTTCTTTCCCTCTGTTTCTCGCCCTCTGTTTCAGCCCCTCTGTTACAGTCCCTCTGTTTAAGCCCCTCTGTTTCAGCCCCTCTGTTTCTCGCCCTCTGTTTCTCGCCCTCTGTTTCAGCCCCTCTGTTTCAGCCCCTCTGTTTCAGCCCCTCTGTTTCTCGCCCTCTGTTTCTCGCCCTCTGTTTCTCGCCCTCTGTTTCTCGCTCTCTGTTTCTCGCCCTCTGTTTCAGCCCCTCTGTTTCAGCCCCTCTGTTTCTCGCCCTCAGTTTCAGCCCCTCTGTTTCAGCCCCTCTGTTTCAGCCACTCTGTTTCAGCCCCTCTGTTTCTCGCCCTCTGTTTCTCGCCCTCTGTTTCAGCCCCTCTGTTTCAGCCCCTCTGTTTCAGCCCTCTGTTTCTCGCCCTCTGTTTCTCGCCCTCTGTTTCTCGCCCTCTGTTTCTCGCTCTCTGTTTCTCGCCCTCTGTTTCTCGCCCTCTGTTTCAGCCCCTCTGTTTCAGCCCCTCTGTTTCAGCCCCTCTGTTTCTCGCCCTCTGTTTCAGCCCCTCTGTTTCTCGCCCTCTGTTTCTCGCCCTCTGTTTCTGGCCCTCTGTTTCTCGCCCACTGTTTCAGCCCCTCTGTTTCAGCCCCACTGTATCAGCCCATCTATTTCAGCCCCTCTGTTTCAGCCCCTCTGTTTCAGCCCCTCTGTTTCAGCCCCTCTGTTTCTCGCCCTCTGTTTCTCGCCCTCTGTTTCTCGCCCTCTGTTTCTCGCCCTCTGTTTCTCGCCCTCTGTTTCATCACCTCTGTTTCTCGCCCACTGTTTCAGCCCCTCTGTTTCTCGCCATCTGTTTCAGCCCCTCTGTTTCAGCCCCTCTGTTTCTCGAACTCTGTTTCAGCCCCTCTGTTTCAGCCCCTCTGTTTCAGCCCCTCTGTTTCAGCGCCTCTGTTTCTCGCCCTCTGTTTCTCGCCCTCTGTTTCAGCCCCTCTGTTTCTGCCCCTCTGTTTCTCGCCCTCTGTTTCTCGCCCTCTGTTTCTCGCCCTCTGTTTCTCGATCTCTGTTTCTCGCCCTCTGTTTCTCGCCCTCTGTTTCAGCCTCTCTGTTTCAGCCCCTCTGTTTCAGCCCCTCTGTTTCAGCCCCTCTGTTTCAGCCCCTCTGTTTCTCGCCCTCTGTTTCTCGCCCTCTGTTTCAGACGCTCTGTTTCTCGCTCTCTGTTTCTCGCCCTCTGTTTCTCGCCCTCTGTTTCTCGCCCTCTGTTTCAGTCCCTCTGTTTCAGCCCCTCTGTTTCAGCCCCTCTGTTTCAGCCCCACTGTTTCTCGCCCTCTGTTTCTTTCCCTCTGTTTCTCGCCCTCTGTTTCAGCCCCTCTGTTTCAGTCCCTCTGTTTCAGCCCCTCTGTTTCAGCCCCTCTGTGTCAGCCCCTCTGTTTCTCGCCCTCTGTTTCAGCCCCTATGTTTCAGCCCCTCTGTTTCTCCCCCTCAGTTTCAGCCCCTCTGTTTCAGCCCCTCTGTTTCAGCCACTCTGTTTCAGCCCCTCTGTTTCTCGCCCTCTGTTTCTCGCCCTCTGTTTCAGCCCCTCTGTTTCAGCCCCTCTGTTTCAGCCCCTCTGTTTCTCGCCCTCTGTTTCTCGCCCTCTTTTTCTCGCCCTCTGTTTCTCGCTCTCTGTTTCTCGCCCTCTGTTTCTCGCCCTCTGTTTCAGCCCCTCTGTTTCAGCCCCTCTGTTTCAGCCCCTCTGTTTCAGCCCCTCTGTTTCAGCCCCTCTGTTTCTCGCCCTCTGTTTCAGACCCTCTGTTTCAGCCCCTCAGTATCAGCCCCTCTCTTTCAGCCCCTCTGTTTCTCGCCCTCTGTTTCTCGCCCTCTGTTTCTGGCCCTCTGTTTCTCGCCCACTGTTTCAGCCCCTCTGTTTCAGCCCCACTGTATCAGCCCATCTATTTCAGCCCCTCTGTTTCAGCCCCTCTGTTTCAGCCCCTCTGTTTCAGCCCCTCTGTTTCTCGCCCTCTGTTTCTCGCCCTCTGTTTCTCGCCCTCTGTTTCATCCCCTCTGTTTCTCGCCCACTGTTTCAGCCCCTCTGTTTCTCGCCATCTGTTTCAGCCCCTCTGTTTAAGCCCCTCTGTTTCTCGACCTCTGTTTCAGCCCCTCTGTTTCAGCCCCTCTGTTTCAGCCCCTCTGTTTCAGCCCCTATGTTTCTCGCCCTCTGTTTCTCGCCCTCTGTTTCAGCCCCTCTGCTTCAGCCCCTCTGTTTCAGCCCCTCTGTTTCTCGCCCTCTGTTTCTCGCCCTCTGTTTCTCGCCCTCTGTTTCAGCCCCTCTGTTTCAGCCCCTCTGTTTCAGCCCCTCTGTTTCATCCCCTCTGTTTCAGCCCCTCTGTTTCAGCCCCTCTGTTTCTCGCCCTCTGTTTCTCGATCTCTGTTTCTCGCCCTCTGTTTCTCGCCCTCTGTTTCAGCCCCTCTGTTTCAGCCCCTCTGTTTCAGCCCCTCTGTTTCAGCCCCTCTGTTTCAGCCCCTCTGATTCTCGCCCTCTGTTTCTCGCCCTCTGTTTCTCGCCCTCTGTTTCTCGCTCTCTGTTTCTCGCCCTCTGTTTCTCGCCCTCTGTTTCAGCCCCTCTCTTTCAGCCCCTCTGTTTCAGCCCCTCTGTTTCAGCCCCTCTGTTTCAGCCACTCTGTTTCTCGCCCTCTGTTTCAGACCCTCTGTTTCAGCCCCTCAGTATCAGCCCCTCTCTTTCAGCCCCTCTGTTTCTCGCCCTCTGTTTCTCGCCCTCTGTTTCTCGCCCTCTGTTTCTCGCCCACTGTTTCAGCCCCTCTGTTTCAGCCCCACTGTATCAGCCCATCTGTTTCAGCCCCTCTGTTTCAGCCCCTCTGTTTCAGCCCCTCTGTTTCAGCCCCTCTGTTTCTCGCCCTCTGTTTCTCGCCCTCTGTTTCTCGCCCTCTGTTTCATCCCCTCTGTTTCTCGCCCACTGTTTCAGCCCCTCTGTTTCTCGCCATCTGTTTCAGCCCCTCTGTTTCAGCCCCTCTGTTTCTCGACCTCTGTTTCAGCCCCTCTGTTTCAGCCCCTCTGTTTCTCGCCCTCTGTTTCAGCCCCTCTGTTTCAGCTCCTCTGTATCAGCCCCTCTGTTTCAGCCCCTCTGTTTCTCTCCCTCTTTTTGTCGCCCTCTGTTTCAGCCCCTGTGTTTCAGCCCCTTTGTTTCAGCCCCTCTGTTTCAGCCCCACTGTTTCTCGCCCTCTGCTTCTCGCTCTCTGTTTCTCGCCCTCTGTTTCTCGCCCTCTGTTTCAGTCCCTCTGTTTCAGCCCCTCTGTTTCAGCCCCTCTGTTTCAGCCCCTCTGTTTCTCGCCTACTGTTTCTTTCCCTCTGTTTCTCGCCCTCTTTTTCAGCCCCTCTGTTTCAGTCCCTCTGTTTCAGCCCCTCTGTTTCAGCCCCTCTGTTTCAGCCCCTCTGTTTCTCGCCCTCTGTTTCAGCCCCTCTGTTTCAGCCCCTCTGTTTCTCGCCCTCAGTTTCAGCCCCTCTGTTTCAGCCCCTCTGTTTCAGCCACTCTGTTTCAGCCCCTCTGTTTCTCGCCCTCTGTTTCTCGCCCTCTGTTTCAGCCCCTCTGTTTCAGCCCCTCTGTTTCAGCCCCTCTGTTTCTCGCCCTCTGTTTCTCGCCCTCTGTTTCTCGCCCTCTGTTTCTCGCTCTCTGTTTCTCGCCCTCTGTTTCTCGCCCTCTGTTTCAGCCCCTCTGTTTCAGCCCCTCTGTTTCAGCCACTCTGTTTCAGCCCCTCTGTTTCAGCCCCTCTGTTTCTCGCCCTCTGTTTCAGACCCTCTGTTTCAGCCCCTCAGTATCAGCCCCTCTCTTTCAGCCCCTCTGTTTCTCGCCCTCTGTTTCTCGCCCTCTGTTTCTGGCCCTCTGTTTCTCGCCCACTGTTTCAGCCCCTCTGTTTCAGCCCCACTGTATCAGCCCATCTATTTCAGCCCCTCTGTTTCAGCCCCTCTGTTTCAGCCCCTCTGTTTCAGACCCTATGTTTCTCGCCCTCTGTTTCTCGCCCTCTGTTTCTCGCCCTAAGTTTCTCGATCTCTGTTTCTCGCCCTCTGTTTCTCGCCCTCTGTTTCAGCCCCTCTGTTTCAGCCCCTCTGTTTCAGCCCCTCTGTTTCAGCCCCTCTGTTTCTCGCCCTCTGTTTCTCGCCCTCTGTTTCAGACGCTCTGTTTCTCGCTCTCTGTTTCTCGCCCTCTGTTTCTCGCCCTCTGTTTCAGCCCCTCTGTTTCAGCGCCTCTGTTTCAGCCCCTCTGTTTCTCGCCCTCTGTTTCTCGCCCACTGTTTCTCGCCCTCTGTTTCAGCCCCTCTGTTTCAGCCCCTCTGTTTCAGCCCCTCTGTTTCAGCCCCTCTGTTTCTCGCCCTCTGTTTCTCGCCCTCTGTTTCTTGCCCTCTGTTTCTCGCTCTCTGTTTCTCGCCCTCTGTTTCTCGCCCTCTGTTTCAGCCCCTCTGTCTCAGCCCCTCTGTTTCAGCCCCTCTGTTTCTCGCCCTCTGTTTCAGCTCCTCTGTTTCTCGCCCTCTGTTTCTCGCCCACTGTTTCTCGCCCTCTGCTTCAGCCCCTCTGTTTCAGCCCCTCTGTTTCAGCCACTCTGTTTCAGCCCCTCTGTTTCTCGCCCTCTGTTTCTCGCCCTCTGTTCCAGCCCCTCTGTTTCAGCCCCTCTGTTTCAGCCCCTCTGTTTCTCGCCCTCTGTTTCTCGCCCTCTGTTTCTCGCCCTCTGTTTCTCGCTCTCTGTTTCTCGCCCTCTGTTTCTCGCCCTCTGTTTCAGCCCCTCTGTTTCAGCCCCTCTGTTTCAGCCCCTCTGTTTCAGCCCCTCTGTTTCAGCCCCTCTGTTTCTCGCCCTCTGTTTCAGACCCTCTGTTTCAGCCCCTCAGTATCAGCCCCTCTCTTTCAGCCCCTCTGTTTCTCGCCCTCTGTTTCTCGCCCTCTGTTTCTCGCCCTCTGTTTCTCGCCCACTGTTTCAGCCCCTCTGTTTCAGCCCCACTGTATCAGCCCATCTGTTTCAGCCCCTCTGTTTCAGCCCCTCTGTTTCAGCCTCTCTGTTTCAGCCCCTCTGTTTCTCGCCCTCTGTTTCAGACCCTCTGTTTCAGCCCCTCAGTATCAGCCCCTCTCTTTCAGCCCCTCTGTTTCTCGCCCTCTGTTTCTCGCCCTCTGTTTCTCGCCCTCTGTTTCTCGCCCACTGTTTCAGCCCCTCTGTTTCAGCCCCACTGTATCAGCCCATCTGTTTCAGCCCCTCTGTTTCAGCCCCTCTGTTTCAGTCCCTCTGTTTCAGCCCCTCTGTTTGTGCCCCTCTGTTTCAGCCCCTCTGTTTCACGCCCTCTGTTTCAGCCCCTCTGTTTCAGCCCCTCTGTTTCTCGCCCACTGTTTCAGCCCCTCTGTTTCTCGCCATCTGTTTCAGCCCCTTTGTTTCTCGCCCTCTGTTTCAGCCCCTCTGTTTCAGTCCCTCTGTTTCAGCCCCTCTGTTTGTGCCCCTCTGTTTCAGCCCCTCTGTTTCACGCCCTCTGTTTCAGCCCCTCTGTTTCAGCCCCTCTGTTTCTCGCCCTCTGTTTCAGCCCCTCTGTTTCTCGCCCTCTGTTTGTCGCCCTCTGTTCCGGCCCCTCTGTTTCAGCCCCTCTGTTTCAGCCCCTCTGTTTCAGCCCCACTGTTTCTCGCCCTCTGCTTCTCGCTCTCTGTTTCTCGCCCTCTGTTTCTCGCCCTCTGTTTCAGTCCCTCTGTTTCAGCCCCTCTGTTTCAGCCCCTCTGTTTCTCGCCCTCTGTTTCTGGCCCTCTGTTTCTCGCCCACTGTTTCAGCCCCTCTGTTTCAGCCCCACTGTATCAGCCCATCTATTTCAGCCCCTCTGTTTCAGCCCCTCTGTTTCAGCCCCTCTGTTTCAGCCCCTCTGTTTCTCGCCCTCTGTTTCTCGCCCTCTGTTTCTCGCCCTCTGTTTCATCCCCTCTGTTTCTCGCCCACTGTTTCAGCCCCTCTGTTTCTCGCCATCTGTTTCAGCCCCTCTGTTTAAGCCCCTCTGTTTCTCGACCTCTGTTTCAGCCCCTCTGTTTCAGCCCCTCTGTTTCAGCCCCTCTGTTTCAGCCCCTATGTTTCTCGCCCTCTGTTTCTCGCCCTCTGTTTCAGCCCCTCTGCTTCAGCCCCTCTGTTTCAGCCCCTCTGTTTCTCGCCCTCTGTTTCTCGCCCTCTGTTTCTCGCCCTCTGTTTCAGCCCCTCTGTTTCAGCCCCTCTGTTTCAGCCCCTCTGTTTCATCCCCTCTGTTTCAGCCCCTCTGTTTCAGCCCCTCTGTTTCTCGCCCTCTGTTTCTCGATCTCTGTTTCTCGCCCTCTGTTTCTCGCCCTCTGTTTCAGCCCCTCTGTTTCAGCCCCTCTGTTTCAGCCCCTCTGTTTCAGCCCCTCTGTTTCAGCCCCTCTGATTCTCGCCCTCTGTTTCTCGCCCTCTGTTTCTCGCCCTCTGTTTCTCGCTCTCTGTTTCTCGCCCTCTGTTTCTCGCCCTCTGTTTCAGCCCCTCTCTTTCAGCCCCTCTGTTTCAGCCCCTCTGTTTCAGCCCCTCTGTTTCAGCCACTCTGTTTCTCGCCCTCTGTTTCAGACCCTCTGTTTCAGCCCCTCAGTATCAGCCCCTCTCTTTCAGCCCCTCTGTTTCTCGCCCTCTGTTTCTCGCCCTCTGTTTCTCGCCCTCTGTTTCTCGCCCACTGTTTCAGCCCCTCTGTTTCAGCCCCACTGTATCAGCCCATCTGTTTCAGCCCCTCTGTTTCAGCCCCTCTGTTTCAGCCCCTCTGTTTCAGCCCCTCTGTTTCTCGCCCTCTGTTTCTCGCCCTCTGTTTCTCGCCCTCTGTTTCATCCCCTCTGTTTCTCGCCCACTGTTTCAGCCCCTCTGTTTCTCGCCATCTGTTTCAGCCCCTCTGTTTCAGCCCCTCTGTTTCTCGACCTCTGTTTCAGCCCCTCTGTTTCAGCCCCTCTGTTTCTCGCCCTCTGTTTCAGCCCCTCTGTTTCAGCTCCTCTGTATCAGCCCCTCTGTTTCAGCCCCTCTGTTTCTCTCCCTCTTTTTGTCGCCCTCTGTTTCAGCCCCTGTGTTTCAGCCCCTTTGTTTCAGCCCCTCTGTTTCAGCCCCACTGTTTCTCGCCCTCTGCTTCTCGCTCTCTGTTTCTCGCCCTCTGTTTCTCGCCCTCTGTTTCAGTCCCTCTGTTTCAGCCCCTCTGTTTCAGCCCCTCTGTTTCAGCCCCTCTGTTTCTCGCCTACTGTTTCTTTCCCTCTGTTTCTCGCCCTCTGTTTCAGCCCCTCTGTTTCAGTCCCTCTGTTTCAGCCCCTCTGTTTCAGCCCCTCTGTTTCAGCCCCTCTGTTTCTCGCCCTCTGTTTCAGCCCCTCTGTTTCAGCCCCTCTGTTTCTCGCCCTCAGTTTCAGCCCCTC
Organism: Stegostoma tigrinum; assembly: GCF_030684315.1. Taxonomy (NCBI): domain Eukaryota; kingdom Metazoa; phylum Chordata; class Chondrichthyes; order Orectolobiformes; family Stegostomatidae; genus Stegostoma; species Stegostoma tigrinum. Next base: position 3,936,927 of record NW_026728408.1, read on the forward strand.
TGTTTCAGCCCCTCTGTTTCAGCCACTCTGTTTCAGCCCCTCTGTTTCTCGCCCTCTGTTTCTCGCCCTCTGTTTCAGCCCCTCTGTTTCAGCCCCTCTGTTTCAGCCCCTCTGTTTCTCGCCCTCTGTTTCTCGCCCTCTGTTTCTCGCCCTCTGTTTCTCGCTCTCTGTTTCTCGCCCTCTGTTTCTCGCCCTCTGTTTCAGCCCCTCTGTTTCAGCCCCTCTGTTTCAGCCACTCTGTTTCAGCCCCTCTGTTTCAGCCCCTCTGTTTCTCGCCCTCTGTTTCAGACCCTCTGTTTCAGCCCCTCAGTATCAGCCCCTCTCTTTCAGCCCCTCTGTTTCTCGCCCTCTGTTTCTCGCCCTCTGTTTCTGGCCCTCTGTTTCTCGCCCACTGTTTCAGCCCCTCTGTTTCAGCCCCACTGTATCAGCCCATCTATTTCAGCCCCTCTGTTTCAGCCCCTCTGTTTCAGCCCCTCTGTTTCAGACCCTATGTTTCTCGCCCTCTGTTTCTCGCCCTCTGTTTCTCGCCCTAAGTTTCTCGATCTCTGTTTCTCGCCCTCTGTTTCTCGCCCTCTGTTTCAGCCCCTCTGTTTCAGCCCCTCTGTTTCAGCCCCTCTGTTTCAGCCCCTCTGTTTCTCGCCCTCTGTTTCTCGCCCTCTGTTTCAGACGCTCTGTTTCTCGCTCTCTGTTTCTCGCCCTCTGTTTCTCGCCCTCTGTTTCAGCCCCTCTGTTTCAGCGCCTCTGTTTCAGCCCCTCTGTTTCTCGCCCTCTGTTTCTCGCCCACTGTTTCTCGCCCTCTGTTTCAGCCCCTCTGTTTCAGCCCCTCTGTTTCAGCCCCTCTGTTTCAGCCCCTCTGTTTCTCGCCCTCTGTTTCTCGCCCTCTGTTTCTTGCCCTCTGTTTCTCGCTCTCTGTTTCTCGCCCTCTGTTTCTCGCCCTCTGTTTCAGCCCCTCTGTCTCAGCCCCTCTGTTTCAGCCCCTCTGTTTCTCGCCCTCTGTTTCAGCTCCTCTGTTTCTCGCCCTCTGTTTCTCGCCCACTGTTTCTCGCCCTCTGCTTCAGCCCCTCTGTTTCAGCCCCTCTGTTTCAGCCACTCTGTTTCAGCCCCTCTGTTTCTCGCCCTCTGTTTCTCGCCCTCTGTTCCAGCCCCTCTGTTTCAGCCCCTCTGTTTCAGCCCCTCTGTTTCTCGCCCTCTGTTTCTCGCCCTCTGTTTCTCGCCCTCTGTTTCTCGCTCTCTGTTTCTCGCCCTCTGTTTCTCGCCCTCTGTTTCAGCCCCTCTGTTTCAGCCCCTCTGTTTCAGCCCCTCTGTTTCAGCCCCTCTGTTTCAGCCCCTCTGTTTCTCGCCCTCTGTTTCAGACCCTCTGTTTCAGCCCCTCAGTATCAGCCCCTCTCTTTCAGCCCCTCTGTTTCTCGCCCTCTGTTTCTCGCCCTCTGTTTCTCGCCCTCTGTTTCTCGCCCACTGTTTCAGCCCCTCTGTTTCAGCCCCACTGTATCAGCCCATCTGTTTCAGCCCCTCTGTTTCAGCCCCTCTGTTTCAGCCTCTCTGTTTCAGCCCCTCTGTTTCTCGCCCTCTGTTTCTCGCCCTCTGTTTCTCGCCCTCTGTTTCATCCCCTCTGTTTCTCGCCCACTGTTTCAGCCCCTCTGTTTCTCGCCATCTGTTTCAGCCCCTTTGTTTCTCGCCCTCTGTTTCAGCCCCTCTGTTTCAGTCCCTCTGTTTCAGCCCCTCTGTTTGTGCCCCTCTGTTTCAGCCCCTCTGTTTCACGCCCTCTGTTTCAGCCCCTCTGTTTCAGCCCCTCTGTTTCTCGCCCTCTGTTTCAGCCCCTCTGTTTCTCGCCCTCTGTTTCTCGCCCTCTGTTTCATCCCCTCTGTTTCTCGCCCACTGTTTCAGCCCCTCTGTTTCTCGCCATCTGTTTCAGCCCCTTTGTTTCTCGCCCTCTGTTTCAGCCCCTCTGTTTCAGTCCCTCTGTTTCAGCCCCTCTGTTTGTGCCCCTCTGTTTCAGCCCCTCTGTTTCACGCCCTCTGTTTCAGCCCCTCTGTTTCAGCCCCTCTGTTTCTCGCCCACTGTTTCAGCCCCTCTGTTTCTCGCCATCTGTTTCAGCCCCTTTGTTTCTCGCCCTCTGTTTCAGCCCCTCTGTTTCAGTCCCTCTGTTTCAGCCCCTCTGTTTGTGCCCCTCTGTTTCAGCCCCTCTGTTTCACGCCCTCTGTTTCAGCCCCTCTGTTTCAGCCCCTCTGTTTCTCGCCCTCTGTTTCAGCCCCTCTGTTTCTCGCCCTCTGTTTGTCGCCCTCTGTTCCGGCCCCTCTGTTTCAGCCCCTCTGTTTCAGCCCCTCTGTTTCAGCCCCACTGTTTCTCGCCCTCTGCTTCTCGCTCTCTGTTTCTCGCCCTCTGTTTCTCGCCCTCTGTTTCAGTCCCTCTGTTTCAGCCCCTCTGTTTCAGCCCCTCTGTTTCAGCCCCTCTGTTTCTCGCCCTCTGTTTCTTTCCCTCTGTTTCTCGCCCTCTGTTTCAGCCCCTCTGTTTCAGTCCCTCTGTTTCAGCCCCTCTGTTTCAGCCCCTCTGTGTCAGCCCCTCTGTTTCTCGCCCTCTGTTTCAGCCCCTCTGTTTCAGCCCCTCTGTTTCTCGCCCTCAGTTTCAGCCCCTCTGTTTCAGCCCCTCTGTTTCAGCCCCTCTGTTTCAGCCCCTCTGTTTCTCGCCCTCTGTTTCAGCCCCTCTGTTTCAGCCCCTCTGTTTCTCGCCCACTGTTTGTCGAACTCTGTTTCAGCCCCTCTGTTTCAGCCCCTCTGTTTCAGCCCCTCTGTTTCAGCCCCACTGTTTCTCGCCCTCTGCTTCTCGCTCTCTGTTTCTCGCCCTCTGTTTCTCGCCCTCTGTTTCAGTCCCTCTGTTTCAGCCCCTCTGTTTCAGCCTCTCAGTTTCAGCCCCTCTGTTTCTCGCCCTCTGTTTCTTTCCCTCTGTTTCTCGCCCTCTGTTTCAGCCCATCTGTTTCAGTCCCTCTGTTTCAGCCCCTCTGTTTCAGCCCCTCTGTTTCTCGCCCTCTGTTTCTCGCCCTCTGTTTCAGCCCCTCTGTTTCAGCCCCTCTGTTTCTCGCCCTCAGTTTCACCCCCTCTGTTTCAGCCCCTCTGTTTCAGCCCCTCTGTTTCAGCCCCTCTGTTTCTCGCCCTCTGTTTCAGCCCCTCTGTTTCAGCCCCTCTGTTTCTCGCCCACTGTTTGTCGAACTCTGTTTCAGCCCCTCTGTTTCAGCCCCTCTGTTTCAGCCCCTCTGTTTCAGCTCCACTGTTTCTAGCCCTCTGCTTCTCGCTCTCTGTTTCTCGCCCTCTGTTTCTCGCCCTCTGTTACAGTCCCTCTGTTTCAGCCCCTCTGTTTCAGCCTCTCAGTTTCAGCCCCTCTGTTTCTCGCCCTCTGTTTCTTTCCCTCTGTTTCTCGCCCTCTGTTTCAGCCCCTCTGTTACAGTCCCTCTGTTTAAGCCCCTCTGTTTCAGCCCCTCTGTTTCTCGCCCTCTGTTTCTCGCCCTCTGTTTCAGCCCCTCTGTTTCAGCCCCTCTGTTTCAGCCCCTCTGTTTCTCGCCCTCTGTTTCTCGCCCTCTGTTTCTCGCCCTCTGTTTCTCGCTCTCTGTTTCTCGCACTCTGTTTCAGCCCCTCTGTTTCAGCCCCTCTGTTTCTCGCCCTCAGTTTCAGCCCCTCTGTTTCAGCCCCTCTGTTTCAGCCACTCTGTTTCAGCCCCTCTGTTTCTCGCCCTCTGTTTCTCGCCCTCTGTTTCAGCCCCTCTGTTTCAGCCCCTCTGTTTCAGCCCTCTGTTTCTCGCCCTCTGTTTCTCGCCCTCTGTTTCTCGCCCTCTGTTTCTCGCTCTCTGTTTCTCGCCCTCTGTTTCTCGCCCTCTGTTTCAGCCCCTCTGTTTCAGCCCCTCTGTTTCAGCCCCTCTGTTTCTCGCCCTCTGTTTCAGCCCCTCTGTTTCTCGCCCTCAGTTTCAGACCCTCTGTTTCAGCCCCTCAGTATCAGCCCCTCTCTTTCAGCCCCTCTGTTTCTCGGCCTCTGTTTCTCGCCCTCTGTTTCTGGCCCTCTGTTTCTCGCCCACTGTTTCAGCCCCTCTGTTTAAGCCCCACTGTATCAGCCCATCTATTTCAGCCCCTCTGTTTCAGCCCCTCTGTTTCAGCCCCTCTGTTTCAGCCCCTCTGTTTCTCGCCCTCTGTTTCTCGCCCTCTGTTTCTCGCCCTCTGTTTCTCGCCCTCTGTTTCTCGCCCTCTGTTTCATCACCTCTGTTTCTCGCCCACTGTTTCAGCCCCTCTGTTTCTCGCCATCTGTTTCAGCCCCTCTGTTTCAGCCCCTCTGTTTCTCGAACTCTGTTTCAGCCCCTCTGTTTCAGCCCCTCTGTTTCAGCCCCTCTGTTTCAGCCCCTCTGTTTCTCGCCCTCTGTTTCTCGCCCTCTGTTTCAGCCCCTCTGTTTCAGCCCCTCTGTTTCTCGCCCTCAGTTTCAGCCCCTCTGTTTCAGCCCCTCTGTTTCAGCCACTCTGTTTCAGCCCCTCTGTTTCTCGCCCTCTGTTTCTCGCCCTCTGTTTCAGCCCCTCTGTTTCAGCCCCTCTGTTTCAGCCCTCTGTTTCTCGCCCTCTGTTTCTCGCCCTCTGTTTCTCGCCCTCTGTTTCTCGCTCTCTGTTTCTCGCCCTCTGTTTCTCGCCCTCTGTTTCAGCCCCTCTGTTTCAGCCCCTCTGTTTCAGCCCCTCTGTTTCTCGCCCTCTGTTTCAGCCCCTCTGTTTCTCGCCCTCAGTTTCAGACCCTCTGTTTCAGCCCCTCAGTATCAGCCCCTCTCTTTCAGCCCCTCTGTTTCTCGCCCTCTGTTTCTCGCCCTCTGTTTCTGGCCCTCTGTTTCTCGCCCACTGTTTCAGCCCCTCTGTTTCAGCCCCACTGTATCAGCCCATCTATTTCAGCCCCTCTGTTTCAGCCCCTCTGTTTCAGCCCCTCTGTTTCAGCCCCTCTGTTTCTCGCCCTCTGTTTCTCGCCCTCTGTTTCTCGCCCTCTGTTTCTCGCCCTCTGTTTCTCGCCCTCTGTTTCATCACCTCTGTTTCTCGCCCACTGTTTCAGCCCCTCTGTTTCTCGCCATCTGTTTCAGCCCCTCTGTTTCAGCCCCTCTGTTTCTCGAACTCTGTTTCAGCCCCTCTGTTTCAGCCCCTCTGTTTCAGCCCCTCTGTTTCAGCGCCTCTGTTTCTCGCCCTCTGTTTCTCGCCCTCTGTTTCAGCCCCTCTGTTTCTGCCCCTCTGTTTCTCGCCCTCTGTTTCTCGCCCTCTGTTTCTCGCCCTCTGTTTCTCGATCTCTGTTTCTCGCCCTCTGTTTCTCGCCCTCTGTTTCAGCCTCTCTGTTTCAGCCCCTCTGTTTCAGCCCCTCTGTTTCAGCCCCTCTGTTTCAGCCCCTCTGTTTCTCGCCCTCTGTTTCTCGCCCTCTGTTTCAGACGCTCTGTTTCTCGCTCTCTGTTTCTCGCCCTCTGTTTCTCGCCCTCTGTTTCTCGCCCTCTGTTTCAGTCCCTCTGTTTCAGCCCCTCTGTTTCAGCCCCTCTGTTTCAGCCCCTCTGTTTCTCGCCCTCTGTTTCTTTCCCTCTGTTTCTCGCCCTCTGTTTCAGCCCCTCTGTTTCAGTCCCTCTGTTTCAGCCCCTCTGTTTCAGCCCCTCTGTGTCAGCCCCTCTGTTTCTCGCCCTCTGTTTCAGCCCCTATGTTTCAGCCCCTCTGTTTCTCCCCCTCAGTTTCAGCCCCTCTGTTTCAGCCCCTCTGTTTCAGCCACTCTGTTTCAGCCCCTCTGTTTCTCGCCCTCTGTTTCTCGCCCTCTGTTTCAGCCCCTCTGTTTCAGCCCCTCTGTTTCAGCCCCTCTGTTTCTCGCCCTCTGTTTCTCGCCCTCTTTTTCTCGCCCTCTGTTTCTCGCTCTCTGTTTCTCGCCCTCTGTTTCTCGCCCTCTGTTTCAGCCCCTCTGTTTCAGCCCCTCTGTTTCAGCCCCTCTGTTTCAGCCCCTCTGTTTCAGCCCCTCTGTTTCTCGCCCTCTGTTTCAGACCCTCTGTTTCAGCCCCTCAGTATCAGCCCCTCTCTTTCAGCCCCTCTGTTTCTCGCCCTCTGTTTCTCGCCCTCTGTTTCTGGCCCTCTGTTTCTCGCCCACTGTTTCAGCCCCTCTGTTTCAGCCCCACTGTATCAGCCCATCTATTTCAGCCCCTCTGTTTCAGCCCCTCTGTTTCAGCCCCTCTGTTTCAGCCCCTCTGTTTCTCGCCCTCTGTTTCTCGCCCTCTGTTTCTCGCCCTCTGTTTCATCCCCTCTGTTTCTCGCCCACTGTTTCAGCCCCTCTGTTTCTCGCCATCTGTTTCAGCCCCTCTGTTTAAGCCCCTCTGTTTCTCGACCTCTGTTTCAGCCCCTCTGTTTCAGCCCCTCTGTTTCAGCCCCTCTGTTTCAGCCCCTATGTTTCTCGCCCTCTGTTTCTCGCCCTCTGTTTCAGCCCCTCTGCTTCAGCCCCTCTGTTTCAGCCCCTCTGTTTCTCGCCCTCTGTTTCTCGCCCTCTGTTTCTCGCCCTCTGTTTCAGCCCCTCTGTTTCAGCCCCTCTGTTTCAGCCCCTCTGTTTCATCCCCTCTGTTTCAGCCCCTCTGTTTCAGCCCCTCTGTTTCTCGCCCTCTGTTTCTCGATCTCTGTTTCTCGCCCTCTGTTTCTCGCCCTCTGTTTCAGCCCCTCTGTTTCAGCCCCTCTGTTTCAGCCCCTCTGTTTCAGCCCCTCTGTTTCAGCCCCTCTGATTCTCGCCCTCTGTTTCTCGCCCTCTGTTTCTCGCCCTCTGTTTCTCGCTCTCTGTTTCTCGCCCTCTGTTTCTCGCCCTCTGTTTCAGCCCCTCTCTTTCAGCCCCTCTGTTTCAGCCCCTCTGTTTCAGCCCCTCTGTTTCAGCCACTCTGTTTCTCGCCCTCTGTTTCAGACCCTCTGTTTCAGCCCCTCAGTATCAGCCCCTCTCTTTCAGCCCCTCTGTTTCTCGCCCTCTGTTTCTCGCCCTCTGTTTCTCGCCCTCTGTTTCTCGCCCACTGTTTCAGCCCCTCTGTTTCAGCCCCACTGTATCAGCCCATCTGTTTCAGCCCCTCTGTTTCAGCCCCTCTGTTTCAGCCCCTCTGTTTCAGCCCCTCTGTTTCTCGCCCTCTGTTTCTCGCCCTCTGTTTCTCGCCCTCTGTTTCATCCCCTCTGTTTCTCGCCCACTGTTTCAGCCCCTCTGTTTCTCGCCATCTGTTTCAGCCCCTCTGTTTCAGCCCCTCTGTTTCTCGACCTCTGTTTCAGCCCCTCTGTTTCAGCCCCTCTGTTTCTCGCCCTCTGTTTCAGCCCCTCTGTTTCAGCTCCTCTGTATCAGCCCCTCTGTTTCAGCCCCTCTGTTTCTCTCCCTCTTTTTGTCGCCCTCTGTTTCAGCCCCTGTGTTTCAGCCCCTTTGTTTCAGCCCCTCTGTTTCAGCCCCACTGTTTCTCGCCCTCTGCTTCTCGCTCTCTGTTTCTCGCCCTCTGTTTCTCGCCCTCTGTTTCAGTCCCTCTGTTTCAGCCCCTCTGTTTCAGCCCCTCTGTTTCAGCCCCTCTGTTTCTCGCCTACTGTTTCTTTCCCTCTGTTTCTCGCCCTCTGTTTCAGCCCCTCTGTTTCAGTCCCTCTGTTTCAGCCCCTCTGTTTCAGCCCCTCTGTTTCAGCCCCTCTGTTTCTCGCCCTCTGTTTCAGCCCCTCTGTTTCAGCCCCTCTGTTTCTCGCCCTCAGTTTCAGCCCCTCTGTTTCAGCCCCTCTGTTTCAGCCACTCTGTTTCAGCCCCTCTGTTTCTCGCCCTCTGTTTCTCGCCCTCTGTTTCAGCCCCTCTGTTTCAGCCCCTCTGTTTCAGCCCCTCTGTTTCTCGCCCTCTGTTTCTCGCCCTCTGTTTCTCGCCCTCTGTTTCTCGCTCTCTGTTTCTCGCCCTCTGTTTCTCGCCCTCTGTTTCAGCCCCTCTGTTTCAGCCCCTCTGTTTCAGCCACTCTGTTTCAGCCCCTCTGTTTCAGCCCCTCTGTTTCTCGCCCTCTGTTTCAGACCCTCTGTTTCAGCCCCTCAGTATCAGCCCCTCTCTTTCAGCCCCTCTGTTTCTCGCCCTCTGTTTCTCGCCCTCTGTTTCTGGCCCTCTGTTTCTCGCCCACTGTTTCAGCCCCTCTGTTTCAGCCCCACTGTATCAGCCCATCTATTTCAGCCCCTCTGTTTCAGCCCCTCTGTTTCAGCCCCTCTGTTTCAGACCCTATGTTTCTCGCCCTCTGTTTCTCGCCCTCTGTTTCTCGCCCTCTGTTTCTCGATCTCTGTTTCTCGCCCTCTGTTTCTCGCCCTCTGTTTCAGCCCCTCTGTTTCAGCCCCTCTGTTTCAGCCCCTCTGTTTCAGCCCCTCTGTTTCTCGCCCTCTGTTTCTCGCCCTCTGTTTCAGACGCTCTGTTTCTCGCTCTCTGTTTCTCGCCCTCTGTTTCTCGCCCTCTGTTTCAGCCCCTCTGTTTCAGCGCCTCTGTTTCAGCCCCTCTGTTTCTCGCCCTCTGTTTCTCGCCCACTGTTTCTCGCCCTCTGTTTCAGCCCCTCTGTTTCAGCCCCTCTGTTTCAGCCCCTCTGTTTCAGCCCCTCTGTTTCTCGCCCTCTGTTTCTCGGCCTCTGTTTCTTGCCCTCTGTTTCTCGCTCTCTGTTTCTCGCCCTCTGTTTCTCGCCCTCTGTTTCAGCCCCTCTGTCTCAGCCCCTCTGTTTCAGCCCCTCTGTTTCTCGCCCTCTGTTTCAGCTCCTCTGTTTCTCGCCCTCTGTTTCTCGCCCACTGTTTCTCGCCCTCTGCTTCAGCCCCTCTGTTTCAGCCCCTCTGTTTCAGCCACTCTGTTTCAGCCCCTCTGTTTCTCGCCCTCTGTTTCTCGCCCTCTGTTCCAGCCCCTCTGTTTCAGCCCCTCTGTTTCAGCCCCTCTGTTTCTCGCCCTCTGTTTCTCGCCCTCTGTTTCTCGCCCTCTGTTTCTCGCTCTCTGTTTCTCGCCCTCTGTTTCTCGCCCTCTGTTTCAGCCCCTCTGTTTCAGCCCCTCTGTTTCAGCCCCTCTGTTTCAGCCCCTCTGTTTCAGCCCCTCTGTTTCTCGCCCTCTGTTTCAGACCCTCTGTTTCAGCCCCTCAGTATCAGCCCCTCTCTTTCAGCCCCTCTGTTTCTCGCCCTCTGTTTCTCGCCCTCTGTTTCTCGCCCTCTGTTTCTCGCCCACTGTTTCAGCCCCTCTGTTTCAGCCCCACTGTATCAGCCCATCTGTTTCAGCCCCTCTGTTTCAGCCCCTCTGTTTCAGCCTCTCTGTTTCAGCCCCTCTGTTTCTCGCCCTCTGTTTCTCGCCCTCTGTTTCTCGCCCTCTGTTTCATCCCCTCTGTTTCTCGCCCACTGTTTCAGCCCCTCTGTTTCTCGCCATCTGTTTCAGCCCCTTTGTTTCTCGCCCTCTGTTTCAGCCCCTCTGTTTCAGTCCCTCTGTTTCAGCCCCTCTGTTTGTGCCCCTCTGTTTCAGCCCCTCTGTTTCACGCCCTCTGTTTCAGCCCCTCTGTTTCAGCCCCTCTGTTTCTCGCCCTCTGTTTCAGCCCCTCTGTTTCTCGCCCTCTGTTTCTCGCCCTCTGTTTCATCCCCTCTGTTTCTCGCCCACTGTTTCAGCCCCTCTGTTTCTCGCCATCTGTTTCAGCCCCTTTGTTTCTCGCCCTCTGTTTCAGCCCCTCTGTTTCAGTCCCTCTGTTTCAGCCCCTCTGTTTGTGCCCCTCTGTTTCAGCCCCTCTGTTTCACGCCCTCTGTTTCAGCCCCTCTGTTTCAGCCCCTCTGTTTCTCGCCCACTGTTTCAGCCCCTCTGTTTCTCGCCATCTGTTTCAGCCCCTTTGTTTCTCGCCCTCTGTTTCAGCCCCTCTGTTTCAGTCCCTCTGTTTCAGCCCCTCTGTTTGTGCCCCTCTGTTTCAGCCCCTCTGTTTCACGCCCTCTGTTTCAGCCCCTCTGTTTCAGCCCCTCTGTTTCTCGCCCTCTGTTTCAGCCCCTCTGTTTCTCGCCCTCTGTTTGTCGCCCTCTGTTCCGGCCCCTCTGTTTCAGCCCCTCTGTTTCAGCCCCTCTGTTTCAGCCCCACTGTTTCTCGCCCTCTGCTTCTCGCTCTCTGTTTCTCGCCCTCTGTTTCTCGCCCTCTGTTTCAGTCCCTCTGTTTCAGCCCCTCTGTTTCAGCCCCTCTGTTTCAGCCCCTCTGTTTCTCGCCCTCTGTTTCTTTCCCTCTGTTTCTCGCCCTCTGTTTCAGCCCCTCTGTTTCAGTCCCTCTGTTTCAGCCCCTCTGTTTCAGCCCCTCTGTGTCAGCCCCTCTGTTTCTCGCCCTCTGTTTCAGCCCCTCTGTTTCAGCCCCTCTGTTTCTCGCCCTCAGTTTCAGCCCCTCTGTTTCAGCCCCTCTGTTTCAGCCCCTCTGTTTCAGCCCCTCTGTTTCTCGCCCTCTGTTTCAGCCCCTCTGTTTCAGCCCCTCTGTTTCTCGCCCACTGTTTGTCGAACTCTGTTTCAGCCCCTCTGTTTCAGCCCCTCTGTTTCAGCCCCTCTGTTTCAGCCCCACTGTTTCTCGCCCTCTGCTTCTCGCTCTCTGTTTCTCGCCCTCTGTTTCTCGCCCTCTGTTTCAGTCCCTCTGTTTCAGCCCCTCTGTTTCAGCCTCTCAGTTTCAGCCCCTCTGTTTCTCGCCCTCTGTTTCTTTCCCTCTGTTTCTCGCCCTCTGTTTCAGCCCCTCTGTTTCAGTCCCTCTGTTTCAGCCCCTCTGTTTCAGCCCCTCTGTTTCTCGCCCTCTGTTTCTCGCCCTCTGTTTCAGCCCCTCTGTTTCAGCCCCTCTGTTTCTCGCCCTCAGTTTCACCCCCTCTGTTTCAGCCCCTCTGTTTCAGCCCCTCTGTTTCAGCCCCTCTGTTTCTCGCCCTCTGTTTCAGCCCCTCTGTTTCAGCCCCTCTGTTTCTCGCCCACTGTTTGTCGAACTCTGTTTCAGCCCCTCTGTTTCAGCCCCTCTGTTTCAGCCCCTCTGTTTCAGCTCCACTGTTTCTAGCCCTCTGCTTCTCGCTCTCTGTTTCTCGCCCTCTGTTTCTCGCCCTCTGTTTCAGTCCCTCTGTTTCAGCCCCTCTGTTTCAGCCTCTCAGTTTCAGCCCCTCTGTTTCTCGCCCTCTGTTTCTTTCCCTCTGTTTCTCGCCCTCTGTTTCAGCCCCTCTGTTACAGTCCCTCTGTTTAAGCCCCTCTGTTTCAGCCCCTCTGTTTCTCGCCCTCTGTTTCTCGCCCTCTGTTTCAGCCCCTCTGTTTCAGCCCCTCTGTTTCAGCCCCTCTGTTTCTCGCCCTCTGTTTCTCGCCCTCTGTTTCTCGCCCTCTGTTTCTCGCTCTCTGTTTCTCGCACTCTGTTTCAGCCCCTCTGTTTCAGCCCCTCTGTTTCTCGCCCTCAGTTTCAGCCCCTCTGTTTCAGCCCCTCTGTTTCAGCCACTCTGTTTCAGCCCCTCTGTTTCTCGCCCTCTGTTTCTCGCCCTCTGTTTCAGCCCCTCTGTTTCAGCCCCTCTGTTTCAGCCCTCTGTTTCTCGCCCTCTGTTTCTCGCCCTCTGTTTCTCGCCCTCTGTTTCTCGCTCTCTGTTTCTCGCCCTCTGTTTCTCGCCCTCTGTTTCAGCGCCTCTGTTTCAGCCCCTCTGTTTCAGCCCCTCTGTTTCTCGCCCTCTGTTTCAGCCCCTCTGTTTCTCGCCCTCAGTTTCAGACCCTCTGTTTCAGCCCCTCAGTATCAGCCCCTCTCTTTCAGCCCCTCTGTTTCTCGGCCTCTGTTTCTCGCCCTCTGTTTCTGGCCCTCTGTTTCTCGCCCACTGTTTCAGCCCCTCTGTTTCAGCCCCACTGTATCAGCCCATCTATTTCAGCCCCTCTGTTTCAGCCCCTCTGTTTCAGCCCCTCTGTTTCAGCCCCTCTGTTTCTCGCCCTCTGTTTCTCGCCCTCTGTTTCTCGCCCTCTGTTTCTCGCCCTCTGTTTCTCGCCCTCTGTTTCATCACCTCTGTTTCTCGCCCACTGTTTCAGCCCCTCTGTTTCTCGCCATCTGTTTCAGCCCCTCTGTTTCAGCCCCTCTGTTTCTCGAACTCTGTTTCAGCCCCTCTGTTTCAGCCCCTCTGTTTCAGCCCCTCTGTTTCAGCCCCTCTGTTTCTCGCCCTCTGTTTCTCGCCCTCTGTTTCAGCCCCTCTGTTTCTGCCCCTCTGTTTCTCGCCCTCTGTTTCTCGCCCTCTGTTTCTCGCCCTCGGTTTCTCGATCTCTGTTTCTCGCCCTCTGTTTCTCGCCCTCTGTTTCAGCCTCTCTGTTTCAGCCCCTCTGTTTCAGCCCCTCTGTTTCAGCCCCTCTGTTTCAGCCCCTCTGTTTCTCGCCCTCTGTTTCTCGCCCTCTGTTTCAGACGCTCTGTTTCTCGCTCTCTGTTTCTCGCCCTCTGTTTCTCGCCCTCTGTTTCAGCCCCTCTGTTTCAGCCCCTCTGTTTCAGCCCCTCTGTTTCTCGCCCTCTGTTTCTCGCCCACTGTTTCTCGCCCTCTGTTTCAGCCCCTCTGTTTCAGCCCCTCTGTTTCAGCCCCTCTGTTTCAGCCCCTCTGTTTCTCGCCCTCTGTTTCTCGCCCTCTGTTTCTTGCCCTCTGTTTCTCGCTCTCTGTTTCTCGCCCTCTGTTTCTCGCCCTCTGTTTCAGCCCCTCTGTTTCAGCCCCTCTGTTTCAGCCCCACTGTTTCTCGCCCTCTGCTTCTCGCCCACTGTTTCTCGCTCTCTGTTTCTCGCCCTCTGTTTCAGCCCCTCTGTTTCAGCCCCTCTGTTTCAGCCCCTCTGTTTCTCGCCCTCTGTTTCTCGCCCTCTGTTTCTTGCCCTCTGTTTCTCGCTCTCTGTTTCTCGCCCTCTGTTTCTCGCCCTCTGTTTCAGCCCCTCTGTTTCAGCCCCTCTGTTTCTCGCCCTCTGTTTCTCGCCCTCTGTTTCTTGCCCTCTGTTTCTCGCTCTCTGTTTCTCGCCCTCTGTTTCTCGCCCTCTGTTTCAGCCCCTCTGTTTCAGTCCCTCTGTTTCAGCCCCTCTGTTTGTGCCCCTCTGTTTCAGCCCCTCTGTTTCACGCCCTCTGTTTCAGCCCCTCTGTTTCAGCCCCTCTGTTTCTCGCCCTCTGTTTCAGCCCCTCTGTTTCAGCCCCTCTGTTTCTCGCCCTCTGTTTGTCGCCCTCTGTTTCAGCCCCTCTGTTTCAGCCCCTCTGTTTCAGCCCCTCTGTTTCAGCCCCACTGTTTCTAGCCCTCTGCTTCTCGCTCTCTGTTTCTCGCCCTCTGTTTCTCGCCCTCTGTTTCAGTCCCTCTGTTTCAGCCCCTCTGTTTCAGCCCCTCTGTTTCAGCCCCTCTCTTTCTCGCCCTCTGTTTCTTTCCCTCTGTTTCTCGCCCTCTGTTTCAGCCCCTCTGTTTCAGCCCCTCTGTGTCAGCCCCTCTGTTTCTCGCCCTCTGTTTCAGCCCCTCTGATTCAGCCCCTCTGTTTCTCGCCCTCAGTTTCAGCCCCTCTGTTTCAGCCCCTCTGTTTCAGCCCCTCTGTTTCAGCCCCTCTGTTTCTCGCCCTCTGTTTCAGCCCCTCTGTTTCAGCCCCTCTGTTTCTCGCCCTCTGTTTGTCGCCCTCTGTTTCAGCCCCTCTGTTTCAGCCCCTCTGTTTCAGCCCCTCTGTTTCAGCCCCACTGTTTCTCGCCCTCTGCTTCTCGCTCTCTGTTTCTCGCCCTCTGTTTCTCGCCCTCTGTTTCAGTCCCTCTGTTTCAGCCCCTCTGTTTCAGCCCCTCTGTTTCAGCCCCTCTGTTTCTCGCCCTCTGTTTCTTTCCCTCTGTTTCTCGCCCTCTGTTTCAGCCCCTCTGTTTCAGTCCCTCTGTTTCAGCCCCTCTGTTTCAGCCCCTCTGTGGCAGCCCAACTGTTTCTCGCCCTCTGTTTCAGCCCCTCTGTTTCAGCCCCTCTGTTTCTCCCCCTCAGTTTCAGCCCCTCTGTTTCAGCCCCTCTGTTTCAGCCACTCTGTTTCAGCCCCTCTGTTTCTCGCCCTCTGTTTCTCGCCCTCTGTTTCAGCCCCTCTGTTTCAGCCCCTCTGTTTCAGCCCAACTGTTTCTCGCCCTCTGTTTCTCGCCCTCTGTTTCTCGCCCTCTGTTTCTCGCTCTCTGTTTCTCGCCCTCTGTTTCTCGCCCTCTGTTTCAGCCCCTCTGTTTCAGCCCCTCTGTTTCAGCCCCTCTGTTTCAGCCCCTCTGTTTCTCGCCCTCTGTTTCAGACCCTCTGTTTCAGCCCCTCAGTATCAGCCCCTCTCTTTCAGCCCCTCTGTTTCTCGCCCTCTGTTTCTCGCCCTCTGTTTCTGGCCCTCTGTTTCTCGCCCACTGTTTCAGCCCCTCTGTTTCAGCCCCACTGTATCAGCCCATCTATTTCAGCCCCTCTGTTTCAGCCCCTCTGTTTCAGCCCCTCTGTTTCAGCCCCTCTGTTTCTCGCCCTCTGTTTCTCGCCCTCTGTTTCTCGCCCTCTGTTTCATCCCCTCTGTTTCTCGCCCACTGTTTCAGCCCCTCTGTTTCTCGCCATCTGTTTCAGCCCCTCTGTTTCAGCCCCTCTGTTTCTCGACCTCTGTTTCAGCCCCTCTGTTTCAGCCCCTCTGTTTCAGCTCCTCTGTTTCAGCCCCTCTGTTTCTCGCCCTCTGTTTCTCGCCCTCTGTTTCAGCCCCTCTGCTTCAGCCCCTCTGTTTCAGCCCCTCTGTTTCTCGCCCTCTGTTTCTCGCCCTCTGTTTCTCGCCCTCAGTTTCTCGATCTCTGTTTCTCGCCCTCTGTTTCTCGCCCTCTGTTTCAGCCCCTCTGTTTCAGCCCCTCTGTTTTAGCCCCTCTGTTTCAGCCCCTCTGTTTCAGCCCCTCTGTTTCTCGCCCTCTGTTTCTCGCCCTCTGTTTCAGACGCTCTGTTTCTCGCTCTCTGTTTCTCGCCCTCTGTTTCTCGCCCTCTGTTTCAGCCCCTCTGTTTCAGCCCCTCTGTTTCAGCCCCTCTGTTTCTCGCCCTCTGTTTGTCGCACACTGTTTCTCGCCCTCTGTTTCAGCCCCTCTGTTTCAGCCCCTCTGTTTCAGCCCCTCTGTTTCAGCGCCTCTGTTTCTCGCCCTCTGTTTCTCGCCCTCTGTTTCTTGCCCTCTGTTTCTCGCTCTCTGTTTCTCGCCCTCTGTTTCTCGCCCTCTGTTTCAGCCCCTCTGTTTCAGCCCCTCTGTTTCAGCCCCTCTGTTTCTCGCCCTCTGTTTCAGCTCCTCTGTTTCTCGCCCTCTGTTTCTCGCCCACTGTTTCTCGCCCTCTGTTTCAGCCCCTCTATTTCAGCCCCTCTGTTTCAGCCACTCTGTTTCAGCCCCTCTGTTTCTCGCCCTCTGTTTCTCGCCCTCTGTTTCAGCCCCTCTGTTTCAGCCCCTCTGTTTCAGCCCCTCTGTTTCTCGCCCTCTGTTTCTCGCCCTCTGTTTCTCGCCCTCTGTTTCTCGCTCTCTGTTTCTCGCCCTCTGTTTCTCGCCCTCTGTTTCAGCCCCTCTGTTTCAGCCCCTCTGTTTCAGCACCTCTGTTTCTCGCCCTCTGTTTCAGACCCTCTGTTTCAGCCCCTCAGTATCAGCCCCTCTCTTTCAGCCCCTCTGTTTCTCGCCCTCTGTTACTCGCCCTCTGTTTCACGCCCTCTGTTTCTCGCCCACTGTTTCAGCCCCTCTGTTTCAGCCCCACTGTATCAGCCCATCTGTTTCAGCCCCTCTGTTTCAGCCCCTCTGTTTCAGCCCCTCTGTTTCAGCCCCTCTGTTTCTCGCCCTCTGTTTCTCGCCCTCTGTTTCTCGCCCTCTGTTTCATCCCCTCTGTTTCTCGCCCACTGTTTCAGCCCCTCTGTTTCTCGCCATCTGTTTCAGCCCCTCTGTTTCAGCCCCTCTGTTTCTCGACCTCTGTTTCAGCCCCTCTGTTTCAGCCCCTCTGTTTCTCGCCCTCTGTTTCAGCCCCTCTGTTTCAGCCCCTCTGTATCAGCCCCTCTGTTTCAGCCCCTCTGTTTCTCTCCCTCTTTTTGTCGCCCTCTGTTTCAGCCCCTGTGTTTCAGCCCCTGTGTTTCAGCCCCTCTGTTTCAGCCCCACTGTTTCTCGCCCTCGTGCTTCACGCTCTCTGTTTCTCGGCCTCTGTTTCTCGCCCTCTGTTTCAGTCCCTCTGTTTCAGCCCCTCTGTTTCAGCCCCTCTGTTTCAGCCCCTCTGTTTCTCGCCTACTGTTTCTTTCCCTCTGTTTCTCGCCCTCTGTTTCAGCCCCTCTGTTTCTCGCCCTCAGTTTCAGCCCCTCTGTTTCAGCCCCTCTGTTTCAGCCACTCTGTTTCAGCCCCTCTGTTTCTCGCCCTCTGTTTCTCGCCCTCTGTTTCAGCCCCTCTGTTTCAGCCCCTCTGTTTCAGCCCCTCTGTTTCTCGCCCTCTGTTTCTCGCCCTCTGTTTCTCGCCCTCTGTTTCTCGCTCTCTGTTTCTCGCCCTCTGTTTCTCGCCCTCTGTTTCAGCCCCTCTGTTTCAGCCCCTCTGTTTCAGCCCCTCTGTTTCAGCCCCTCTGTTTCTGCCCCTCTGTTTCTCGCCCTCTGTTTCAGACCCTCTGTTTCAGCCCCTCAGTATCAGCCCCTCTCTTTCAGCCCCTCTGTTTCTCGCCCTCTGTTTCTCGCCGTCTGTTTCTGGCCCTCTGATTCTCGCCCACTGTTTCAGCCCCTCTGTTTCAGCCCCACTGTATCAGCCCATCTATTTCAGCCCCTCTGTTTCAGCCCCTCTGTTTCAGCCCCTCTGTTTCAGACCCTATGTTTCTCGCCCTCTGTTTCTCGCCCTCTGTTTCTCGCCCTCTGTTTCATCCCCTCTGTTTCAGCCCCTCTGTTTCTCGCCCTCTGTTTCTCGATCTCTGTTTCTCGCCCTCTGTTTCTCGCCCTCTGTTTCAGCCCCTCTGTTTCAGCCCCTCTGTTTCAGCCCCTCTGTTTCAGCCCCTCTGTTTCAGCCCCTCTGATTCTCGCCCTCTGTTTCTCGCCCTCTGTTTCTCGCCCTCTGTTTCTCGCTCTCTGTTTCTCGCCCTCTGTTTCTCGCCCTCTGTTTCAGCCCCTCTCTTTCAGCCCCTCTGTTTCAGCCCCTCTGTTTCAGCCCCTCTGTTTCAGCCACTCTGTTTCTCGCCCTCTGTTTCAGACCCTCTGTTTCAGCCCCTCAGTATCAGCCCCTCTCTTTCAGCCCCTCTGTTTCTCGCCCTCTGTTTCTCGCCCTCTGTTTCTCGCCCTCTGTTTCTCGCCCACTGTTTCAGCCCCTCTGTTTCAGCCCCACTGTATCAGCCCATCTGTTTCAGCCCCTCTGTTTCAGCCCCTCTGTTTCAGCCCCTCTGTTTCAGCCCCTCTGTTTCTCGCCCTCTGTTTCTCGCCCTCTGTTTCTCGCCCTCTGTTTCATCCCCTCTGTTTCTCGCCCACTGTTTCAGCCCCTCTGTTTCTCGCCATCTGTTTCAGCCCCTCTGTTTCAGCCCCTCTGTTTCTCGACCTCTGTTTCAGCCCCTCTGTTTCAGCCCCTCTGTTTCTCGCCCTCTGTTTCAGCCCCTCTGTTTCAGCTCCTCTGTATCAGCCCCTCTGTTTCAGCCCCTCTGTTTCTCTCCCTCTTTTTGTCGCCCTCTGTTTCAGCCCCTGTGTTTCAGCCCCTTTGTTTCAGCCCCTCTGTTTCAGCCCCACTGTTTCTCGCCCTCTGCTTCTCGCTCTCTGTTTCTCGCCCTCTGTTTCTCGCCCTCTGTTTCAGTCCCTCTGTTTCAGCCCCTCTGTTTCAGCCCCTCTGTTTCAGCCCCTCTGTTTCTCGCCTACTGTTTCTTTCCCTCTGTTTCTCGCCCTCTGTTTCAGCCCCTCTGTTTCAGTCCCTCTGTTTCAGCCCCTCTGTTTCAGCCCCTCTGTTTCAGCCCCTCTGTTTCTCGCCCTCTGTTTCAGCCCCTCTGTTTCAGCCCCTCTGTTTCTCGCCCTCAGTTTCAGCCCCTCTGTTTCAGCCCCTCTGTTTCAGCCACTCTGTTTCAGCCCCTCTGTTTCTCGCCCTCTGTTTCTCGCCCTCTGTTTCAGCCCCTCTGTTTCAGCCCCTCTGTTTCAGCCCCTCTGTTTCTCGCCCTCTGTTTCTCGCCCTCTGTTTCTCGCCCTCTGTTTCTCGCTCTCTGTTTCTCGCCCTCTGTTTCTCGCCCTCTGTTTCAGCCCCTCTGTTTCAGCCCCTCTGTTTCAGCCACTCTGTTTCAGCCCCTCTGTTTCAGCCCCTCTGTTTCTCGCCCTCTGTTTCAGACCCTCTGTTTCAGCCCCTCAGTATCAGCCCCTCTCTTTCAGCCCCTCTGTTTCTCGCCCTCTGTTTCTCGCCCTCTGTTTCTGGCCCTCTGTTTCTCGCCCACTGTTTCAGCCCCTCTGTTTCAGCCCCACTGTATCAGCCCATCTATTTCAGCCCCTCTGTTTCAGCCCCTCTGTTTCAGCCCCTCTGTTTCAGACCCTATGTTTCTCGCCCTCTGTTTCTCGCCCTCTGTTTCTCGCCCTCTGTTTCTCGATCTCTGTTTCTCGCCCTCTGTTTCTCGCCCTCTGTTTCAGCCCCTCTGTTTCAGCCCCTCTGTTTCAGCCCCTCTGTTTCAGCCCCTCTGTTTCTCGCCCTCTGTTTCTCGCCCTCTGTTTCAGACGCTCTGTTTCTCGCTCTCTGTTTCTCGCCCTCTGTTTCTCGCCCTCTGTTTCAGCCCCTCTGTTTCAGCGCCTCTGTTTCAGCCCCTCTGTTTCTCGCCCTCTGTTTCTCGCCCACTGTTTCTCGCCCTCTGTTTCAGCCCCTCTGTTTCAGCCCCTCTGTTTCAGCCCCTCTGTTTCAGCCCCTCTGTTTCTCGCCCTCTGTTTCTCGGCCTCTGTTTCTTGCCCTCTGTTTCTCGCTCTCTGTTTCTCGCCCTCTGTTTCTCGCCCTCTGTTTCAGCCCCTCTGTCTCAGCCCCTCTGTTTCAGCCCCTCTGTTTCTCGCCCTCTGTTTCAGCTCCTCTGTTTCTCGCCCTCTGTTTCTCGCCCACTGTTTCTCGCCCTCTGCTTCAGCCCCTCTGTTTCAGCCCCTCTGTTTCAGCCACTCTGTTTCAGCCCCTCTGTTTCTCGCCCTCTGTTTCTCGCCCTCTGTTCCAGCCCCTCTGTTTCAGCCCCTCTGTTTCAGCCCCTCTGTTTCTCGCCCTCTGTTTCTCGCCCTCTGTTTCTCGCCCTCTGTTTCTCGCTCTCTGTTTCTCGCCCTCTGTTTCTCGCCCTCTGTTTCAGCCCCTCTGTTTCAGCCCCTCTGTTTCAGCCCCTCTGTTTCAGCCCCTCTGTTTCAGCCCCTCTGTTTCTCGCCCTCTGTTTCAGACCCTCTGTTTCAGCCCCTCAGTATCAGCCCCTCTCTTTCAGCCCCTCTGTTTCTCGCCCTCTGTTTCTCGCCCTCTGTTTCTCGCCCTCTGTTTCTCGCCCACTGTTTCAGCCCCTCTGTTTCAGCCCCACTGTATCAGCCCATCTGTTTCAGCCCCTCTGTTTCAGCCCCTCTGTTTCAGCCTCTCTGTTTCAGCCCCTCTGTTTCTCGCCCTCTGTTTCTCGCCCTCTGTTTCTCGCCCTCTGTTTCATCCCCTCTGTTTCTCGCCCACTGTTTCAGCCCCTCTGTTTCTCGCCATCTGTTTCAGCCCCTTTGTTTCTCGCCCTCTGTTTCAGCCCCTCTGTTTCAGTCCCTCTGTTTCAGCCCCTCTGTTTGTGCCCCTCTGTTTCAGCCCCTCTGTTTCACGCCCTCTGTTTCAGCCCCTCTGTTTCAGCCCCTCTGTTTCTCGCCCTCTGTTTCAGCCCCTCTGTTTCTCGCCCTCTGTTTCTCGCCCTCTGTTTCATCCCCTCTGTTTCTCGCCCACTGTTTCAGCCCCTCTGTTTCTCGCCATCTGTTTCAGCCCCTTTGTTTCTCGCCCTCTGTTTCAGCCCCTCTGTTTCAGTCCCTCTGTTTCAGCCCCTCTGTTTGTGCCCCTCTGTTTCAGCCCCTCTGTTTCACGCCCTCTGTTTCAGCCCCTCTGTTTCAGCCCCTCTGTTTCTCGCCCACTGTTTCAGCCCCTCTGTTTCTCGCCATCTGTTTCAGCCCCTTTGTTTCTCGCCCTCTGTTTCAGCCCCTCTGTTTCAGTCCCTCTGTTTCAGCCCCTCTGTTTGTGCCCCTCTGTTTCAGCCCCTCTGTTTCACGCCCTCTGTTTCAGCCCCTCTGTTTCAGCCCCTCTGTTTCTCGCCCTCTGTTTCAGCCCCTCTGTTTCTCGCCCTCTGTTTGTCGCCCTCTGTTCCGGCCCCTCTGTTTCAGCCCCTCTGTTTCAGCCCCTCTGTTTCAGCCCCACTGTTTCTCGCCCTCTGCTTCTCGCTCTCTGTTTCTCGCCCTCTGTTTCTCGCCCTCTGTTTCAGTCCCTCTGTTTCAGCCCCTCTGTTTCAGCCCCTCTGTTTCAGCCCCTCTGTTTCTCGCCCTCTGTTTCTTTCCCTCTGTTTCTCGCCCTCTGTTTCAGCCCCTCTGTTTCAGTCCCTCTGTTTCAGCCCCTCTGTTTCAGCCCCTCTGTGTCAGCCCCTCTGTTTCTCGCCCTCTGTTTCAGCCCCTCTGTTTCAGCCCCTCTGTTTCTCGCCCTCAGTTTCAGCCCCTCTGTTTCAGCCCCTCTGTTTCAGCCCCTCTGTTTCAGCCCCTCTGTTTCTCGCCCTCTGTTTCAGCCCCTCTGTTTCAGCCCCTCTGTTTCTCGCCCACTGTTTGTCGAACTCTGTTTCAGCCCCTCTGTTTCAGCCCCTCTGTTTCAGCCCCTCTGTTTCAGCCCCACTGTTTCTCGCCCTCTGCTTCTCGCTCTCTGTTTCTCGCCCTCTGTTTCTCGCCCTCTGTTTCAGTCCCTCTGTTTCAGCCCCTCTGTTTCAGCCTCTCAGTTTCAGCCCCTCTGTTTCTCGCCCTCTGTTTCTTTCCCTCTGTTTCTCGCCCTCTGTTTCAGCCCCTCTGTTTCAGTCCCTCTGTTTCAGCCCCTCTGTTTCAGCCCCTCTGTTTCTCGCCCTCTGTTTCTCGCCCTCTGTTTCAGCCCCTCTGTTTCAGCCCCTCTGTTTCTCGCCCTCAGTTTCACCCCCTCTGTTTCAGCCCCTCTGTTTCAGCCCCTCTGTTTCAGCCCCTCTGTTTCTCGCCCTCTGTTTCAGCCCCTCTGTTTCAGCCCCTCTGTTTCTCGCCCACTGTTTGTCGAACTCTGTTTCAGCCCCTCTGTTTCAGCCCCTCTGTTTCAGCCCCTCTGTTTCAGCTCCACTGTTTCTAGCCCTCTGCTTCTCGCTCTCTGTTTCTCGCCCTCTGTTTCTCGCCCTCTGTTTCAGTCCCTCTGTTTCAGCCCCTCTGTTTCAGCCTCTCAGTTTCAGCCCCTCTGTTTCTCGCCCTCTGTTTCTTTCCCTCTGTTTCTCGCCCTCTGTTTCAGCCCCTCTGTTACAGTCCCTCTGTTTAAGCCCCTCTGTTTCAGCCCCTCTGTTTCTCGCCCTCTGTTTCTCGCCCTCTGTTTCAGCCCCTCTGTTTCAGCCCCTCTGTTTCAGCCCCTCTGTTTCTCGCCCTCTGTTTCTCGCCCTCTGTTTCTCGCCCTCTGTTTCTCGCTCTCTGTTTCTCGCAGTCTGTTTCAGCCCCTCTGTTTCAGCCCCTCTGTTTCTCGCCCTCAGTTTCAGCCCCTCTGTTTCAGCCCCTCTGTTTCAGCCACTCTGTTTCAGCCCCTCTGTTTCTCGCCCTCTGTTTCTCGCCCTCTGTTTCAGCCCCTCTGTTTCAGCCCCTCTGTTTCAGCCCTCTGTTTCTCGCCCTCTGTTTCTCGCCCTCTGTTTCTCGCCCTCTGTTTCTCGCTCTCTGTTTCTCGCCCTCTGTTTCTCGCCCTCTGTTTCAGCGCCTCTGTTTCAGCCCCTCTGTTTCAGCCCCTCTGTTTCTCGCCCTCTGTTTCAGCCCCTCTGTTTCTCGCCCTCAGTTTCAGACCCTCTGTTTCAGCCCCTCAGTATCAGCCCCTCTCTTTCAGCCCCTCTGTTTCTCGGCCTCTGTTTCTCGCCCTCTGTTTCTGGCCCTCTGTTTCTCGCCCACTGTTTCAGCCCCTCTGTTTCAGCCCCACTGTATCAGCCCATCTATTTCAGCCCCTCTGTTTCAGCCCCTCTGTTTCAGCCCCTCTGTTTCAGCCCCTCTGTTTCTCGCCCTCTGTTTCTCGCCCTCTGTTTCTCGCCCTCTGTTTCTCGCCCTCTGTTTCTCGCCCTCTGTTTCATCACCTCTGTTTCTCGCCCACTGTTTCAGCCCCTCTGTTTCTCGCCATCTGTTTCAGCCCCTCTGTTTCAGCCCCTCTGTTTCTCGAACTCTGTTTCAGCCCCTCTGTTTCAGCCCCTCTGTTTCAGCCCCTCTGTTTCAGCCCCTCTGTTTCTCGCCCTCTGTTTCTCGCCCTCTGTTTCAGCCCCTCTGTTTCTGCCCCTCTGTTTCTCGCCCTCTGTTTCTCGCCCTCTGTTTCTCGCCCTCGGTTTCTCGATCTCTGTTTCTCGCCCTCTGTTTCTCGCCCTCTGTTTCAGCCTCTCTGTTTCAGCCCCTCTGTTTCAGCCCCTCTGTTTCAGCCCCTCTGTTTCAGCCCCTCTGTTTCTCGCCCTCTGTTTCTCGCCCTCTGTTTCAGACGCTCTGTTTCTCGCTCTCTGTTTCTCGCCCTCTGTTTCTCGCCCTCTGTTTCAGCCCCTCTGTTTCAGCCCCTCTGTTTCAGCCCCTCTGTTTCTCGCCCTCTGTTTCTCGCCCACTGTTTCTCGCCCTCTGTTTCAGCCCCTCTGTTTCAGCCCCTCTGTTTCAGCCCCTCTGTTTCAGCCCCTCTGTTTCTCGCCCTCTGTTTCTCGCCCTCTGTTTCTTGCCCTCTGTTTCTCGCTCTCTGTTTCTCGCCCTCTGTTTCTCGCCCTCTGTTTCAGCCCCTCTGTTTCAGCCCCTCTGTTTCAGCCCCACTGTTTCTCGCCCTCTGCTTCTCGCCCACTGTTTCTCGCTCTCTGTTTCTCGCCCTCTGTTTCAGCCCCTCTGTTTCAGCCCCTCTGTTTCAGCCCCTCTGTTTCTCGCCCTCTGTTTCTCGCCCTCTGTTTCTTGCCCTCTGTTTCTCGCTCTCTGTTTCTCGCCCTCTGTTTCTCGCCCTCTGTTTCAGCCCCTCTGTTTCAGCCCCTCTGTTTCTCGCCCTCTGTTTCTCGCCCTCTGTTTCTTGCCCTCTGTTTCTCGCTCTCTGTTTCTCGCCCTCTGTTTCTCGCCCTCTGTTTCAGCCCCTCTGTTTCAGTCCCTCTGTTTCAGCCCCTCTGTTTGTGCCCCTCTGTTTCAGCCCCTCTGTTTCACGCCCTCTGTTTCAGCCCCTCTGTTTCAGCCCCTCTGTTTCTCGCCCTCTGTTTCAGCCCCTCTGTTTCAGCCCCTCTGTTTCTCGCCCTCTGTTTGTCGCCCTCTGTTTCAGCCCCTCTGTTTCAGCCCCTCTGTTTCAGCCCCTCTGTTTCAGCCCCACTGTTTCTAGCCCTCTGCTTCTCGCTCTCTGTTTCTCGCCCTCTGTTTCTCGCCCTCTGTTTCAGTCCCTCTGTTTCAGCCCCTCTGTTTCAGCCCCTCTGTTTCAGCCCCTCTCTTTCTCGCCCTCTGTTTCTTTCCCTCTGTTTCTCGCCCTCTGTTTCAGCCCCTCTGTTTCAGCCCCTCTGTGTCAGCCCCTCTGTTTCTCGCCCTCTGTTTCAGCCCCTCTGATTCAGCCCCTCTGTTTCTCGCCCTCAGTTTCAGCCCCTCTGTTTCAGCCCCTCTGTTTCAGCCCCTCTGTTTCAGCCCCTCTGTTTCTCGCCCTCTGTTTCAGCCCCTCTGTTTCAGCCCCTCTGTTTCTCGCCCTCTGTTTGTCGCCCTCTGTTTCAGCCCCTCTGTTTCAGCCCCTCTGTTTCAGCCCCTCTGTTTCAGCCCCACTGTTTCTCGCCCTCTGCTTCTCGCTCTCTGTTTCTCGCCCTCTGTTTCTCGCCCTCTGTTTCAGTCCCTCTGTTTCAGCCCCTCTGTTTCAGCCCCTCTGTTTCAGCCCCTCTGTTTCTCGCCCTCTGTTTCTTTCCCTCTGTTTCTCGCCCTCTGTTTCAGCCCCTCTGTTTCAGTCCCTCTGTTTCAGCCCCTCTGTTTCAGCCCCTCTGTGGCAGCCCAACTGTTTCTCGCCCTCTGTTTCAGCCCCTCTGTTTCAGCCCCTCTGTTTCTCCCCCTCAGTTTCAGCCCCTCTGTTTCAGCCCCTCTGTTTCAGCCACTCTGTTTCAGCCCCTCTGTTTCTCGCCCTCTGTTTCTCGCCCTCTGTTTCAGCCCCTCTGTTTCAGCCCCTCTGTTTCAGCCCAACTGTTTCTCGCCCTCTGTTTCTCGCCCTCTGTTTCTCGCCCTCTGTTTCTCGCTCTCTGTTTCTCGCCCTCTGTTTCTCGCCCTCTGTTTCAGCCCCTCTGTTTCAGCCCCTCTGTTTCAGCCCCTCTGTTTCAGCCCCTCTGTTTCTCGCCCTCTGTTTCAGACCCTCTGTTTCAGCCCCTCAGTATCAGCCCCTCTCTTTCAGCCCCTCTGTTTCTCGCCCTCTGTTTCTCGCCCTCTGTTTCTGGCCCTCTGTTTCTCGCCCACTGTTTCAGCCCCTCTGTTTCAGCCCCACTGTATCAGCCCATCTATTTCAGCCCCTCTGTTTCAGCCCCTCTGTTTCAGCCCCTCTGTTTCAGCCCCTCTGTTTCTCGCCCTCTGTTTCTCGCCCTCTGTTTCTCGCCCTCTGTTTCATCCCCTCTGTTTCTCGCCCACTGTTTCAGCCCCTCTGTTTCTCGCCATCTGTTTCAGCCCCTCTGTTTCAGCCCCTCTGTTTCTCGACCTCTGTTTCAGCCCCTCTGTTTCAGCCCCTCTGTTTCAGCTCCTCTGTTTCAGCCCCTCTGTTTCTCGCCCTCTGTTTCTCGCCCTCTGTTTCAGCCCCTCTGCTTCAGCCCCTCTGTTTCAGCCCCTCTGTTTCTCGCCCTCTGTTTCTCGCCCTCTGTTTCTCGCCCTCAGTTTCTCGATCTCTGTTTCTCGCCCTCTGTTTCTCGCCCTCTGTTTCAGCCCCTCTGTTTCAGCCCCTCTGTTTTAGCCCCTCTGTTTCAGCCCCTCTGTTTCAGCCCCTCTGTTTCTCGCCCTCTGTTTCTCGCCCTCTGTTTCAGACGCTCTGTTTCTCGCTCTCTGTTTCTCGCCCTCTGTTTCTCGCCCTCTGTTTCAGCCCCTCTGTTTCAGCCCCTCTGTTTCAGCCCCTCTGTTTCTCGCCCTCTGTTTGTCGCACACTGTTTCTCGCCCTCTGTTTCAGCCCCTCTGTTTCAGCCCCTCTGTTTCAGCCCCTCTGTTTCAGCGCCTCTGTTTCTCGCCCTCTGTTTCTCGCCCTCTGTTTCTTGCCCTCTGTTTCTCGCTCTCTGTTTCTCGCCCTCTGTTTCTCGCCCTCTGTTTCAGCCCCTCTGTTTCAGCCCCTCTGTTTCAGCCCCTCTGTTTCTCGCCCTCTGTTTCAGCTCCTCTGTTTCTCGCCCTCTGTTTCTCGCCCACTGTTTCTCGCCCTCTGTTTCAGCCCCTCTATTTCAGCCCCTCTGTTTCAGCCACTCTGTTTCAGCCCCTCTGTTTCTCGCCCTCTGTTTCTCGCCCTCTGTTTCAGCCCCTCTGTTTCAGCCCCTCTGTTTCAGCCCCTCTGTTTCTCGCCCTCTGTTTCTCGCCCTCTGTTTCTCGCCCTCTGTTTCTCGCTCTCTGTTTCTCGCCCTCTGTTTCTCGCCCTCTGTTTCAGCCCCTCTGTTTCAGCCCCTCTGTTTCAGCACCTCTGTTTCTCGCCCTCTGTTTCAGACCCTCTGTTTCAGCCCCTCAGTATCAGCCCCTCTCTTTCAGCCCCTCTGTTTCTCGCCCTCTGTTACTCGCCCTCTGTTTCACGCCCTCTGTTTCTCGCCCACTGTTTCAGCCCCTCTGTTTCAGCCCCACTGTATCAGCCCATCTGTTTCAGCCCCTCTGTTTCAGCCCCTCTGTTTCAGCCCCTCTGTTTCAGCCCCTCTGTTTCTCGCCCTCTGTTTCTCGCCCTCTGTTTCTCGCCCTCTGTTTCATCCCCTCTGTTTCTCGCCCACTGTTTCAGCCCCTCTGTTTCTCGCCATCTGTTTCAGCCCCTCTGTTTCAGCCCCTCTGTTTCTCGACCTCTGTTTCAGCCCCTCTGTTTCAGCCCCTCTGTTTCTCGCCCTCTGTTTCAGCCCCTCTGTTTCAGCCCCTCTGTATCAGCCCCTCTGTTTCAGCCCCTCTGTTTCTCTCCCTCTTTTTGTCGCCCTCTGTTTCAGCCCCTGTGTTTCAGCCCCTGTGTTTCAGCCCCTCTGTTTCAGCCCCACTGTTTCTCGCCCTCGTGCTTCACGCTCTCTGTTTCTCGGCCTCTGTTTCTCGCCCTCTGTTTCAGTCCCTCTGTTTCAGCCCCTCTGTTTCAGCCCCTCTGTTTCAGCCCCTCTGTTTCTCGCCTACTGTTTCTTTCCCTCTGTTTCTCGCCCTCTGTTTCAGCCCCTCTGTTTCTCGCCCTCAGTTTCAGCCCCTCTGTTTCAGCCCCTCTGTTTCAGCCACTCTGTTTCAGCCCCTCTGTTTCTCGCCCTCTGTTTCTCGCCCTCTGTTTCAGCCCCTCTGTTTCAGCCCCTCTGTTTCAGCCCCTCTGTTTCTCGCCCTCTGTTTCTCGCCCTCTGTTTCTCGCCCTCTGTTTCTCGCTCTCTGTTTCTCGCCCTCTGTTTCTCGCCCTCTGTTTCAGCCCCTCTGTTTCAGCCCCTCTGTTTCAGCCCCTCTGTTTCAGCCCCTCTGTTTCTGCCCCTCTGTTTCTCGCCCTCTGTTTCAGACCCTCTGTTTCAGCCCCTCAGTATCAGCCCCTCTCTTTCAGCCCCTCTGTTTCTCGCCCTCTGTTTCTCGCCGTCTGTTTCTGGCCCTCTGATTCTCGCCCACTGTTTCAGCCCCTCTGTTTCAGCCCCACTGTATCAGCCCATCTATTTCAGCCCCTCTGTTTCAGCCCCTCTGTTTCAGCCCCTCTGTTTCAGACCCTATGTTTCTCGCCCTCTGTTTCTCGCCCTCTGTTTCTCGCCCTCTGTTTCATCCCCTCTGTTTCTCGCCCACTGTTTCAGCCCCTCTGTTTCTCGCCATCTGTTTCAGCCCCTCTGTTTCAGCCCCTCTGTTTCTCGACCTCTGTTTCAGCCCCTCTGTTTCAGCCCCTCTGTTTCAGCCCCTCTGTTTCAGCCCCTCTGTTTCTCGCCCTCTGTTTCTCGCCCTCTGTTTCAGCCCCTCTGTTTCAGCCCCTCTGTTTCAGCCCCTCTGTTTCTCGCCCTCTGTTTCTCGCCCTCTGTTTCTCGCCCTCTGTTTCTCGATCTCTGTTTCTCGCCCTCTGTTTCTCGCCCTCTGTTTCAGCCCCTCTGTTTCAGCCCCTCTGTTTCAGCCCCTCTGTTTCAGCCCCTCTGTTTCTCGCCCTCTGTTTCTCGCCCTCTGTTTCAGACGCTCTGTTTCTCGCTCTCTGTTTCTCGCCCTCTGTTTCTCGCCCTCTGTTTCAGCCCCTCTGTTTCAGCGCCTCTGTTTCAGCCCCTCTGTTTCTCGCCCTCTGTTTCTCGCCCACTGTTTCTCGCCCTCTGTTTCAGCCCCTCTGTTTCAGCCCCTCTGTTTCAGCCCCTTTGTTTCAGCCCCTCTGTTTCTCGCCCTCTGTTTCTCGCCCTCTGTTTCTTGCCCTCTGTTTCTCGCTCTCTGTTTCTCGCCCTCTGTTTCTCGCCCTCTGTTTCAGCCCCTCTGTTTCAGCCCCTCTGTTTCAGCCCCTCTGTTTCTCGCCCTCTGTTTCAGCTCCTCTGTTTCTCGCCCTCTGTTTCTCGCCCACTGTTTCTCGCCCTCTGTTTCAGCCCCTCTGTTTCAGCCCCTCTGTTTCAGCCACTCTGTTTCAGCCCCTCTGTTTCTCGCCCTCTGTTTCTCGCCCTCTGTTCCAGCCCCTCTGTTTCAGCCCCTCTGTTTCAGCCCCTCTGTTTCTCGCCCTCTGTTTCTCGCCCTCTCTTTCTCGCCCTAAGTTTCTCGCTCTCTGTTTCTCGCCCTCTGTTTCTCGCCCTCTGTTTCAGCCCCTCTGTTTCAGCGCCTCTGTTTCAGCCCCTCTGTTTCAGCCCCTCTGTTTCAGCCCCTCTGTTTCTCGCCCTCTGTTTCAGACCCTCTGTTTCAGCCCCTCAGTATCAGCCCCTCTCTTTCAGCCCCTCTGTTTCTCGCCCTCTGTTTCTCGCCCTCTGTTTCATCCCCTCTGTTTCTCGCCCACTGTTTCAGCCCCTCTGTTTCTCGCCATCTGTTTCAGCCCCTTTGTTTCTCGCCCTCTGTTTCAGCCCCTCTGTTTCAGTCCCTCTGTTTCAGCCCCTCTGTTTGTGCCCCTCTGTTTCAGCCCCTCTGTTTCACGCCCTCTGTTTCAGCCCCTCTGTTTCAGCCCCTCTGTTTCTCGCCCTCTGTTTCAGCCCCTCTGTTTCTCGCCCTCTGTTTGTCGCCCTCTGTTTCAGCCCCTCTGTTTCAGCCCCTCTGTTTCAGCCCCTCTGTTTCAGCCCCACTGTTTCTCGCCCTCTGCTTCTCGCTCTCTGTTTCTCGCCCTCTGTTTCTCGCCCTCTGTTTCAGTCCCTCTGTTTCAGCCCCTCTGTTTCAGCCCCTCTGTTTCAGCCCCTCTGTTTCTCGCCCTCTGTTTCTTTCCCTCTGTTTCTCGCCCTCTGTTTCAGCCCCTCTGTTTCAGTCCCTCTGTTTCAGCCCCTCTGTTTCAGCCCCTCTGTGTCAGCCCCTCTGTTTCTCGCCCTCTGTTTCAGCCCCTCTGTTTCAGCCCCTCTGTTTCTCGCCCTCAGTTTCAGCCCCTCTGTTTCAGCCCCTCTGTTTCAGCCCCTCTGTTTCAGCCCCTCTGTTTCTCGCCCTCTGTTTCAGCCCCTCTGTTTCAGCCCCTCTGTTTCTCGCCCACTGTTTGTCGAACTCTGTTTCAGCCCCTCTGTTTCAGCCCCTCTGTTTCTCGCCCTCTGTTTCAGCCCCTCTGTTTCAGCCCCTCTGTTTCAGCCCCTCTGTTTCAGCCCCTCTGTTTCTCGCCCTCTGTTTCTCGCCCTCTGTTTCAGCCCCTCTGTTTCAGCGCCTCTGTTTCAGCTCCTCTGTTTCTCGCCCTCTGTTTCTCGCCCACTGTTTCTCGCCCTATGCTTCAGCCCCTCTGTTTCAGCCCCTCTGTTTCAGCCACTCTGTTTCAGCCCCTCTGTTTCTCGCCCTCTGTTTCTCGCCCTCTGTTCCAGCCCCTCTGTTTCAGCCCCTCTGTTTCAGCCCCTCTGTTTCTCGCCCTCTGTTTCTCGCCCTCTGTTTCTCGCCCTCTGTTTCTCGCTCTCTGTTTCTCGCCCTCTGTTTCTCGCCCTCTGTTTCAGCCCCTCTGTTTCAGCCCCTCTGTTTCAGCCCCTCTGTTTCAGCCCCTCTGTTTCTCGCCCTCTGTTTCACACCCTCTGTTTCAGCCCCTCAGTATCAGCCCCTCTCTTTCAGCCCCTCTGTTTCTCGCCCTCTGTTTCTCGCCCTCTGTTTCTCCCCCACTGTTTCAGCCCCTCTGTTTCAGCCCCACTGTATCAGCCCATCTGTTTCAGCCCCTCTGTTTCAGCCCCTCTGTTTCAGCCTCTCTGTTTCAGCCCCTCTGTTTCTCGCCCTCTGTTTCTCGCCCTCTGTTTCTCGCCCTCTGTTTCATCCCCTCTGTTTCTCGCCCATTGTTTCAGCCCCTCTGTTTCTCGCCATCTGTTTCAGCCCCTTTGTTTCTCGCCCTCTGTTTCAGCCCCTCTGTTTCAGTCCCACTGTTTCAGCCCCTCTGTTTGTGCCCCTCTGTTTCAGCCCCTCTGTTTCACGCCCTCTGTTTCAGCCCCTCTGTTTCAGCCCCTCTGTTTCTCGCCCTCTGTTTCAGCCCCTCTGTTTCTCGCCCTCTGTTTGTCGCCCTCTGTTTCAGCCCCTCTGTTTCAGCCCCTCTGTTTCAGCCCCTCTGTTTCAGCCCCACTGTTTCTCGCCCTCTGCTTCTCGCTCTCTGTTTCTCGCCCTCTGTTTCTCGCCCTCTGTTTCAGTCCCTCTGTTTCAGCCCCTCTGTTTCAGCCCCTCTGTTTCAGCCCCTCTGTTTCTCGCCCTCTGTTTCTTTCCCTCTGTTTCTCGCCCTCTGTTTCAGCCCCTCTGTTTCAGTCCCTCTGTTTCAGCCCCTCTGTTTCAGCCCCTCTGTGTCAGCCCCTCTGTTTCTCGCCCTCTGTTTCAGCCCCTCTGTTTCAGCCCCTCTGTTTCTCGCCCTCAGTTTCAGCCCCTCTGTTTCAGCCCCTCTGTTTCAGCCCCTCTGTTTCAGCCCCTCTGTTTCTCGCCCTCTGTTTCAGCCCCTCTGTTTCAGCCCCTCTGTTTCTCGCCCACTGTTTGTCGAACTCTGTTTCAGCCCCTCTGTTTCAGCCCCTCTGTTTCAGCCCCTCTGTTTCAGCCCCACTGTTTCTCGCCCTCTGCTTCTCGCTCTCTGTTTCTCGCCCTCTGTTTCTCGCCCTCTGTTTCAGTCCCTCTGTTTCAGCCCCTCTGTTTCAGCCTCTCAGTTTCAGCCCCTCTGTTTCTCGCCCTCTGTTTCTTTCCCTCTGTTTCTCGCCCTCTGTTTCAGCCCCTCTGTTTCAGTCCCTCTGTTTCAGCCCCTCTGTTTCAGCCCCTCTGTTTCTCGCCCTCTGCTTCTCGCTCTCTGTTTCTCGCCCTCTGTTTCTCGCCCTCTGTTTCAGTCCCTCTGTTTCAGCCCCTCTGTTTCAGCCCCTCTGTTTCAGCCCCTCTGTTTCTCGCCCTCTGTTTCTTTCCCTCTGTTTCTCGCCCTCTGTTTCAGCCCCTCTGTTTCAGTCCCTCTGTTTCAGCCCCTCTGTTTCAGCCCCTCTGTGTCAGCCCCTCTGTTTCTCGCCCTCTGTTTCAGCCCCTCTGTTTCAGCCCCTCTGTTTCTCGCCCTCAGTTTCAGCCCCTCTGTTTCAGCCCCTCTGTTTCAGCCCCTCTGTTTCAGCCCCTCTGTTTCTCGCCCTCTGTTTCAGCCCCTCTGTTTCAGCCCCTCTGTTTCTCGCCCACTGTTTGTCGAACTCTGTTTCAGCCCCTCTGTTTCAGCCCCTCTGTTTCTCGCCTACTGTTTCAGCCCCTCTGTTTCAGCCCCTCTGTTTCAGCCCCTCTGTTTCAGCCCCTCTGTTTCTCGCCCTCTGTTTCTCGCCCTCTGTTTCAGCCCCTCTGTTTCAGCGCCTCTGTTTCAGCTCCTCTGTTTCTCGCCCTCTGTTTCTCGCCCACTGTTTCTCGCCCTATGCTTCAGCCCCTCTGTTTCAGCCCCTCTGTTTCAGCCACTCTGTTTCAGCCCCTCTGTTTCTCGCCCTCTGTTTCTCGCCCTCTGTTCCAGCCCCTCTGTTTCAGCCCCTCTGTTTCAGCCCCTCTGTTTCTCGCCCTCTGTTTCTCGCCCTCTGTTTCTCGCCCTCTGTTTCTCGCTCTCTGTTTCTCGCCCTCTGTTTCTCGCCCTCTGTTTCAGCCCCTCTGTTTCAGCCCCTCTGTTTCAGCCCCTCTGTTTCAGCCCCTCTGTTTCTCGCCCTCTGTTTCACACCCTCTGTTTCAGCCCCTCAGTATCAGCCCCTCTCTTTCAGCCCCTCTGTTTCTCGCCCTCTGTTTCTCGCCCTCTGTTTCTCGCCCTCTGTTTCTCCCCCACTGTTTCAGCCCCTCTGTTTCAGCCCCACTGTATCAGCCCATCTGTTTCAGCCCCTCTGTTTCAGCCCCTCAGTTTCAGCCTCTCTGTTTCAGCCCCTCTGTTTCTCGCCCTCTGTTTCTCGCCCTCTGTTTCTCGCACTCTGTTTCATCCCCTCTGTTTCTCGCCCATTGTTTCAGCCCCTCTGTTTCTCGCCATCTGTTTCAGCCCCTTTGTTTCTCGCCCTCTGTTTCAGCCCCTCTGTTTCAGTCCCACTGTTTCAGCCCCTCTGTTTGTGCCCCTCTGTTTCAGCCCCTCTGTTTCACGCCCTCTGTTTCAGCCCCTCTGTTTCAGCCCCTCTGTTTCTCGCCCTCTGTTTCAGCCCCTCTGTTTCTCGCCCTCTGTTTGTCGCCCTCTGTTTCAGCCCCTCTGTTTCAGCCCCTCTGTTTCAGCCCCTCTGTTTCAGCCCCACTGTTTCTCGCCCTCTGCTTCTCGCTCTCTGTTTCTCGCCCTCTGTTTCTCGCCCTCTGTTTCAGTCCCTCTGTTTCAGCCCCTCTGTTTCAGCCCCTCTGTTTCAGCCCCTCTGTTTCTCGCCCTCTGTTTCTTTCCCTCTGTTTCTCGCCCTCTGTTTCAGCCCCTCTGTTTCAGTCCCTCTGTTTCAGCCCCTCTGTTTCAGCCCCTCTGTGTCAGCCCCTCTGTTTCTCGCCCTCTGTTTCAGCACCTCTGTTTCAGCCCCTCTGTTTCTCGCCCTCAGTTTCAGCCCCTCTGTTTCAGCCCCTCTGTTTCAGCCCCTCTGTTTCAGCCCCTCTGTTTCTCGCCCTCTGTTTCAGCCCCTCTGTTTCAGCCCCTCTGTTTCTCGCCCACTGTTTGTCGAACTCTGTTTCAGCCCCTCTGTTTCAGCCCCTCTGTTTCAGCCCCTCTGTTTCAGCCCCACTGTTTCTCGCCCTCTGCTTCTCGCTCTCTGTTTCTCGCCCTCTGTTTCTCGCCCTCTGTTTCAGTCCCTCTGTTTCAGCCCCTCTGTTTCAGCCTCTCAGTTTCAGCCCCTCTGTTTCTCGCCCTCTGTTTCTTTCCCTCTGTTTCTCGCCCTCTGTTTCAGCCCCTCTGTTTCAGTCCCTCTGTTTCAGCCCCTCTGTTTCAGCCCCTCTGTTTCTTGCCTTCTGTTTCTCGCCCTCTGTTTCAGCCCCTCTGTTTCAGCCCCTCTGTTTCTCGCCCTCAGTTTCAGCCCCTCTGTTTCAGCCCCTCTGTTTCAGCCCCTCTGTTTCAGCCCCTCTGTTTCTCGCCCTCTGTTTCAGCCCCTCTGTTTCAGCCCCTCTGTTTCTCGCCCACTGTTTGTCGAACTCTGTTTCAGCCCCTCTGTTTCAGCCCCTCTGTTTCAGCCCCTCTGTTTCAGCCCCACTGTTTCTAGCCCTCTGCTTCTCGCTCTCTGTTTCTCGCCCTCTGTTTCTCGCCCTCTGTTTCAGTCCCTCTGTTTCAGCCCCTCTGTTTCAGCCTCTCAGTTTCAGCCCCTCTGTTTCTCGCCCTCTGTTTCTTTCCCTCTGTTTCTCGCCCTCTGTTTCAGCCCCTCTGTTTCAGTCCCTCTGTTTCAGCCCCTCTGTTTCAGCCCCTCTGTTTCTCGCCCTCTGTTTCTCGCCCTCTGTTTCAGCCCCTCTGTTTCAGCCCCTCTGTTTCAGCCCCTCTGTTTCTCGCCCTCTGTTTCTCGCCCTCTGTTTCTCGCCCTCTGTATCTCGCTCTCTGTTTCTCGCCCTCTGTTTCAGCCCCTCTGTTTCAGCCCCTCTGTTTCTCGCCCTCAGTTTCAGCCCCTCTGTTTCAGCCCCTCTGTTTCAGCCACTCTGTTTCAGCCCCTCTGTTTCTCGCCCTCTGTTTCTCGCCCTCTGTTTCAGCCCCTCTGTTTCAGCCCCTCTGTTTCAGCCCCTCTGTTTCTCGCCCTCTGTTTCTCGACCTCTGTTTCTCGCCCTCTGTTTCTCGCTCTCTGTTTCTCGCCCTCTGTTTCTCGCCCTCTGTTTCAGCCCCTCTGTTTCAGCCCCTCTGTTTCAGCCCCTCTGTTTCTCGCCCTCTGTTTCAGCCCCTCTGTTTCTCGCCCTCAGTTTCAGACCCTCTGTTTCAGCCCCTCAGTATCAGCCCCTCTCTTTCAGCCCCTCTGTTTCTCGCCCTCTGTTTCTCGCCCTCTGTTTCTGGCCCTCTGTTTCTCGCCCACTGTTTCAGCCCCTCTGTTTCAGCCCCACTGTATCAGCCCATCTATTTCAGCCCCTCTGTTTCAGCCCCTCTGTTTCAGCCCCTCTGTTTCAGCCCCTCTGTTTTTCGCCCTCTGTTTCTCGCCCTCTGTTTCTCGCCCTCTGTTTCTCGCCCTCTGTTTCTCGCCCTCTGTTTCATCCCCTCTGTTTCTCGCCCACTGTTTCAGCCCCTCTGTTTCTCGCCATCTGTTTCAGCCCCTCTGTTTCAGCCCCTCTGTTTCTCGAACTCTGTTTCAGCCCCTCTGTTTCAGCCCCTCTGTTTCAGCCCCTCTGTTTCATCCCCTCTGTTTCTCGCCCTCTGTTTCTCGCCCTCTGTTTCAGCCCCTCTGTTTCAGCCCCTCTGTTTCTGCCCCTCTGTTTCTCGCCCTCTGTTTCTCGCCCTCTGTTTCTCGCCCTCTGTTTCTCGATCTCTGTTTCTCGCCCTCTGTTTCTCGCCCTCTGTTTCAGCCCCTCTGTTTCAGCCCCTCTGTTTCAGCCCCTCTGTTTCAGCCCCTCTGTTTCAGCCCCTCTGTTTCTCGCCCTCTGTTTCTCGCCCTCTGTTTCAGACGCTCTGTTTCTCGCTCTCTGTTTCTCGCCCTCTGTTTCTCGCCCTCTGTTTCAGCCCCTCTGTTTCAGCCCCTCTGTTTCAGCCCCTCTGTTTCTCGCCCTCTGTTTCTCGCCCACTGTTTCTCGCCCTCTGTTTCAGCCCCTCTGTTTCAGCCCCTCTGTTTCAGCCCCTCTGTTTCAGCCCCTCTGTTTCTCGCCCTCTGTTTCTCGCCCTCTGTTTCTTGCCCTCTGTTTCTCGCTCTCTGTTTCTCGCCCTCTGTTTCTCGCCCTCTGTTTCAGCCCCTCTGTTTCAGCCCCTCTGTTTCAGCCCCTCTGTTTCTCGCCCTCTGTTTCAGCTCCTCTGTTTCAAGCCCTCTGTTTCTCGCCCACTGTTTCTCGTTCTCTGTTTCAGCCCCTCTGTTTCAGCCCCTCTGTTTCAGCCACTCTGTTTCAGCCCCTCTGTTTCTCGCCCTCTGTTTCTCGCCCTCTGTTTCAGACCCTCTGTTTCAGCCCCTCAGTATCAGCCCCTCTCTTTCAGCCCCTCTGTTTCTCGCCCTCTGTTTCTCGCCCTCTGTTTCTCGCCCTCTGTTTCTCGCCCACTGTTTCAGCCCCTCTGTTTCAGCCCCACTGTATCAGCCCATCTGTTTCAGCCCCTCTGTTTCAGCCCCTCTGTTTCAGCCCCTCTGTTTCAGCCCGTCTGTTTCTCGCCCTCTGTTTCTCGCCCACTGTTTCTCGCCCTCTGTTTCAGTCCCTCTGTTTCAGCCCCTCTGTTTCAGCCCCTCTGTTTCAGCCCCTCTGTTTCAGTCCCTCTGTTTCAGCCCCTCTGTTTCAGCCCCTCTGTGTCAGCCCCTCTGTTTCTCGCCCTCTGTTTCAGCCCCTCTGTTTCAGCCCCTCTGTTTCTCGCCCTCAGTTTCAGCCCCTCTGTTTCAGCCCCTCTGTTTCAGCCCCTCTGTTTCAGCCCCTCTGTTTCAGCCACTCTGTTTCATCCCCTCTGTTTCTCGCCATCTGTTTCAGCCCCTCTGTTTCTCGCCATCTGTTTCAGCCCCTCTGTTTCTCGCCCTCTGTTTCTCGCCCTCTGTTTCAGTCCCTCTGTTTCAGCCCCTCTGTTTCAGCCCCTCTGTTACAGCCCCTCTGTTTCTCGCCCTCTGTTTCTTTCCCTCTGTTTCTCGCCCTCTCTTTCAGCCCCTCTGTTTCAGTCCCTCTGTTTCAGCCCCTCTGTTTCAGCCCCTCTGTGTCAGCCCCTCTGTTTCTCGCCCTCTGTTTCAGCCCCTCTGTTTCAGCCCCTCTGTTTCTCCCCCTCAGTTTCAGCCCCTCTGTTTCAGCCCCTCTGTTTCAGCCACTCTGTTTCAGCCCCTCTGTTTCTCGCCCTCTGTTTCTCGCCCTCTGTTTCAGCCCCTCTGTTTCAGCCCAACTGTTTCTCGCCCTCTGTTTCTCGCCCTCTGTTTCTCGCCCTCTGTTTCTCGCTCTCTGTTTCTCGCCCTCTGTTTCTCGCCCTCTGTTTCAGCCCCTCTGTTTCAGCCCCTCTGTTTCAGCCCCTCTGTTTCAGCCCCTCTGTTTCTCGCCCTCTGTTTCAGACCCTCTGTTTCAGCCCCTCAGTATCAGCCCCTCTCTTTCAGCCCCTCTGTTTCTCGCCCTCTGTTTCTCGCCCTCTGTTTCTGGCCCTCTGTTTCTCGCCCACTGTTTCAGCCCCTCTGTTTCAGCCCCACTGTATCAGCCCATCTATTTCAGCCCCTCTGTTTCAGCCCCTCTGTTTCAGCCCCTCTGTTTCAGCCCCTCTGTTTCTCGCCCTCTGTTTCTCGCCCTCTGTTTCTCGCCCTCTGTTTCATCCCCTCTGTTTCTCGCCCACTGTTTCAGCCCCTCTGTTTCTCGCCATCTGTTTCAGCCCCTCTGTTTCAGCCCCTCTGTTTCTCGACCTCTGTTTCAGCCCCTCTGTTTCAGCCCCTCTGTTTCAGCCCCTCTGTTTCAGCCCCTCTGTTTCTCGCCCTTTGTTTCTCGCCCTCTGTTTCAGCCCCTCTGCTTCAGCCCCTCTGTTTCAGCCCCTCTGTTTCTCGCCCTCTGTTTCTCGCCCTCTGTTTCTCGCCCTCAGTTTCTCGATCTCTGTTTCTCGCCCTCTGTTTCTCGCCCTCTGTTTCAGCCCCTCTGTTTCAGCCCCTCTGTTTCAGCCCCTCTGTTTCAGCCCCTCTGTTTCAGCCCCTCTGTTTCTCGCCCTCTGTTTCTCGCCCTCTGTTTCAGACGCTCTGTTTCTCGCTCTCTGTTTCTCGCCCTCTGTTTCTCGCCCTCTGTTTCAGCCCCTCTGTTTCAGCCCCTCTGTTTCAGCCCCTCTGTTTCTCGCCCTCTGTTTGTCGCACACTGTTTCTCGCCCTCTGTTTCAGCCCCTCTGTTTCAGCACCTCTGTTTCAGCCCCTCTGTTTCAGCCCCTCTGTTTCTCGCCCTCTGTTTCTCGCCCTCTGTTTCTTGCCCTCTGTTTCTCGCTCTCTGTTTCTCGCCCTCTGTTTCTCGCCCTCTGTTTCAGCCCCTCTGTTTCAGCCCCTCTGTTTCAGCCCCTCTGTTTCTCGCCCTCTGTTTCAGCTCCTCTGTTTCTCGCCCTCTGTTTCTCGCCCACTGTTTCTCGCCCTCTGTTTCAGCCCCTCTATTTCAGCCCCTCTGTTTCAGCCACTCTGTTTCAGCCCCTCTGTTTCTCGCCCTCTGTTTCTCGCCCTCTGTTTCAGCCCCTCTGTTTCAGCCCCTCTGTTTCTCCCCCTCAGTTTCAGCCCCTCTGTTTCAGCCCCTCTGTTTCAGCCACTCTGTTTCTCGCCCTCTGTTTCTCGCCCTCTGTTTCAGCCCCTCTGTTTCAGCCCCTCTGTTTCAGCCCCTCTGAATTAGCCCCTCTGTTTCTCGCCCTCTGTTTCAGACCCTCTGTTTCAGCCCCTCAGTATCAGCCCCTCTCTTTCAGCCCCTCTGTTTCTCGCCCTCTGTTTCTCGCCCTCTGTTTCTGGCCCTCTGTTTCTCGCCCGACTGTTTCAGCCCCTCTGTTTCAGCCCCACTGTATCAGCCCATCTATTTCAGCCCCTCTGTTTCAGCCCCTCTGTTTCAGCCCCTCTGTTTCAGCCCCTCTGTTTCTCGCCCTCTGTTTCTCGCCCTCTGTTTCTCGCCCTCTGTTTCATCCCCTCTGTTTCTCGCCCACTGTTTCAGCCCCTCTGTTTCTCGCCATCTGTTTCAGCCCCTCTGTTTCAGCCCCTCTGTTTCTCGACCTCTGTTTCAGCCCCTCTGTTTAGGCCCTCTGTTTCAGCCCCTCTGTTTCAGCCCCTCTGTTTCTCGCCCTTTGTTTCTCGCCCTCTGTTTCAGCCCCTCTGCTTCAGCCCCTCTGTTTCAGCCCCTCTGTTTCTCGCCCTCTGTTTCTCGCCCTCTGTTTCTCGCCCTCAGTTTCTCGATCTCTGTTTCTCGCCCTCTGTTTCTCGCCCTCTGTTTCAGCCCCTCTGTTTCACCCCCTCTGTTTCAGCCCCTCTGTTTCAGCCCCTCTGTTTCAGCCCCTCTGTTTCTCGCCCTCTGTTTCTCGCCCTCTGTTTCAGACGCTCTGTTTCTCGCTCTCTGTTTCTCGCCCTCTGTTTCTCGCCCTCTGTTTCAGCCCCTCTGTTTCAGCCCCTCTGTTTCAGCCCCTCTGTTTCTCGCCCTCTGTTTGTCGCACACTGTTTCTCGCCCTCTGTTTCAGCCCCTCTGTTTCAGCCCCTCTGTTTCAGCCCCTCTGTTTCAGCCCCTCTGTTTCTCGCCCTCTGTTTCTCGCCCTCTGTTTCTTGCCCTCTGTTTCTCGCTCTCTGTTTCTCGCCCTCTGTTTCTCGCCCTCTGTTTCAGCCCCTCTGTTTCAGCCCCTCTGTTTCAGCCCCTCTGTTTCTCGCCCTCTGTTTCAGCTCCTCTGTTTCTCGCCCTCTGTTTCTCGCCCACTGTTTCTCGCCCTCTGTTTCAGCCCCTCTATTTCAGCCCCTCTGTTTCAGCCACTCTGTTTCAGCCCCTCTGTTTCTCGCCCTCTGTTTCTCGCCCTCTGTTTCAGCCCCTCTGTTTCAGCCCCTCTGTTTCTCCCCCTCAGTTTCAGCCCCTCTGTTTCAGCCCCTCTGTTTCAGCCACTCTGTTTCAGCCCCTCTGTTTCTCGCCCTCTGTTTCTCGCCCTCTGTTTCAGCCCCTCTGTTTCAGCCCCTCTGTTTCAGCCCAACTGTTTCTCGCCCTCTGTTTCTCGCCCTCTGTTTCTCGCCCTCTGTTTCTCGCTCTCTGTTTCTCGCCCTCTGTTTCTCGCCCTCTGTTTCAGCCCCTCTGTTTCAGCCCCTCTGTTTCAGCCCCTCTGTTTCAGCCCCTCTGTTTCTCGCCCTCTGTTTCAGACCCTCTGTTTCAGCACCTCAGTATCAGCCCCTCTCTTTCAGCCCCTCTGTTTCTCGCCCTCTGTTTCTCGCCCTCTGTTTCTGGCCCTCTGTTTCTCGCCCACTGTTTCAGCCCCTCTGTTTCAGCCCCACTGTATCAGCCCATCTATTTCAGCCCCTCTGTTTCAGCCCCTCTGTTTCAGCCCCTCTGTTTCAGCCCCTCTGTTTCTCGCCCTCTGTTTCTCGCCCTCTGTTTCTCGCCCTCTGTTTCATCCCCTCTGTTTCTCGCCCACTGTTTCAGCCCCTCTGTTTCTCGCCATCTGTTTCAGCCCCTCTGTTTCAGCCCCTCTGTTTCTCGACCTCTGTTTCAGCCCCTCTGTTTCAGCCCCTCTGTTTCAGCCCCTCTGTTTCTCGCCCTCTGTTTCTCGCCCTCTGTTTCAGCCCCTCTGCTTCAGCCCCTCTGTTTCAGCCCCTCTGTTTCTCGCCCTCTGTTTCTCGCCCTCTGTTTCTCGCCCTCAGTTTCTCGATCTCTGTTTCTCGCCCTCTGTTTCTCGCCCTCTGTTTCAGCCCCTCTGTTTCAGCCCCTCTGTTTCAGCCCCTCTGTTTCAGCCCCTCTGTTTCAGCCCCTCTGTTTCTCGCCCTCTGTTTCTCGCCCTCTGTTTCAGACGCTCTGTTTCTCGCTCTCTGTTTCTCGCCCTCTGTTTCTCGCCCTCTGTTTCAGCCCCTCTGTTTCAGCCCCTCTGTTTCAGCCCCTCTGTTTCTCGCCCTCTGTTTGTCGCACACTGTTTCTCGCCCTCTGTTTCAGCCCCTCTGTTTCAGCCCCTCTGTTTCAGCCCCTCTGTTTCAGCCCCTCTGTTTCTCGCCCTCTGTTTCTCACCCTCTGTTTCTTGCCCTCTGTTTCTCGCTCTCTGTTTCTCGCCCTCTGTTTCTCGCCCTCTGTTTCAGCCCCTCTGTTTCAGCCCCT
This sequence comes from Stegostoma tigrinum, assembly GCF_030684315.1. Classification (NCBI taxonomy): domain Eukaryota; kingdom Metazoa; phylum Chordata; class Chondrichthyes; order Orectolobiformes; family Stegostomatidae; genus Stegostoma; species Stegostoma tigrinum. The sequence goes on from NW_026728408.1 coordinate 3,976,502, forward strand.
CTGTTTCAGCCCCTCTGTTTCTCGCCCTCTGTTTCAGCTCCTCTGTTTCTCGCCCTCTGTTTCTCGCCCACTGTTTCTCGCCCTCTGTTTCAGCCCCTCTATTTCAGCCCCTCTGTTTCAGCCACTCTGTTTCAGCCCCACTGTTTCTCGCCCTCTGTTTCTCGCCCTCTGTTTCAGCCCCTCTGTTTCAGCCCCTCTGTTTCAGCCCCTCTGTTTCTCGCCCTCTGTTTCTCGCCCTCTGTTTCTCGCCCTCTGTTTCTCGCTCTCTGTTTCTCGCCCTCTGTTTCTCGCCCTCTGTTTCAGCCCCTCTGTTTCAGCCCCTCTGTTTCAGCCCCTCTGTTTCAGCCACTCTGTTTCTCGCCCTCTGTTTCAGACCCTCTGTTTCAGCCCCTCAGTATCAGCCCCTCTCTTTCAGCCCCTCTGTTTCTCGCCCTCTGTTACTCGCCCTCTGTTTCACGCCCTCTGTTTCTCGCCCACTGTTTCAGCCCCTCTGTTTCAGCCCCACTGTATCAGCCCATCTGTTTCAGCCCCTCTGTTTCAGCCCCTCTGTTTCAGCCCCTCTGTTTCAGCCCCTCTGTTTCTCGCCCTCTGTTTCTCGCCCTCTGTTTCTCGCCCTCTGTTTCATCCCCTCTGTTTCTCGCCCACTGTTTCAGCCCCTCTGTTTCTCGCCATCTGTTTCAGCCCCTCTGTTTCAGCCCCTCTGTTTCTCGACCTCTGTTTCAGCCCCTCTGTTTCAGCCCCTCTGTTTCTCGCCCTCTGTTTCAGCCCCTCTGTTTCAGCCCCTCTGTATCAGCCCCTCTGTTTCAGCCCCTCTGTTTCTCTCCCTCTTTTTGTCGCCCTCTGTTTCAGCCCCTGTGTTTCAGCCCCTGTGTTTCAGCCCCTCTGTTTCAGCCCCACTGTTTCTCGCCCTCTGCTTCTCGCTCTCTGTTTCTCGGCCTCTGTTTCTCGACCTCTGTTTCAGTCCCTCTGTTTCAGCCCCTCTGTTTCAGCCCCTCTGTTTCAGCCCCTCTGTTTCTCGCCTACTGTTTCTTTCCCTCTGTTTCTCGCCCTCTGTTTCAGCCCCTCTGTTTCAGTCCCTCTGTTTCAGCCCCTCTGTTTCAGCCCCTCTGTTTCAGCCCCTCTGTTTCTCGCCCTCTGTTTCAGCCCCTCTGTTTCAGCCCCTCTGTTTCTCGCCCTCAGTTTCAGCCCCTCTGTTTCAGCCCCTCTGTTTCAGCCACTCTGTTTCAGCCCCTCTGTTTCTCGCCCTCTGTTTCTCGCCCTCTGTTTCAGCCCCTCTGTTTCAGCCCCTCTGTTTCAGCCCCTCTGTTTCTCGCCCTCTGTTTCTCGCCCTCTGTTTCTCGCCCTCTGTTTCTCGCTCTCTGTTTCTCGCCCTCTGTTTCTCGCCCTCTGTTTCAGCCCCTCTGTTTCAGCCCCTCTGTTTCAGCCCCTCTGTTTCAGCCCCTCTGTTTCAGCCCCTCTGTTTCTCGCCCTCTGTTTCAGACCCTCTGTTTCAGCCCCTCAGTATCAGCCCCTCTCTTTCAGCCCCTCTGTTTCTCGCCCTCTGTTTCTCGCCGTCTGTTTCTGGCCCTCTGTTTCTCGCCCACTGTTTCAGCCCCTCTGTTTCAGCCCCACTGTATCATCCCATCTATTTCAGCCCCTCTGTTTCAGCCCCTCTGTTTCAGCCCCTCTGTTTCAGACCCTATGTTTCTCGCCCTCTGTTTCTCGCCCTCTGTTTCTCGCCCTCTGTTTCATCCCCTCTGTTTCTCGCCCACTGTTTCAGCCCCTCTGTTTCTCGCCATCTGTTTCAGCCCCTCTGTTTCAGCCCCTCTGTTTCTCGACCTCTGTTTCAGCCCCTCTGTTTCAGCCCCTCTGTTTCAGCCCCTCTGTTTCAGCCCCTCTGTTTCTCGCCCTCTGTTTCTCGCCCTCTGTTTCAGCCCCTCTGTTTCAGCCCCTCTGTTTCAGCCCCTCTGTTTCTCGCCATCTGTTTCTCGCCCTCTGTTTCTCGCCCTCTGTTTCTCGATCTCTGTTTCTCGCCCTCTGTTTCTCGCCCTCTGTTTCAGCCCCTCTGTTTCAGCCCCTCTGTTTCAGCCCCTCTGTTTCAGCCCCTCTGTTTCTCGCCCTCTGTTTCTCGCCCTCTGTTTCAGACGCTCTGTTTCTCGCTCTCTGTTTCTCGCCCTCTGTTTCTCGCCCTCTGTTTCAGCCCCTCTGTTTCAGCGCCTCTGTTTCAGCCCCTCTGTTTCTCGCCCTCTGTTTCTCGCCCACTGTTTCTCGCCCTCTGTTTCAGCCCCTCTGTTTCAGCCCCTCTGTTTCAGCCCCTTTGTTTCAGCCCCTCTGTTTCTCGCCCTCTGTTTCTCGCCCTCTGTTTCTTGCCCTCTGTTTCTCGCTCTCTGTTTCTCGCCCTCTGTTTCTCGCCCTCTGTTTCAGCCCCTCTGTTTCAGCCCCTCTGTTTCAGCCCCTCTGTTTCTCGCCCTCTGTTTCAGCTCCTCTGTTTCTCGCCCTCTGTTTCTCGCCCACTGTTTCTCGCCCTCTGTTTCAGCCCCTCTGTTTCAGCCCCTCTGTTTCAGCCACTCTGTTTCAGCCCCTCTGTTTCTCGCCCTCTGTTTCTCGCCCTCTGTTCCAGCCCCTCTGTTTCAGCCCCTCTGTTTCAGCCCCTCTGTTTCTCGCCCTCTGTTTCTCGCCCTCTCTTTCTCGCCCTCTGTTTCTCGCTCTCTGTTTCTCGCCCTCTGTTTCTCGCCCTCTGTTTCAGCCCCTCTGTTTCAGCCCCTCTGTTTCAGCCCCTCTGTTTCAGCCCCTCTGTTTCAGCCCCTCTGTACCTCGCCCTCTGTTTCAGACCCTCTGTTTCAGCCCCTCAGTATCAGCCCCTCTCTTTCAGCCCCTCTGTTTCTCGCCCTCTGTTTCTCGCCCTCTGTTTCTCGCCCTCTGTTTCTCGCCCACTGTTTCAGCCCCTCTGTTTCAGCCCCACTGTATCAGCCCATCTGTTTCAGCCCCTCTGTTTCAGCCCCTCTGTTTCAGCCCCTCTGTTTGAGCCCCTCTGTTTCTCGCCCTCTGTTTCTCGCCCTCTGTTTCTCGCCCTCTGTTTCATCCCCTCTGTTTCTCGCCCCCTGTTTCAGCCCCTCTGTTTCTCGCCATCTGTTTCAGCCCCTTTGTTTCTCGCCCTCTGTTTCAGCCCCTCTGTTTCAGTCCATCTGTTTCAGCCCCTCTGTTTCTCGCCCTCTGTTTGTCGCCCTCTGTTTCAGCCCCTCTGTTTCAGCCCCTCTGTTTCAGCCCCTCTGTTTCAGCCCCACTGTTTCTCGCCCTCTGCTTCTCGCTCTCTGTTTCTCGCCCTCTGTTTCTCGCCCTCTGTTTCAGTCCCTCTGTTTCAGCCCCTCTGTTTCAGCCCCTCTGTTTCAGCCCCTCTGTTTCTCGCCCTCTGTTTCTTTCCCTCTGTTTCTCGCCCTCTGTTTCAGCCCCTCTGTTTCAGTCCCTCTGTTTCAGCCCCTCTGTTTCAGCCCCTCTGTGTCAGCCCCTCTGTTTCTCGCCCTCTGTTTCAGCCCCTCTGTTTCAGCCCCTCTGTTTCTCGCCCTCAGTTTCAGCCCCTCTGTTTCAGCCCCTCTGTTTCAGCCCCTCTGTTTCAGCCCCTCTGTTTCTCGCCCTCTGTTTCAGCCCCTCTGTTTCAGCCCCTCTGATTCTCGCCCTCTGTTTGTCGCCCTCTGTTTCAGCCCCTCTGTTTCAGCCCCTCTGTTTCAGCCCCTCTGTTTCAGCCCCACTGTTTCTCGCCCTCTGCTTCTCGCTCTCTGTTTCTCGCCCTCTGTTTCTCGCCCTCTGTTTCAGTCCCTCTGTTTCAGCCCCTCTGTTTCAGCCTCTCAGTTTCAGCCCCTCTGTTTCTCGCCCTCTGTTTCTTTCCCTCTGTTTCTCGCCCTCTGTTTCAGCCCCTCTGTTTCAGTCCCTCTGTTTCTGCCCCTCTGTTTCAGCCCCTCTGTGTCAGCCCCTCTGTTTCTCGCCCTCTGTTTCAGCCCCTCTGTTTCAGCCCCTCTGTTTCTCGCCCTCAGTTTCAGCCCCTCTGTTTCAGCCCCTCTGTTTCAGCCACTCTGTTTCAGCCCCTCTGTTTCTCGCCCTCTGTTTCTCGCCCTCTGTTTCAGCCCCTCTGTTTCAGCCCCTCTGTTTCAGCCCCTCTGTTTCTCGCCCTCTGTTTCTCGCCCTCTGTTTCTCGCCCTCTGTTTCTCGCTCTCTGTTTCTCGCCCTCTGTTTCTCGCCCTCTGTTTCAGCCCCTCTGTTTCAGCCCCTCTGTTTCAGCCCCTCTGTTTCAGCCCCTCTGTTTCAGCCCCTCTGTTTCTCGCCCTCTGTTTCAGACCCTCTGTTTCAGCCCCTCAGTATCAGCCCCTCTCTTTCAGCCCCTCTGTTTCTCGCCCTCTGTTTCTCGCCCTCTGTTTCTGGCCCTCTGTTTCTCGCCCACTGTTTCAGCCCCTCTGTTTCAGCCCCACTGTATCAGCCCATCTATTTCAGCCCCTCTGTTTCAGCCCCTCTGTTTCAGCCCCTCTGTTTCAGCCCCTCTGTTTCTCGCCCTCTGTTTCTCGCCCTCTGTTTCTCGCCCTCTGTTTCTCGCTCTCTGTTTCTCGCCCTCTGTTTCAGCCCCTCTGTTTCAGCCCCTCTGTTTCAGCCCCTCTGTTTCAGCCCCTCTGTTTCAGCCCCTCTGTTTCTCGCCCTCTGTTTCAGACCCTCTGTTTCAACCCCTCAGTATCAGCCCCTCTCTTTCAGCCCCTCTGTTTCTCGCCCTCTGTTTCTCGCCCTCTGTTTCTGGCCCTCTGTTTCTCGCCCACTGTTTCAGCCCCTCTGTTTCAGCCCCACTGTATCAGCCCATCTATTTCAGCCCCTCTGTTTCAGCCCCTCTGTTTCAGCCCCTCTGTTTCAGCCCCTCTGTTTCAGCCCCTCTGTTTCTCGCCCTCTGTTTCAGCTCCTCTGTTTCTCGCCCTCTGTTTCTCGCCCACTGTTTCTCGCCCTCTGTTTCAGCCCCTCTGTTTCAGCCCCTCTGTTTCAGCCACTCTGTTTCAGCCCCTCTGTTTCTCGCCCTCTGTTTCTCGCCCTCTGTTTCAGCCCCTCTGTTTCAGCCCCTCTGTTTCAGCCCCTCTGTTTCTCGCCCTCTGTTTCTCGCCCTCTGTTTCTCGCCCTCTGTTTCTCGCTCTCTGTTTCTCGCCCTCTGTTTCTCGCCCTCTGTTTCAGCCCCTCTGTTTCAGCCCCTCTGTTTCAGCCCCTCTGTTTCAGCCCCTCTGTTTCTCGCCCTCTGTTTCTCGCCCACTGTTTCTCGCCCTCTGTTTCAGCCCCTCTGTTTCAGCCCCTCTGTTTCAGCCCCTCTGTTTCAGCCCCTCTGTTTCTCGCCCTCTGTTTCTCGCCCTCTGTTTCTTGCCCTCTGTTTCTCGCTCTCTGTTTCTCGCCCTCTGTTTCTCGCCCTCTGTTTCAGCCCCTCTGTTTCAGCCCCTCTGTTTCAGCCCCTCTGTTTCTCGCCCTCTGTTTCAGCTCCTCTGTTTCTCGCCCTCTGTTTCTCGCCCACTGTTTCTCGCCCTCTGTTTCAGCCCCTCTGTTTCAGCCCCTCTGTTTCAGCCCCTCTGTTTCTCGCCCTCTGTTTCAGCCCCTCTGTTTCTCGCCCTCTGTTTCTCGCCCTCTGTTCCAGCCCCTCTGTTTCAGCCCCTCTGTTTCAGCCCCTCTGTTTCTCGCCCTCTGTTTCTCGCCCTCTGTTTCTCGCTCTCTGTTTCTCGCCCTCTGTTTCTCGCCCTCTGTTTCAGCCCCTCTGTTTCAGCCCCTCTGTTTCAGCCCCTCTGTTTCAGCCCCTCTGTTTCAGCCCCTCTGTTTCTCGCCCTCTGTTTCAGACCCTCTGTTTCAGCCCCTCAGTATCAGCCCCTCTCTTTCAGCCCCTCTGTTTCTCGCCCTCTGTTTCTCGCCCTCTGTTTCTCGCCCTCTGTTTCTCGCCCACTGTTTCAGCCCCTCTGTTTCAGCCCCACTGTATCAGCCCATCTGTTTCAGCCCCTCTGTTTCAGCCCCTCTGTTTCAGCCCCTCTGTTTCAGCCCCTCTGTTTCTCGCCCTCTGTTTCTCGCCCTCTGTTTCTCGCCCTCTGTTTCATCCCCTCTGTTTCTCGCCCACTGTTTCAGCCCCTCTGTTTCTCGCCATCTGTTTCAGCCCCTTTGTTTCTCGCCCTCTGTTTCAGCCCCTCTGTTTCAGTCCCTCTGTTTCAGCCCCTCTGTTTGTGCCCCTCTGTTTCAGCCCCTCTGTTTCACGCCCTCTGTTTCAGCCCCTCTGTTTCAGCCCCTCTGTTTCTCGCCCTCTGTTTCAGCCCCTCTGTTTCTCGCCCTCTGTTTGTCGCCCTCTGTTTCTCGCCCTCTGTTTCTCGCTCTCTGTTTCTCGCCCTCTGTTTCTCGCCCTCTGTTTCAGCCCCTCTGTTTCAGCCCCTCTGTTTCAGCGCCTCTGTTTCAGCCCCTCTGTTTCTCGCCCTCTGTTTCTCGCCCACTGTTTCTCGCCCTCTGTTTCAGCCCCTCTGTTTCAGCCCCTCTGTTTCAGCCCCTCTGTTTCAGCCCCTCTGTTTCTCGCCCTCTGTTTCTCGCCCTCTGTTTCTAGCCCTCTGTTTCTCGCTCTCTGTTTCTCGCCCTCTGTTTCTCGCCCTCTGTTTCAGCCCCTCTGTTTCAGCCCCTCTGTTTCTCGCCCCCTGTTTCAGCTCCTCTGTTTCTCGCCCTCTGTTTCTCGCCCACTGTTTCTCGCCCTCTGTTTCAGCCCCTCTGTTTCAGCCCCTCTGTTTCAGCCACTCTGTTTCAGCCCCTCTGTTTCTCGCCCTCTGTTTCTCGCCCTCTGTTTCTCGCTCTCTGTTTCTCGCCCTCTGTTTCTCGCCCTCTGTTTCAGCCCCTCTGTTTCAGCCCCTCTGTTTCAGCCCCTCTGTTTCAGCCCCTCTGTTTCTCGCCCTCTGTTTCTCGCCCTCTGTTTCTCGCCCTCTGTTTCTCGCCCTCTGTTTCAGCCCCTCTGTTTCAGCCCCTCTGTTTCAGCCCAACTGTTTCTCGCCCTCTGTTTCTCGCCCTCTGTTTCTCGCCCTCTGTTTCTCGCTCTCTGTTTCTCGCCCTCTGTTTCTCGCCCTCTGTTTCAGCCCCTCTGTTTCAGCCCCTCTGTTTCAGCCCCTCTGTTTCAGCCCCTCTGTTTCTCGCCCTCTGTTTCAGACCCTCTGTTTCAGCCCCTCAGTATCAGCCCCTCTCTTTCAGCCCCTCTGTTTCTCGCCCTCTGTTTCTCGCCCTCTGTTTCTGGCCCTCTGTTTCTCGCCCACTGTTTCAGCCCCTCTGTTTCAGCCCCACTGTATCAGCCCATCTATTTCAGCCCCTCTGTTTCAGCCCCTCTGTTTCAGCCCCTCTGTTTCAGCCCCTCTGTTTCTCGCCCTCTGTTTCTCGCCCTCTGTTTCTCGCCCTCTGTTTCATCCCCTCTGTTTCTCGCCCACTGTTTCAGCCCCTCTGTTTCTCGCCATCTGTTTCAGCCCCTCTGTTTCAGCCCCTCTGTTTCTCGACCTCTGTTTCAGCCCCTCTGTTTCAGCCCCTCTGTTTCAGCCCCTCTGTTTCAGCCCCTCTGTTTCTCGCCCTCTGTTTCTCGCCCTCTGTTTCAGCCCCTCTGCTTCAGCCCCTCTGTTTCAGCCCCTCTGTTTCTCGCCCTCTGTTTCTCGCCCTCTGTTTCTCGCCCTCAGTTTCTCGATCTCTGTTTCTCGCCCTCTGTTTCTCGCCCTCTGTTTCAGCCCCTCTGTTTCAGCCCCTCTGTTTCAGCCCCTCTGTTTCAGCCCCTCTGTTTCAGCCCCTCTGTTTCTCGGCCTCTGTTTCTCGCCCTCTGTTTCAGACGCTCTGTTTCTCGCTCTCTGTTTCTCGCCCTCTGTTTCTCGCCCTCTGTTTCAGCCCCTCTGTTTCAGCCCCTCTGTTTCAGCCCCTCTGTTTCTCGCCCTCTGTTTGTCGCACACTGTTTCTCGCCCTCTGTTTCAGCCCCTCTGTTTCAGCCCCTCTGTTTCAGCCCCTCTGTTTCAGCCCCTCTGTTTCTCGCCCTCTGTTTCTCGCCCTCTGTTTCTTGCCCTCTGTTTCTCGCTCTCTGTTTCTCGCCCTCTGTTTCTCGCCCTCTGTTTCAGCCCCTCTGTTTCAGCCCCTCTGTTTCAGCCCCTCTGTTTCTCGCCCTCTGTTTCAGCTCCTCTGTTTCTCGCCCTCTGTTTCTCGCCCACTGTTTCTCGCCCTCTGTTTCAGCCCCTCTATTTCAGCCCCTCTGTTTCAGCCACTCTGTTTCAGCCCCTCTGTTTCAGCCCCTCTGTTTCTCGCCCTCTGTTTCAGCCCCTCTGTTTCAGCCCCTCTGTTTCAGCCCCTCTGTTTCTCGCCATCTGTTTCTCGCCCTCTGTTTCTCGCCCTCTGTTTCTCGATCTCTGTTTCTCGCCCTCTGTTTCTCGCCCTCTGTTTCAGCCCCTCTGTTTCAGCCCCTCTGTTTCAGCCCCTCTGTTTCAGCCCCTCTGTTTCTCGCCCTCTGTTTCTCGCCCTCTGTTTCAGACGCTCTGTTTCTCGCTCTCTGTTTCTCGCCCTCTGTTTCTCGCCCTCTGTTTCAGCCCCTCTGTTTCAGCGCCTCTGTTTCAGCCCCTCTGTTTCTCGCCCTCTGTTTCTCGCCCACTGTTTCTCGCCCTCTGTTTCAGCCCCTCTGTTTCAGCCCCTCTGTTTCAGCCCCTTTGTTTCAGCCCCTCTGTTTCTCGCCCTCTGTTTCTCGCCCTCTGTTTCTTGCCCTCTGTTTCTCGCTCTCTGTTTCTCGCCCTCTGTTTCTCGCCCTCTGTTTCAGCCCCTCTGTTTCAGCCCCTCTGTTTCAGCCCCTCTGTTTCTCGCCCTCTGTTTCAGCTCCTCTGTTTCTCGCCCTCTGTTTCTCGCCCACTGTTTCTCGCCCTCTGTTTCAGCCCCTCTGTTTCAGCCCCTCTGTTTCAGCCACTCTGTTTCAGCCCCTCTGTTTCTCGCCCTCTGTTTCTCGCCCTCTGTTCCAGCCCCTCTGTTTCAGCCCCTCTGTTTCAGCCCCTCTGTTTCTCGCCCTCTGTTTCTCGCCCTCTCTTTCTCGCCCTCTGTTTCTCGCTCTCTGTTTCTCGCCCTCTGTTTCTCGCCCTCTGTTTCAGCCCCTCTGTTTCAGCCCCTCTGTTTCAGCCCCTCTGTTTCAGCCCCTCTGTTTCAGCCCCTCTGTACCTCGCCCTCTGTTTCAGACCCTCTGTTTCAGCCCCTCAGTATCAGCCCCTCTCTTTCAGCCCCTCTGTTTCTCGCCCTCTGTTTCTCGCCCTCTGTTTCTCGCCCTCTGTTTCTCGCCCACTGTTTCAGCCCCTCTGTTTCAGCCCCACTGTATCAGCCCATCTGTTTCAGCCCCTCTGTTTCAGCCCCTCTGTTTCAGCCCCTCTGTTTGAGCCCCTCTGTTTCTCGCCCTCTGTTTCTCGCCCTCTGTTTCTCGCCCTCTGTTTCATCCCCTCTGTTTCTCGCCCCCTGTTTCAGCCCCTCTGTTTCTCGCCATCTGTTTCAGCCCCTTTGTTTCTCGCCCTCTGTTTCAGCCCCTCTGTTTCAGTCCATCTGTTTCAGCCCCTCTGTTTCTCGCCCTCTGTTTGTCGCCCTCTGTTTCAGCCCCTCTGTTTCAGCCCCTCTGTTTCAGCCCCTCTGTTTCAGCCCCACTGTTTCTCGCCCTCTGCTTCTCGCTCTCTGTTTCTCGCCCTCTGTTTCTCGCCCTCTGTTTCAGTCCCTCTGTTTCAGCCCCTCTGTTTCAGCCCCTCTGTTTCAGCCCCTCTGTTTCTCGCCCTCTGTTTCTTTCCCTCTGTTTCTCGCCCTCTGTTTCAGCCCCTCTGTTTCAGTCCCTCTGTTTCAGCCCCTCTGTTTCAGCCCCTCTGTGTCAGCCCCTCTGTTTCTCGCCCTCTGTTTCAGCCCCTCTGTTTCAGCCCCTCTGTTTCTCGCCCTCAGTTTCAGCCCCTCTGTTTCAGCCCCTCTGTTTCAGCCCCTCTGTTTCAGCCCCTCTGTTTCTCGCCCTCTGTTTCAGCCCCTCTGTTTCAGCCCCTCTGTTTCTCGCCCTCTGTTTGTCGCCCTCTGTTTCAGCCCCTCTGTTTCAGCCCCTCTGTTTCAGCCCCTCTGTTTCAGCCCCACTGTTTCTCGCCCTCTGCTTCTCGCTCTCTGTTTCTCGCCCTCTGTTTCTCGCCCTCTGTTTCAGTCCCTCTGTTTCAGCCCCTCTGTTTCAGCCTCTCAGTTTCAGCCCCTCTGTTTCTCGCCCTCTGTTTCTTTCCCTCTGTTTCTCGCCCTCTGTTTCAGCCCCTCTGTTTCAGTCCCTCTGTTTCAGCCCCTCTGTTTCAGCCCCTCTGTGTCAGCCCCTCTGTTTCTCGCCCTCTGTTTCAGCCCCTCTGTTTCAGCCCCTCTGTTTCTCGCCCTCAGTTTCAGCCCCTCTGTTTCAGCCCCTCTGTTTCAGCCACTCTGTTTCAGCCCCTCTGTTTCTCGCCCTCTGTTTCTCGCCCTCTGTTTCAGCCCCTCTGTTTCAGCCCCTCTGTTTCAGCCCCTCTGTTTCTCGCCCTCTGTTTCTCGCCCTCTGTTTCTCGCCCTCTGTTTCTCTCGCTCTCTGTTTCTCGCCCTCTGTTTCTCGCCCTCTGTTTCAGCCCCTCTGTTTCAGCCCCTCTGTTTCAGCCCCTCTGTTTCAGCCCCTCTGTTTCAGCCCCTCTGTTTCTCGCCCTCTGTTTCAGACCCTCTGTTTCAGCCCCTCAGTATCAGCCCCTCTCTTTCAGCCCCTCTGTTTCTCGCCCTCTGTTTCTCGCCCTCTGTTTCTGGCCCTCTGTTTCTCGCCCACTGTTTCAGCCCCTCTGTTTCAGCCCCACTGTATCAGCCCATCTATTTCAGCCCCTCTGTTTCAGCCCCTCTGTTTCAGCCCCTCTGTTTCAGCCCCTCTGTTTCTCGCCCTCTGTTTCTCGCCCTCTGTTTCTCGCCCTCTGTTTCTCGCTCTCTGTTTCTCGCCCTCTGTTTCTCGCCCTCTGTTTCAGCCCCTCTGTTTCAGCCCCTCTGTTTCAGCCCCTCTGTTTCAGCCCCTCTGTTTCAGCCCCTCTGTTTCTCGCCCTCTGTTTCAGACCCTCTGTTTCAACCCCTCAGTATCAGCCCCTCTCTTTCAGCCCCTCTGTTTCTCGCCCTCTGTTTCTCGCCCTCTGTTTCTGGCCCTCTGTTTCTCGCCCACTGTTTCAGCCCCTCTGTTTCAGCCCCACTGTATCAGCCCATCTATTTCAGCCCCTCTGTTTCAGCCCCTCTGTTTCAGCCCCTCTGTTTCAGCCCCTCTGTTTCAGCCCCTCTGTTTCTCGCCCTCTGTTTCAGCTCCTCTGTTTCTCGCCCTCTGTTTCTCGCCCACTGTTTCTCGCCCTCTGTTTCAGCCCCTCTGTTTCAGCCCCTCTGTTTCAGCCACTCTGTTTCAGCCCCTCTGTTTCACGCCCTCTGTTTCTCGCCCTCTGTTTCAGCCCCTCTGTTTCAGCCCCTCTGTTTCAGCCCCTCTGTTTCTCGCCCTCTGTTTCTCGCCCTCTGTTTCTCGCCCTCTGTTTCTCGCTCTCTGTTTCTCGCCCTCTGTTTCTCGCCCTCTGTTTCAGCCCCTCTGTTTCAGCCCCTCTGTTTCAGCCCCTCTGTTTCAGCCCATCTGTTTCTCGCCCTCTGTTTCTCGCCCACTGTTTCTCGCCCTCTGTTTCAGCCCCTCTGTTTCAGCCCCTCTGTTTCAGCCCCTCTGTTTCAGCCCCTCTGTTTCTCGCCCTCTGTTTCTCGCCCTCTGTTTCTTGCCCTCTGTTTCTCGCTCTCTGTTTCTCGCCCTCTGTATCTCGCACTCTGTTTCAGCCCCTCTGTTTCAGCCCCTCTGTTTCAGCCCCTCTGTTTCTCGCCCTCTGTTTCAGCTCCTCTGTTTCTCGCCCTCTGTTTCTCGCCCACTGTTTCTCGCCCTCTGTTTCAGCCCCTCTGTTTCAGCCCCTCTGTTTCAGCCCCTCTGTTTCTCGCCCTCTGTTTCAGCCCCTCTGTTTCTCGCCCTCTGTTTCTCGCCCTCTGTTCCAGCCCCTCTGTTTCAGCCCCTCTGTTTCAGCCCCTCTGTTTCTCGCCCTCTGTTTCTCGCCCTCTGTTTCTCGCTCTCTGTTTCTCGCCCTCTGTTTCTCGCCCTCTGTTTCAGCCCCTCTGTTTCAGCCCCTCTGTTTCAGCCCCTCTGTTTCAGCCCCTCTGTTTCAGCCCCTCTGTTTCTCGCCCTCTGTTTCAGACCCTCTGTTTCAGCCCCTCAGTATCAGCCCCTCTCTTTCAGCCCCTCTGTTTCTCGCCCTCTGTTTCTCGCCCTCTGTTTCTCGCCCTCTGTTTCTCGCCCACTGTTTCAGCCCCTCTGTTTCAGCCCCACTGTATCAGCCCATCTGTTTCAGCCCCTCTGTTTCAGCCCCTCTGTTTCAGCCCCTCTGTTTCAGCCCCTCTCTTTCTCGCCCTCTGTTTCTCGCCCTCTGTTTCTCGCCCTCTGTTTCATCCCCTCTGTTTCTCGCCCACTGTTTCAGCCCCTCTGTTTCTCGCCATCTGTTTCAGCCCCTTTGTTTCTCGCCCTCTGTTTCAGCCCCTCTGTTTCAGTCCCTCTGTTTCAGCCCCTCTGTTTGTGCCCCTCTGTTTCAGCCCCTCTGTTTCACGCCCTCTGTTTCAGCCCCTCTGTTTCAGCCCCTCTGTTTCTCGCCCTCTGTTTCAGCCCCTCTGTTTCTCGCCCTCTGTTTGTCGCCCTCTGTTTCTCGCCCTCTGTTTCTCGCTCTCTGTTTCTCGCCCTCTGTTTCTCGCCCTCTGTTTCAGCCCCTCTGTTTCAGCCCCTCTGTTTCAGCGCCTCTGTTTCAGCCCCTCTGTTTCTCGCCCTCTGTTTCTCGCCCACTGTTTCTCGCCCTCTGTTTCAGCCCCTCTGTTTCAGCCCCTCTGTTTCAGCCCCTCTGTTTCAGCCCCTCTGTTTCTCGCCCTCTGTTTCTCGCCCTCTGTTTCTAGCCCTCTGTTTCTCGCTCTCTGTTTCTCGCCCTCTGTTTCTCGCCCTCTGTTTCAGCCCCTCTGTTTCAGCCCCTCTGTTTCTCGCCCCCTGTTTCAGCTCCTCTGTTTCTCGCCCTCTGTTTCTCGCCCACTGTTTCTCGCCCTCTGTTTCAGCCCCTCTGTTTCAGCCCCTCTGTTTCAGCCACTCTGTTTCAGCCCATATGTTTCTCGCCCTCTGTTTCTCGCCCTCTGTTTCTCGCTCTCTGTTTCTCGCCCTCTGTTTCTCGCCCTCTGTTTCAGCCCCTCTGTTTCAGCCCCTCTGTTTCAGCCCCTCTGTTTCAGCCCCTCTGTTTCTCGCCCTCTGTTTCTCGCCCTCTGTTTCTCGCCCTCTGTTTCTCGCCCTCTGTTTCAGCCCCTCTGTTTCAGCCCCTCTGTTTCAGCCCAACTGTTTCTCGCCCTCTGTTTCTCGCCCTCTGTTTCTCGCCCTCTGTTTCTCGCTCTCTGTTTCTCGCCCTCTGTTTCTCGCCCTCTGTTTCAGCCCCTCTGTTTCAGCCCCTCTGTTTCAGCCCCTCTGTTTCAGACCCTCTGTTTCTCGCCCTCTGTTTCAGACCCTCTGTTTCAGCCCCTCAGTATCAGCCCCTCTCTTTCAGCCCCTCTGTTTCTCGCCCTCTGTTTCTCGCCCTCTGTTTCTGGCCCTCTGTTTCTCGCCCACTGTTTCAGCCCCTCTGTTTCAGCCCCACTGTATCAGCCCATCTATTTCAGCCCCTCTGTTTCAGCCCCTCTGTTTCAGCCCCTCTGTTTCAGCCCCTCTGTTTCTCGCCCTCTGTTTCTCGCCCTCTGTTTCTCGCCCTCTGTTTCATCCCCTCTGTTTCTCGCCCACTGTTTCAGCCCCTCTGTTTCTCGCCATCTGTTTCAGCCCCTCTGTTTCAGCCCCTCTGTTTCTCGACCTCTGTTTCAGCCCCTCTGTTTCAGCCCCTCTGTTTCAGCCCCTCTGTTTCAGCCCCTCTGTTTCTCGCCCTCTGTTTCTCGCCCTCTGTTTCAGCCCCTCTGCTTCAGCCCCTCTGTTTCAGCCCCTCTGTTTCTCGCCCTCTGTTTCTCGCCCTCTGTTTCTCGCCCTCAGTTTCTCGATCTCTGTTTCTCGCCCTCTGTTTCTCGCCCTCTGTTTCAGCCCCTCTGTTTCAGCCCCTCTGTTTCAGCCCCTCTGTTTCAGCCCCTCTGTTTCAGCCCCTCTGTTTCTCGCCCTCTGTTTCTCGCCCTCTGTTTCAGACGCTCTGTTTCTCGCTCTCTGTTTCTCGCCCTCTGTTTCTCGCCCTCTGTTTCAGCCCCTCTGTTTCAGCCCCTCTGTTTCAGCCCCTCTGTTTCTCGCCCTCTGTTTGTCGCACACTGTTTCTCGCCCTCTGTTTCAGCCCCTCTGTTTCAGCCCCTCTGTTTCAGCCCCTCTGTTTCAGCCCCTCTGTTTCTCGCCCTCTGTTTCTCGCCCTCTGTTTCTTGCCCTCTGTTTCTCGCTCTCTGTTTCTCGCCCTCTGTTTCTCGCCCTCTGTTTCAGCCCCTCTGTTTCAGCCCCTCTGTTTCAGCCCCTCTGTTTCTCGCCCTCTGTTTCAGCTCCTCTGTTTCTCGCCCTCTGTTTCTCGCCCACTGTTTCTCGCCCTCTGTTTCAGCCCCTCTATTTCAGCCCCTCTGTTTCAGCCACTCTGTTTCAGCCCCTCTGTTTCTCGCCCTCTGTTTCTCGCCCTCTGTTTCAGCCCCTCTGTTTCAGCCCCTCTGTTTCTCCCCCTCAGTTTCAGCCCCTCTGTTTCAGCCCCTCTGTTTCAGCCACTCTGTTTCAGCCCCTCTGTTTCTCGCCCTCTGTTTCTCGCCCTCTGTTTCAGCCCCTCTGTTTCAGCCCCTCTGTTTCAGCCCAACTGTTTCTCGCCCTCTGTTTCTCGCCCTCTGTTTCTCGCCCTCTGTTTCTCGCTCTCTGTTTCTCGCCCTCTGTTTCTCGCCCTCTGTTTCAGCCCCTCTGTTTCAGCCCCTCTGTTTCAGCCCCTCTGTTTCAGCCCCTCTGTTTCTCGCCCTCTGTTTCAGACCCTCTGTTTCAGCACCTCAGTATCAGCCCCTCTCTTTCAGCCCCTCTGTTTCTCGCCCTCTGTTTCTCGCCCTCTGTTTCTGGCCCTCTGTTTCTCGCCCACTGTTTCAGCCCCTCTGTTTCAGCCCCACTGTATCAGCCCATCTATTTCAGCCCCTCTGTTTCAGCCCCTCTGTTTCAGCCCCTCTGTTTCAGCCCCTCTGTTTCTCGCCCTCTGTTTCTCGCCCTCTGTTTCTCGCCCTCTGTTTCATCCCCTCTGTTTCTCGCCCACTGTTTCAGCCCCTCTGTTTCTCGCCATCTGTTTCAGCCCCTCTGTTTCAGCCCCTCTGTTTCTCGACCTCTGTTTCAGCCCCTCTGTTTCAGCCCCTCTGTTTCAGCCCCTCTGTTTCTCGCCCTCTGTTTCTCGCCCTCTGTTTCAGCCCCTCTGCTTCAGCCCCTCTGTTTCAGCCCCTCTGTTTCTCGCCCTCTGTTTCTCGCCCTCTGTTTCTCGCCCTCAGTTTCTCGATCTCTGTTTCTCGCCCTCTGTTTCTCGCCCTCTGTTTCAGCCCCTCTGTTTCAGCCCCTCTGTTTCAGCCCCTCTGTTTCAGCCCCTCTGTTTCTCGCCATCTGTTTCAGCCCCTTTGTTTCTCGCCCTCTGTTTCTCGCCCTCTGTTTCAGACGCTCTGTTTCTCGCTCTCTGTTTCTCGCCCTCTGTTTCTCGCCCTCTGTTTCAGCCCCTCTGTTTCAGCCCCTCTGTTTCAGCCCCTCTGTTTCTCGCCCTCTGTTTGTCGCACACTGTTTCTCGCCCTCTGTTTCAGCCCCTCTGATTCAGCCCCTCTGTTTCAGCCCCTCTGTTTCAGCCCCTCTGTTTCTCGCCCTCTGTTTCTCACCCTCTGTTTCTGCACCCTGTTTCTCGCTCTCTGTTTCTCGCCCTCTGTTTCTCGCCCTCTGTTTCAGCCCCTCTGTTTCAGCCCCTCTGTTTCAGCCCCTCTGTTTCTCGCCCTCTGTTTCAGCTCCTCTGTTTCTCGCCCTCTGTTTCTCGCCCACTGTTTCTCGCCCTCTGTTTCAGCCCCTCTAATTCAGCCCCTCTGTTTCAGCCACTCTGTTTCAGCCCCTCTGTTTCTCGCCCTCTGTTTCTCGCCCTCTGTTTCAGCCCCTCTGTTTCAGCCCCTCTGTTTCAGCCCCTCTGTTTCTCGCCCTCTGTTTCTCGCCCTCTGTTTCTCGCCCTCTGTTTCTCGCTCTCTGTTTCTCGCCCTCTGTTTCTCGCCCTCTGTTTCAGCCCCTCTGTTTCAGCCCCTCTGTTTCAGCCCCTCTGTTTCAGCCACTCTGTTTCTCGCCCTCTGTTTCAGACCCTCTGTTTCAGCCCCTCAGTATCAGCCCCTCTCTTTCAGCCCCTCTGTTTCTCGCCCTCTGTTACTCGCCCTCTGTTTCACGCCCTCTGTTTCTCGCCCACTGTTTCAGCCCCTCTGTTTCAGCCCCACTGTATCAGCCCATCTGTTTCAGCCCCTCTGTTTCAGCCCCTCTGTTTCAGCCCCTCTGTTTCAGCCCCTCTGTTTCTCGCCCTCTGTTTCTCGCCCTCTGTTTCTCGCCCTCTGTTTCATCCCCTCTGTTTCTCGCCCACTGTTTCAGCCCCTCTGTTTCTCGCCATCTGTTTCAGCCCCTCTGTTTCAGCCCCTCTGTTTCTCGACCTCTGTTTCAGCCCCTCTGTTTCAGCCCCTCTGTTTCTCGCCCTCTGTTTCAGCCCCTCTGTTTCAGCCCCTCTGTATCAGCCCCTCTGTTTCAGCCCCTCTGTTTCTCTCCCTCTTTTTGTCGCCCTCTGTTTCAGCCCCTGTGTTTCAGCCCCTGTGTTTCAGCCCCTCTGTTTCAGCCCCACTGTTTCTCGCCCTCTGCTTCTCGCTCTCTGTTTCTCGGCCTCTGTTTCTCGCCCTCTGTTTCAGTCCCTCTGTTTCAGCCCCTCTGTTTCAGCCCCTCTGTTTCAGCCCCTCTGTTTCTCGCCTACTGTTTCTTTCCCTCTGTTTCTCGCCCTCTGTTTCAGCCCCTCTGTTTCAGTCCCTCTGTTTCAGCCCCTCTGTTTCAGCCCCTCTGTTTCAGCCCCTCTGTTTCTCGCCCTCTGTTTCAGCCCCTCTGTTTCAGCCCCTCTGTTTCTCGCCCTCAGTTTCAGCCCCTCTGTTTCAGCCCCTCTGTTTCAGCCACTCTGTTTCAGCCCCTCTGTTTCTCGCCCTCTGTTTCTCGCCCTCTGTTTCAGCCCCTCTGTTTCAGCCCCTCTGTTTCAGCCCCTCTGTTTCTCGCCCTCTGTTTCTCGCCCTCTGTTTCTCGCCCTCTGTTTCTCGCTCTCTGTTTCTCGCCCTCTGTTTCTCGCCCTCTGTTTCAGCCCCTCTGTTTCAGCCCCTCTGTTTCAGCCCCTCTGTTTCAGCCCCTCTGTTTCAGCCCCTCTGTTTCTCGCCCTCTGTTTCAGACCCTCTGTTTCAGCCCCTCAGTATCAGCCCCTCTCTTTCAGCCCCTCTGTTTCTCGCCCTCTGTTTCTCGCCGTCTGTTTCTGGCCCTCTGTTTCTCGCCCACTGTTTCAGCCCCTCTGTTTCAGCCCCACTGTATCAGCCCATCTATTTCAGCCCCTCTGTTTCAGCCCCTCTGTTTCAGCCCCTCTGTTTCAGACCCTATGTTTCTCGCCCTCTGTTTCTCGCCCTCTGTTTCTCGCCCTCTGTTTCATCCCCTCTGTTTCTCGCCCACTGTTTCAGCCCCTCTGTTTCTCGCCATCTGTTTCAGCCCCTCTGTTTCAGCCCCTCTGTTTCTCGACCTCTGTTTCAGCCCCTCTGTTTCATCCCCTCTGTTTCAGCCCCTCTGTTTCAGCCCCTCTGTTTCTCGCCCTCTGTTTCTCGCCCTCTGTTTCAGCCCCTCTGTTTCAGCCCCTCTGTTTCAGCCCCTCTGTTTCTCGCCCTCTGTTTCTCGCCCTCTGTTTCTCGCCCTCTGTTTCTCGATCTCTGTTTCTCGCCCTCTGTTTCTCGCCCTCTGTTTCAGCCCCTCTGTTTCAGCCCCTCTGTTTCAGCCCCTCTGTTTCAGCCCCTCTGTTTCTCGCCCTCTGTTTCTCGCCCTCTGTTTCAGACGCTCTGTTTCTCGCTCTCTGTTTCTCGCCCTCTGTTTCTCGCCCTCTGTTTCAGCCCCTCTGTTTCAGCGCCTCTGTTTCAGCCCCTCTGTTTCTCGCCCTCTGTTTCTCGCCCACTGTTTCTCGCCCTCTGTTTCAGCCCCTCTGTTTCAGCCCCTCTGTTTCAGCCCCTTTGTTTCAGCCCCTCTGTTTCTCGCCCTCTGTTTCTCGCCCTCTGTTTCTTGCCCTCTGTTTCTCGCTCTCTGTTTCTCGCCCTCTGTTTCTCGCCCTCTGTTTCAGCCCCACTGTTTCAGCCCCTCTGTTTCAGCCCCTCTGTTTCTCGCCCTCTGTTTCAGCTCCTCTGTTTCTCGCCCTCTGTTTCTCGCCCACTGTTTCTCGCCCTCTGTTTCAGCCCCTCTGTTTCAGCCCCTCTGTTTCAGCCACTCTGTTTCAGCCCCTCTGTTTCTCGCCCTCTGTTTCTCGCCCTCTGTTCCAGCCCCTCTGTTTCAGCCCCTCTGTTTCAGCCCCTCTGTTTCTCGCCCTCTGTTTCTCGCCCTCTCTTTCTCGCCCTCTGTTTCTCGCTCTCTGTTTCTCGCCCTCTGTTTCTCGCCCTCTGTTTCAGCCCCTCTGTTTCAGCCCCTCTGTTTCAGCCCCTCTGTTTCAGCCCCTCTGTTTCAGCCCCTCTGTACCTCGCCCTCTGTTTCAGACCCTCTGTTTCAGCCCCTCAGTATCAGCCCCTCTCTTTCAGCCCCTCCGTTTCTCGCCCTCTGTTTCTCGCCCTCTGTTTCTCGCCCTCTGTTTCTCGCCCACTGTTTCAGCCCCTCTGTTTCAGCCCCACTGTATCAGCCCATCTGTTTCAGCCCCTCTGTTTCAGCCCCTCTGTTTCAGCCCCTCTGTTTGAGCCCCTCTGTTTCTCGCCCTCTGTTTCTCGCCCTCTGTTTCTCGCCCTCTGTTTCATCCCCTCTGTTTCTCGCCCCCTGTTTCAGCCCCTCTGTTTCTCGCCATCTGTTTCAGCCCCTTTGTTTCTCGCCCTCTGTTTCAGCCCCTCTGTTTCAGTCCATCTGTTTCAGCCCCTCTGTTTCTCGCCCTCTGTTTGTCGCCCTCTGTTTCAGCCCCTCTGTTTCAGCCCCTCTGTTTCAGCCCCTCTGTTTCAGCCCCACTGTTTCTCGCCCTCTGCTTCTCGCTCTCTGTTTCTCGCCCTCTGTTTCTCGCCCTCTGTTTCAGTCCCTCTGTTTCAGCCCCTCTGTTTCAGCCCCTCTGTTTCAGCCCCTCTGTTTCTCGCCCTCTGTTTCTTTCCCTCTGTTTCTCGCCCTCTGTTTCAGCCCCTCTGTTTCAGTCCCTCTGTTTCAGCCCCTCTGTTTCAGCCCCTCTGTGTCAGCCCCTCTGTTTCTCGCCCTCTGTTTCAGCCCCTCTGTTTCAGCCCCTCTGTTTCTCGCCCTCAGTTTCAGCCCCTCTGTTTCAGCCCCTCTGTTTCAGCCCCTCTGTTTCAGCCCCTCTGTTTCTCGCCCTCTGTTTCAGCCCCTCTGTTTCAGCCCCTCTGTTTCTCGCCCTCTGTTTGTCGCCCTCTGTTTCAGCCCCTCTGTTTCAGCCCCTCTGTTTCAGCCCCTCTGTTTCAGCCCCACTGTTTCTCGCCCTCTGCTTCTCGCTCTCTTTTTCTCGCCCTCTGTTTCTCGCCCTCTGTTTCAGTCCCTCTGTTTCAGCCCCTCTGTTTCAGCCTCTCAGTTTCAGCCCCTCTGTTTCTCGCCCTCTGTTTCTTTCCCTCTGTTTCTCGCCCTCTGTTTCAGCCCCTCTGTTTCAGTCCCTCTGTTTCAGCCCCTCTGTTTCAGCCCCTCTGTGTCAGCCCCTCTGTTTCTCGCCCTCTGTTTCAGCCCCTCTGTTTCAGCCCCTCTGTTTCTCGCCCTCAGTTTCAGCCCCTCTGTTTCAGCCCCTCTGTTTCAGCCACTCTGTTTCAGCCCCTCTGTTTCTCGCCCTCTGTTTCTCGCCCTCTGTTTCAGCCCCTCTGTTTCAGCCCCTCTGTTTCAGCCCCTCTGTTTCTCGCCCTCTGTTTCTCGCCCTCTGTTTCTCGCCCTCTGTTTCTCGCTCTCTGTTTCTCGCCCTCTGTTTCTCGCCCTCTGTTTCAGCCCCTCTGTTTCAGCCCCTCTGTTTCAGCCCCTCTCTTTCAGCCCCTCTGTTTCTCGCCCTCTGTTTCTGGCCCTCTGTTTCTCGCCACTGTTTCAGCCCCTCTGTTTCAGCCCCACTGTATCAGCCCATCTATTTCAGCCCCTCTGTTTCAGCCCCTCTGTTTCAGCCCCTCTGTTTCAGCCCCTCTGTTTCTCGCCCTCTGTTTCTCGCCCTCTGTTTCTCGCCCTCTGTTTCTCGCTCTCTGTTTCTCGCCCTCTGTTTCTCGCCCTCTGTTTCAGCCCCTCTGTTTCAGCCCCTCTGTTTCAGCCCCTCTGTTTCAGCCCCTTGGTTTCTCGCCCTCTGTTTCAGACCCTCTGTTTCAACCCCTCAGTATCAGCCCCTCTCTTTCAGCCCCTCTGTTTCTCGCCCTCTGTTTCTCGCCCTCTGTTTCTGGCCCTCTGTTTCTCGCCCACTGTTTCAGCCCCTCTGTTTCAGCCCCACTGTATCAGCCCATCTATTTCAGCCCCTCTGTTTCAGCCCCTCTGTTTCAGCCCCTCTGTTTCAGCCCCTCTGTTTCAGCCCCTCTGTTTCTCGCCCTCTGTTTCAGCTCCTCTGTTTCTCGCCCTCTGTTTCTCGCCCACTGTTTCTCGCCCTCTGTTTCAGCCCCTCTGTTTCAGCCCCTCTGTTTCAGCCACTCTGTTTCAGCCCCTCTGTTTCTCGCCCTCTGTTTCTCGCCCTCTGTTTCAGCCCCTCTGTTTCAGCCCCTCTGTTTCAGCCCCTCTGTTTCTCGCCCTCTGTTTCTCGCCCTCTGTTTCTCGCCCTCTGTTTCTCGCTCTCTGTTTCTCGCCCTCTGTTTCTCGCCCTCTGTTTCAGCCCCTCTGTTTCAGCCCCTCTGTTTCAGCCCCTCTGTTTCAGCCCCTCTGTTTCTCGCCCTCTGTTTCTCGCCCACTGTTTCTCGCCCTCTGTTTCAGCCCCTCTGTTTCAGCCCCTCTGTTTCAGCCCCTCTGTTTCAGCCCCTCTGTTTCTCGCCCTCTGTTTCTCGCCCTCTGTTTCTTGCCCTCTGTTTCTCGCTCTCTGTTTCTCGCCCTCTGTTTCTCGCCCTCTGTTTCAGCCCCTCTGTTTCAGCCCCTCTGTTTCAGCCCCTCTGTTTCTCGCCCTCTGTTTCAGCTCCTCTGTTTCTCGCCCTCTGTTTCTCGCCCACTGTTTCTCGCCCTCTGTTTCAGCCCCTCTGTTTCAGCCCCTCTGTTTCAGCCCCTCTGTTTCTCGCCCTCTGTTTCAGCCCCTCTGTTTCTCGCCCTCTGTTTCTCGCCCTCTGTTCCAGCCCCTCTGTTTCAGCCCCTCTGTTTCAGCCCCTCTGTTTCTCGCCCTCTGTTTCTCGCCCTCTGTTTCTCGCTCTCTGTTTCTCGCCCTCTGTTTCTCGCCCTCTGTTTCAGCCCCTCTGTTTCAGCCCCTCTGTTTCAGCCCCTCTGTTTCAGCCCCTCTGTTTCAGCCCCTCTGTTTCTCGCCCTCTGTTTCAGACCCTCTGTTTCAGCCCCTCAGTATCAGCCCCTCTCTTTCAGCCCCTCTGTTTCTCGCCCTCTGTTTCTCGCCCTCTGTTTCTCGCCCTCTGTTTCTCGCCCACTGTTTCAGCCCCTCTGTTTCAGCCCCACTGTATCAGCCCATCTGTTTCAGCCCCTCTGTTTCAGCCCCTCTGTTTCAGCCCCTCTGTTTCAGCCCCTCTGTTTCTCGCCCTCTGTTTCTCGCCCTCTGTTTCTCGCCCTCTGTTTCATCCCCTCTGTTTCTCGCCCACTGTTTCAGCCCCTCTGTTTCTCGCCATCTGTTTCAGCCCCTTTGATTCTCGCCCTCTGTTTCAGCCCCTCTGTTTCAGTCCCTCTGTTTCAGCCCCTCTGTTTGTGCCCCTCTGTTTCAGCCCCTCTGTTTCACGCCCTCTGTTTCAGCCCCTCTGTTTCAGCCCCTCTGTTTCTCGCCCTCTGTTTCAGCCCCTCTGTTTCTCGCCCTCTGTTTGTCGCCCTCTGTTTCTCGCCCTCTGTTTCTCGCTCTCTGTTTCTCGCCCTCTGTTTCTCGCCCTCTGTTTCAGCCCCTCTGTTTCAGCCCCTCTGTTTCAGCGCCTCTGTTTCAGCCCCTCTGTTTCTCGCCCTCTGTTTCTCGCCCACTGTTTCTCGCCCTCTGTTTCAGCCCCTCTGTTTCAGCCCCTCTGTTTCAGCCCCTCTGTTTCAGCCCCTCTGTTTCTCGCCCTCTGTTTCTCGCCCTCTGTTTCTAGCCCTCTGTTTCTCGCTCTCTGTTTCTCGCCCTCTGTTTCTCGCCCTCTGTTTCAGCCCCTCTGTTTCAGCCCCTCTGTTTCAGCCCCTCTGTTTCTCGCCCCCTGTTTCAGCTCCTCTGTTTCTCGCCCTCTGTTTCTCGCCCACTGTTTCTCGCCCTCTGTTTCAGCCCCTCTGTTTCAGCCCCTCTGTTTCAGCCACTCTGTTTCAGCCCCTCTGTTTCTCGCCCTCTGTTTCTCGCCCTCTGTTTCTCGCTCTCTGTTTCTCGCCCTCTGTTTCTCGCCCTCTGTTTCAGCCCCTCTGTTTCAGCCCCTCTGTTTCAGCCCCTCTGTTTCAGCCCCTCTGTTTCTCGCCCTCTGTTTCTCGCCCACTGTTTCTCGCCCTCTGTTTCAGCCCCTCTGTTTCAGCCCCTCTGTTTCAGCCCCTCTGTTTCAGCCCCTCTGTTTCTCGCCCTCTGTTTCTCGCCCTCTGTTTCTTGCCCTCTGTTTCTCGCTCTCTGTTTCTCGCCCTCTGTTTCTCGCCCTCTGTTTCAGCCCTTCTGTTTCAGCCCCTCTGTTTCAGCCCCTCTGTTTCTCGCCCTCTGTTTCAGCTCCTCTGTTTCTCGCCCTCTGTTTCTCGCCCACTGTTTCTCGCCCTCTGTTTCAGCCCCTCTGTTTCAGCCCCTCTGTTTCAGCCACTCTGTTTCAGCCCCTCTGTTTCTCGCCCTCTGTTTCTCGCCCTCTGTTTCAGCCCCTCTGTTTCAGCCCCTCTGTTTCAGCCCCTCTCTTTCAGCCCCTCTGTTTCTCGCCCTCTGTTTCTCGCCCTCTGTTTCTGGCCCTCTGTTTCTCGCCCACTGTTTCAGCCCCTCTGTTTCAGCCCCACTGTATCAGCCCATATATTTCAGCCCCTCTGTTTCAGCCCCTCTGTTTCAGCCCCTCTGTTTCAGCCCCTCTGTTTCTCGCCCTCTGTTTCTCGCCCTTTGTTTCTCGCCCTCTGTTTCTCGCTCTCTGTTTCTCGCCCTCTGTTTCTCGCCCTCTGTTTCAGCCCCTCTGTTTCAGCCCCTCTGTTTCAGCCCCTCTGTTTCAGCCCCTCTGTTTCAGCCCCTCTGTTTCTCGCCCTCTGTTTCAGACCCTCTGTTTCAACCCCTCAGTATCAGCCCCTCTCTTTCAGCCCCTCTGTTTCTCGCCCTCTGTTTCTCGCCCTCTGTTTCTGGCCCTCTTTTTCTCGCCCACTGTTTCAGCCCCTCTGTTTCAGCCCCACTGTATCAGCCCATCTATTTCAGCCCCTCTGTTTCAGCCCCTCTGTTTCAGCCCCTCTGTTTCAGCCCCTCTGTTTCAGCTCCTCTGTTTCTCGCCCTCTGTTTCAGCTCCTCTGTTTCTCGCCCTCTGTTTCTCGCCCACTGTTTCTCGCCCTCTGTTTCAGCCCCTCTGTTTCAGCCCCTCTGTTTCAGCCACTCTGTTTCAGCCCCTCTGTTTCTCGCCCTCTGTTTCTCGCCCTCTGTTTCAGCCCCTCTGTTTCAGCCCCTCTGTTTCAGCCCCTCTGTTTCTCGCCCTCTGTTTCTCGCCCTCTGTTTCTCGCCCTCTGTTTCTCGCTCTCTGTTTCTCGCCCTCTGTTTCTCGCCCTCTGTTTCAGCCCCTCTGTTTCAGCCCCTCTGTTTCAGCCCCTCTGTTTCAGCCCCTCTGTTTCTCGCCCTCTGTTTCTCGCCCACTGTTTCTCGCCATCTGTTTCAGCCCCTCTGTTTCAGCCCCTCTGTTTCAGCCCCTCTGTTTCAGCCCCTCTGTTTCTCGCCCTCTGTTTCTCGCCCTCTGTTTCTTGCCCTCTGTTTCTCGCTCTCTGTTTCTCGCCCTCTGTTTCTCGCCCTCTGTTTCAGCCCCTCTGTTTCAGCCCCTCTGTTTCAGCCCCTCTGTTTCTCGCCCTCTGTTTCAGCTCCTCTGTTTCTCGCCCTCTGTTTCTCGCCCACTGTTTCTCGCCCTCTGTTTCAGCCCCTCTGTTTCAGCCCCTCTGTTTCAGCCCCTCTGTTTCTCGCCCTCTGTTTCAGCCCCTCTGTTTCTCGCCCTCTGTTTCTCGCCCTCTGTTCCAGCCCCTCTGTTTCAGCCCCTCTGTTTCAGCCCCTCTGTTTCTCGCCCTCTGTTTCTCGCCCTCTGTTTCTCGCTCTCTGTTTCTCGCCCTCTGTTTCTCGCCCTCTGTTTCAGCCCCTCTGTTTCAGCCCCTCTGTTTCAGCCCCTCTGTTTCAGCCCCTCTGTTTCAGCCCCTCTGTTTCTCGCCCTCTGTTTCAGACCCTCTGTTTCAGCCCCTCAGTATCAGCCCCTCTCTTTCAGCCCCTCTGTTTCTCGCCCTCTGTTTCTCGCCCTCTGTTTCTCGCCCTCTGTTTCTCGCCCACTGTTTCAGCCCCTCTGTTTCAGCCCCACTGTATCAGCCCATCTGTTTCAGCCCCTCTGTTTCAGCCCCTCTGTTTCAGCCCCTCTGTTTCAGCCCCTCTGTTTCTCGCCCTCTGTTTCTCGCCCTCTGTTTCTCGCCCTCTGTTTCATCCCCTCTGTTTCTCGCCCACTGTTTCAGCCCCTCTGTTTCTCGCCATCTGTTTCAGCCCCTTTGATTCTCGCCCTCTGTTTCAGCCCCTCTGTTTCAGTCCCTCTGTTTCAGCCCCTCTGTTTGTGCCCCTCTGTTTCAGCCCCTCTGTTTCACGCCCTCTGTTTCAGCCCCTCTGTTTCAGCCCCTCTGTTTCTCGCCCTCTGTTTCAGCCCCTCTGTTTCTCGCCCTCTGTTTGTCGCCCTCTGTTTCTCGCCCTCTGTTTCTCGCTCTCTGTTTCTCGCCCTCTGTTTCTCGCCCTCTGTTTCAGCCCCTCTGTTTCAGCCCCTCTGTTTCAGCGCCTCTGTTTCAGCCCCTCTGTTTCTCGCCCTCTGTTTCTCGCCCACTGTTTCTCGCCCTCTGTTTCAGCCCCTCTGTTTCAGCCCCTCTGTTTCAGCCCCTCTGTTTCAGCCCCTCTGTTTCTCGCCCTCTGTTTCTCGCCCTCTGTTTCTAGCCCTCTGTTTCTCGCCCTCTGTTTCTCGCTCTCTGTTTCTCGCCCTCTGTTTCTCGCCCTCTGTTTCAGCCCCTCTGTTTCAGCCCCTCTGTTTCAGCCCCTCTGTTTCAGCCCCTCTGTTTCTCGCCCTCTGTTTCTCGCCCACTGTTTCTCGCCCTCTGTTTCAGCCCCTCTGTTTCAGCCCCTCTGTTTCAGCCCCTCTGTTTCAGCCCCTCTGTTTCTCGCCCTCTGTTTCTCGCCCTCTGTTTCTTGCCCTCTGTTTCTCGCTCTCTGTTTCTCGCCCTCTGTTTCTCGCCCTCTGTTTCAGCCCTTCTGTTTCAGCCCCTCTGTTTCAGCCCCTCTGTTTCTCGCCCTCTGTTTCAGCTCCTCTGTTTCTCGCCCTCTGTTTCTCGCCCACTGTTTCTCGCCCTCTGTTTCAGCCCCTCTGTTTCAGCCCCTCTGTTTCAGCCACTCTGTTTCAGCCCCTCTGTTTCTCGCCCTCTGTTTCTCGCCCTCTGTTCCAGCCCCTCTGTTTCAGCCCCTCTGTTTCAGCCCCTCTGTTTCTCGCCCTCTGTTTCTCGCCCTCTGTTTCTCGCTCTCTGTTTCTCGCCCTCTGTTTCTCGCCCTCTGTTTCAGCCCCTCTGTTTCAGCCCCTCTGTTTCAGCCCCTCTGTTTCAGCCCCTCTGTTTCAGCCCCTCTGTTTCTCGCCCTCTGTTTCAGACCCTCTGTTTCAGCCCCTCAGTATCAGCCCCTCTCTTTCAGCCCCTCTGTTTCTCGCCCTCTGTTTCTCGCCCTCTGTTTCTCGCCCTCTGTTTCACGCCCACTGTTTCAGCCCCTCTGTTTCAGCCCCACTGTATCGGCCCATCTGTTTCAGCCCCTCTGTTTCAGCCCCTCTGTTTCAGCCCCTCTGTTTCAGCCCTTCTGTTTCTCGCCCTCTGTTTCTCGCCCTCTGTTTCTCGCCCTCTGTTTCATCCCCTCTGTTTCTCGCCCACTGTTTCAGCCCCTCTGTTTCTCGCCATCTGTTTCAGCCCCTTTGTTTCTCGCCCTCTGTTTCAGCCCCTCTGTTTCAGTCCCTCTGTTTCAGCCCCTCTGTTTGTGCCCCTCTGTTTCAGCCCCTCTGTTTCACGCCCTCTGTTTCAGCCCCTCTGTTTCAGCCCCTCTGTTTCTCGCCCTCTGTTTCAGCCCCTCTGTTTCTCGCCCTCTGTTTGTCGCCCTCTGTTTCTCGCCCTCTGTTTCTCGCTCTCTGTTTCTCGCCCTCTGTTTCTCGCCCTCTGTTTCAGCCCCTCTGTTTCAGCCCCTCTGTTTCAGCGCCTCTGTTTCAGCCCCTCTGTTTCTCGCCCTCTGTTTCTCGCCCACTGTTTCTCGCCCTCTGTTTCAGCCCCTCTGTTTCAGCCCCTCTGTTTCTCGCCCTCTGTTTCTCGCCCTCTGTTTCTAGCCCTCTGTTTCTCGCTCTCTGTTTCTCGCCCTCTGTTTCTCGCCCTCTGTTTCAGCCCCTCTGTTTCAGCCCCTCTGTTTCAGCCCCTCTGTTTCTCGCCCCCTGTTTCAGCTCCTCTGTTTCTCGCCCTCTGTTTCTCGCCCACTGTTTCTCGCCCTCTGTTTCAGCCCCTCTGTTTCAGCCCCTCTGTTTCAGCCACTCTGTTTCAGCCCCTCTGTTTCTCGCCCTCTGTTTCTCGCCCTCT
Organism: Stegostoma tigrinum; assembly: GCF_030684315.1. Classification (NCBI taxonomy): domain Eukaryota; kingdom Metazoa; phylum Chordata; class Chondrichthyes; order Orectolobiformes; family Stegostomatidae; genus Stegostoma; species Stegostoma tigrinum. The sequence goes on from NW_026728408.1 coordinate 4,003,566, forward strand.
GTTCCAGCCCCTCTGTTTCAGCCCCTCTGTTTCAGCCCCTCTGTTTCTCGCCCTCTGTTTCTCGCCCTCTGTTTCTCGCCCTCTGTTTCTCGCTCTCTGTTTCTCGCCCTCTGTTTCTCGCCCTCTGTTTCAGCCCCTCTGTTTCAGCCCCTCTGTTTCAGCCCCTCTGTTTCAGCCCCTCTGTTTCTCGCCCTCTGTTTCAGACCCTCTGTTTCAGCCCCTCAGTATCAGCCCCACTCTTTCAGGCCCTCTGTTTCTCGCCCTCTGTTTCTCGCCCTCTGTTTCTCGCCCTCTGTTTCTCGCCCACTGTTTCAGCCCCTCTGTTTCAGCCCCACTGTATCAGCCCATCTGTTTCAGCCCCTCTGTTTCAGCCCCTCTGTTTCAGCCCCTCTGTTTCAGCCCCTCTGTTTCTCGCCCTCTGTTTCTCGCCCTCTGTTTCTCGCCCTCTGTTTCATCCCCTCTGTTTCTCGCCCACTGTTTCAGCCCCTCTGTTTCTCGCCATCTGTTTCAGCCCCTTTGTTTCAAGCCCTCTGTTTCAGCCCCTCTGTTTCAGTCCCTCTGTTTCAGCCCCTCTGTTTGTGCACCTCTGTTTCAGCCCCTCTGTTTCACGCCCTCTGTTTCAGCCCCTCTGTTTCAGCCCCTCTGTTTCTCGCCCTCTGTTTCAGCCCCTCTGTTTCTCGCCCTCTGTTGGTCGCCCTCTGTTTCAGCCCCTCTGTTTCAGCCCCTCTGTTTCAGCCCCTCTGTTTCAGCCCCACTGTTTCTCGCCCTCTGCTTCTCGCTCTCTGTTTCTCGCCCTCTGTTTCTCGCCCTCTGTTTCAGTCCCTCTGTTTCAGCCCCTCTGTTTCAGCCCCTCTGTTTCAGCCCCTCTGTTTCTCGCCCTTGTTTCTTTCCCTCTGTTTCTCGCCCTCTGTTTCAGCCCCTCTGTTTCAGTCCCTCTGTTTCAGCCCCTCTGTTTCAGCCCCTCTGTGTCAGCCCCTCTGTTTCTCGCCCTCTGTTTCAGCCCCTCTGTTTCAGCCCCTCTGTTTCAGCCCCTCTGTTTCAGCCCCTCTGTTTCAGCCCCTCTGTTTCAGCCCCTCTGTTTCTCGCCCTCTGTTTCAGCCCCTCTGTTTCAGCCCCTCTGTTTCTCGCCCTCTGTTTGTCGCCCTCTGTTTCAGCACCTCTGTTTCAGCCCCTCTGTTTCAGCCCCTCTGTTTCAGCCCCATTGTTTCTCGCCCTCTGCTTCTCGCTCTCTGTTTCTCGCCCTCTGTTTCTCGCCCTCTGTTTCAGTCCCTCTGTTTCAGCCCCTCTGTTTCAGCCTCTCAGTTTCAGCCCCTCTGTTTCTCGCCCTCTGTTTCTTTCCCTCTGTTTCTCGCCCTCTGTTTCAGCCCCTCTGTTTCAGTCCCTCTGTTTCAGCCCCTCTGTTTCAGCCCCTCTGTGTCAGCCCCTCTGTTTCTCGCCCTCTGTTTCAGCCCCTCTGTTTCAGCCCCTCTGTTTCTCGCCCTCAGTTTCAGATCCTCTGTTTCAGCCCCTCTGTTTCAGCCACTCTGTTTCAGCCCCTCTGTTTCTCGCCCTCTGTTTCTCGCCCTCTGTTTCAGCCCCTCTGTTTCAGCCCCTCTGTTTCAGCCCCTCTGTTTCTCGCCCTCTGTTTCTCGCCCTCTGTTTCTCGCCCTCTGTTTCTCGCCCTCTGTTTCTGGCCCTCTGTTTCTCGCCCACTGTTTCAGCCCCTCTGTTTCAGCCCCACTGTATCAGCCCATCTATTTCAGCCCCTCTGTTTCAGCCCCTCTGTTTCAGCCCCTCTGTTTCAGCCCCTCTGTTTCTCGCCCTCTGTTTCTCGCCCTCTGTTTCTCGCCCTCTGTTTCATCCCCTCTGTTTCTCGCCCACTGTTTCAGCCCCTCTGTTTCTCGCCATCTGTTTCTGCCCCTCTGTTTCAGCCCCTCTGTTTCTCGACCTCTGTTTCAGCCCCTCTGTTTCAGCCCCTCTGTTTCAGCCCCTCTGTTTCAGCCCCTCTGTTTCTCGCCCTCTGTTTCTCGCCCTCTGTTTCAGCCCCTCTGTTTCAGCCCCTCTGTTTCAGCCCCTCTGTTTCTCGCCCTCTGTTTCTCGCCCTCTGTTTCTCGCCCTCTGTTTCTCGATCTCTGTTTCTCGCCCTCTGTTTCTCGCCCTCTGTTTCAGCCCCTCTGTTTCAGCCCCTCTGTTTCAGCCCCTCTGTTTCAGCCCCTCTGTTTCTCGCCCTCTGTTTCTCGCCCTCTGTTTCTCGCCCTCTGTTTCTCGCTCTCTGTTTCTCGCCCTCTGTTTCTCGCCCTCTGTTTCAGCCCCTCTGTTTCAGCCCCTCTGTTTCAGCCCCTCTGTTTCAGCCCCTCTGTTTCTCGCCCTCTGTTTCAGACCCTCTGTTTCAGCCCCTCAGTATCAGCCCCTCTCTTTCAGGCCCTCTGTTTCTCGCCCTCTGTTTCTCGCCCTCTGTTTCTCGCCCTCTGTTTCTCGCCCACTGTTTCAGCCCCTCTGTTTCAGCCCCACTGTATCAGCCCATCTGTTTCAGCCCCTCTGTTTCAGCCCCTCTGTTTCAGCCCCTCTGTTTCAGCCCCTCTGTTTCTCGCCCTCTGTTTCTCGCCCTCTGTTTCTCGCCCTCTGTTTCATCCCCTCTGTTTCTCGCCCACTGTTTCAGCCCCTCTGTTTCTCGCCATCTGTTTCAGCCCCTTTGTTTCAAGCCCTCTGTTTCAGCCCCTCTGTTTCAGTCCCTCTGTTTCAGCCCCTCTGTTTGTGCACCTCTGTTTCAGCCCCTCTGTTTCACGCCCTCTGTTTCAGCCCCTCTGTTTCAGCCCCTCTGTTTCTCGCCCTCTGTTTCAGCCCCTCTGTTTCTCGCCCTCTGTTTCAGCCCCTCTGTTTCAGCCCCTCTGTTTCAGCCCCTCTGTTTCAGCCCCTCTGTTTCTCGCCCTCTGTTTCAGACCCTCTGTTTCAGCCCCTCAGTATCAGCCCCACTCTTTCAGGCCCTCTGTTTCTCGCCCTCTGTTTCTCGCCCTCTGTTTCTCGCCCTCTGTTTCTCGCCCACTGTTTCAGCCCCTCTGTTTCAGCCCCACTGTATCAGCCCATCTGTTTCAGCCCCTCTGTTTCAGCCCCTCTGTTTCAGCCCCTCTGTTTCAGCCCCTCTGTTTCTCGCCCTCTGTTTCTCGCCCTCTGTTTCTCGCCCTCTGTTTCATCCCCTCTGTTTCTCGCCCACTGTTTCAGCCCCTCTGTTTCTCGCCATCTGTTTCAGCCCCTTTGTTTCAAGCCCTCTGTTTCAGCCCCTCTGTTTCAGTCCCTCTGTTTCAGCCCCTCTGTTTGTGCACCTCTGTTTCAGCCCCTCTGTTTCACGCCCTCTGTTTCAGCCCCTCTGTTTCAGCCCCTCTGTTTCTCGCCCTCTGTTTCAGCCCCTCTGTTTCTCGCCCTCTGTTGGTCGCCCTCTGTTTCAGCCCCTCTGTTTCAGCCCCTCTGTTTCAGCCCCTCTGTTTCAGCCCCACTGTTTCTCGCCCTCTGCTTCTCGCTCTCTGTTTCTCGCCCTCTGTTTCTCGCCCTCTGTTTCAGTCCCTCTGTTTCAGCCCCTCTGTTTCAGCCCCTCTGTTTCAGCCCCTCTGTTTCTCGCCCTTGTTTCTTTCCCTCTGTTTCTCGCCCTCTGTTTCAGCCCCTCTGTTTCAGTCCCTCTGTTTCAGCCCCTCTGTTTCAGCCCCTCTGTGTCAGCCCCTCTGTTTCTCGCCCTCTGTTTCAGCCCCTCTGTTTCAGCCCCTCTGTTTCAGCCCCTCTGTTTCAGCCCCTCTGTTTCAGCCCCTCTGTTTCAGCCCCTCTGTTTCTCGCCCTCTGTTTCAGCCCCTCTGTTTCAGCCCCTCTGTTTCTCGCCCTCTGTTTGTCGCCCTCTGTTTCAGCACCTCTGTTTCAGCCCCTCTGTTTCAGCCCCTCTGTTTCAGCCCCATTGTTTCTCGCCCTCTGCTTCTCGCTCTCTGTTTCTCGCCCTCTGTTTCTCGCCCTCTGTTTCAGTCCCTCTGTTTCAGCCCCTCTGTTTCAGCCTCTCAGTTTCAGCCCCTCTGTTTCTCGCCCTCTGTTTCTTTCCCTCTGTTTCTCGCCCTCTGTTTCAGCCCCTCTGTTTCAGTCCCTCTGTTTCAGCCCCTCTGTTTCAGCCCCTCTGTGTCAGCCCCTCTGTTTCTCGCCCTCTGTTTCAGCCCCTCTGTTTCAGCCCCTCTGTTTCTCGCCCTCAGTTTCAGATCCTCTGTTTCAGCCCCTCTGTTTCAGCCACTCTGTTTCAGCCCCTCTGTTTCTCGCCCTCTGTTTCTCGCCCTCTGTTTCAGCCCCTCTGTTTCAGCCCCTCTGTTTCAGCCCCTCTGTTTCTCGCCCTCTGTTTCTCGCCCTCTGTTTCTCGCCCTCTGTTTCTCGCCCTCTGTTTCTGGCCCTCTGTTTCTCGCCCACTGTTTCAGCCCCTCTGTTTCAGCCCCACTGTATCAGCCCATCTATTTCAGCCCCTCTGTTTCAGCCCCTCTGTTTCAGCCCCTCTGTTTCAGCCCCTCTGTTTCTCGCCCTCTGTTTCTCGCCCTCTGTTTCTCGCCCTCTGTTTCATCCCCTCTGTTTCTCGCCCACTGTTTCAGCCCCTCTGTTTCTCGCCATCTGTTTCTGCCCCTCTGTTTCAGCCCCTCTGTTTCTCGACCTCTGTTTCAGCCCCTCTGTTTCAGCCCCTCTGTTTCAGCCCCTCTGTTTCAGCCCCTCTGTTTCTCGCCCTCTGTTTCTCGCCCTCTGTTTCAGCCCCTCTGTTTCAGCCCCTCTGTTTCAGCCCCTCTGTTTCTCGCCCTCTGTTTCTCGCCCTCTGTTTCTCGCCCTCTGTTTCTCGATCTCTGTTTCTCGCCCTCTGTTTCTCGCCCTCTGTTTCAGCCCCTCTGTTTCAGCCCCTCTGTTTCAGCCCCTCTGTTTCAGCCCCTCTGTTTCTCGCCCTCTGTTTCTCGCCCTCTGTTTCTCGCCCTCTGTTTCTCGCTCTCTGTTTCTCGCCCTCTGTTTCTCGCCCTCTGTTTCAGCCCCTCTGTTTCAGCCCCTCTGTTTCAGCCCCTCTGTTTCAGCCCCTCTGTTTCTCGCCCTCTGTTTCAGACCCTCTGTTTCAGCCCCTCAGTATCAGCCCCTCTCTTTCAGGCCCTCTGTTTCTCGCCCTCTGTTTCTCGCCCTCTGTTTCTCGCCCTCTGTTTCTCGCCCACTGTTTCAGCCCCTCTGTTTCAGCCCCACTGTATCAGCCCATCTGTTTCAGCCCCTCTGTTTCAGCCCCTCTGTTTCAGCCCCTCTGTTTCAGCCCCTCTGTTTCTCGCCCTCTGTTTCTCGCCCTCTGTTTCTCGCCCTCTGTTTCATCCCCTCTGTTTCTCGCCCACTGTTTCAGCCCCTCTGTTTCTCGCCATCTGTTTCAGCCCCTTTGTTTCAAGCCCTCTGTTTCAGCCCCTCTGTTTCAGTCCCTCTGTTTCAGCCCCTCTGTTTGTGCACCTCTGTTTCAGCCCCTCTGTTTCACGCCCTCTGTTTCAGCCCCTCTGTTTCAGCCCCTCTGTTTCTCGCCCTCTGTTTCAGCCCCTCTGTTTCTCGCCCTCTGTTGGTCGCCCTCTGTTTCAGCCCCTCTGTTTCAGCCCCTCTGTTTCAGCCCCTCTGTTTCAGCCCCACTGTTTCTCGCCCTCTGCTTCTCGCTCTCTGTTTCTCGCCCTCTGTTTCTCGCCCTCTGTTTCAGTCCCTCTGTTTCAGCCCCTCTGTTTCAGCCCCTCTGTTTCAGCCCCTCTGTTTCTCGCCCTTGTTTCTTTCCCTCTGTTTCTCGCCCTCTGTTTCAGCCCCTCTGTTTCAGTCCCTCTGTTTCAGCCCCTCTGTTTCAGCCCCTCTGTGTCAGCCCCTCTGTTTCTCGCCCTCTGTTTCAGCCCCTCTGTTTCAGCCCCTCTGTTTCAGCCCCTCTGTTTCAGCCCCTCTGTTTCAGCCCCTCTGTTTCAGCCCCTCTGTTTCTCGCCCTCTGTTTCAGCCCCTCTGTTTCAGCCCCTCTGTTTCTCGCCCTCTGTTTGTCGCCCTCTGTTTCAGCACCTCTGTTTCAGCCCCTCTGTTTCAGCCCCTCTGTTTCAGCCCCATTGTTTCTCGCCCTCTGCTTCTCGCTCTCTGTTTCTCGCCCTCTGTTTCTCGCCCTCTGTTTCAGTCCCTCTGTTTCAGCCCCTCTGTTTCAGCCTCTCAGTTTCAGCCCCTCTGTTTCTCGCCCTCTGTTTCTTTCCCTCTGTTTCTCGCCCTCTGTTTCAGCCCCTCTGTTTCAGTCCCTCTGTTTCAGCCCCTCTGTTTCAGCCCCTCTGTGTCAGCCCCTCTGTTTCTCGCCCTCTGTTTCAGCCCCTCTGTTTCAGCCCCTCTGTTTCTCGCCCTCAGTTTCAGATCCTCTGTTTCAGCCCCTCTGTTTCAGCCACTCTGTTTCAGCCCCTCTGTTTCTCGCCCTCTGTTTCTCGCCCTCTGTTTCAGCCCCTCTGTTTCAGCCCCTCTGTTTCAGCCCCTCTGTTTCTCGCCCTCTGTTTCTCGCCCTCTGTTTCTCGCCCTCTGTTTCTCGCCCTCTGTTTCTGGCCCTCTGTTTCTCGCCCACTGTTTCAGCCCCTCTGTTTCAGCCCCACTGTATCAGCCCATCTATTTCAGCCCCTCTGTTTCAGCCCCTCTGTTTCAGCCCCTCTGTTTCAGCCCCTCTGTTTCTCGCCCTCTGTTTCTCGCCCTCTGTTTCTCGCCCTCTGTTTCATCCCCTCTGTTTCTCGCCCACTGTTTCAGCCCCTCTGTTTCTCGCCATCTGTTTCTGCCCCTCTGTTTCAGCCCCTCTGTTTCTCGACCTCTGTTTCAGCCCCTCTGTTTCAGCCCCTCTGTTTCAGCCCCTCTGTTTCAGCCCCTCTGTTTCTCGCCCTCTGTTTCTCGCCCTCTGTTTCAGCCCCTCTGTTTCAGCCCCTCTGTTTCAGCCCCTCTGTTTCTCGCCCTCTGTTTCTCGCCCTCTGTTTCTCGCCCTCTGTTTCTCGATCTCTGTTTCTCGCCCTCTGTTTCTCGCCCTCTGTTTCAGCCCCTCTGTTTCAGCCCCTCTGTTTCAGCCCCTCTGTTTCAGCCCCTCTGTTTCAGCCCCTCTGTTTCTCGCATTCTGTTTCTCGCCCTCTGTTTCAGACGCTCTGTTTCTCGCTCTCTGTTTCTCGCCCTCTGTTTCTCGCCCTCTGTTTCAGCCCCTCTGTTTCAGCCCCTCTGTTTCAGCCCCTCTGTTTCTCGCCCTCTGTTTCTCGCCCACTGTTTCTCGCCCTCTGTTTCAGCCCCTCTGTTTCAGCCCCTCTGTTTCAGCCCCTCTGTTTCAGCCCCTCTGTTTCTCGCCCTCTGTTTCTCGCCCTCTGTTTCTTGCCCTCTGTTTCTCGCTCTGTGTTTCTCGCCCTCTGTTTCTCGCCCTCTGTTTCAGCCCCTCTGTTTCAGCCCCTCTGTTTCAGCCCCTCTGTTTCTCGCCCTCTGTTTCAGCTCAACTGTTTCTCGCCCTCTGTTTCTCGCCCACTGTTTCTCGCCCTCTGTTTCAGCCCCTCTGTTTCAGCCCCTCTGTTTCAGCCACACTGTTTCAACCCCTCTGTTTCAGCCCCTCTGTTTCTCGCCCTCTGTTTCTCGCCCTCTGTTTCAGCCCCTCTGTTTCAGCCCCTCTGTTTCAGCCCCTCTGTTTCTCGCCATCTGTATCTCGCCCTCTGTTTCTCGCCCTCTGTTTCTCGCTCTCTGTTTCTCGCCCTCTGTTTCTCGCCCTCTGTTTCAGCCCCTCTGTTTCAGCCCCTCTGTTTCAGCCCCTCTGTTTCAGCCCCTCTGTTTCTCGCCCTCTGTTTCAGACCCTCTGTTTCAGCCCCTCAGTATCAGCCCCTCTCTTTCAGCCCCTCTGTTTCTCGCCCTCTGTTTCTCGCCCTCTGTTTCTCGCCCACTGTTTCAGCCCCTCTGTTTCAGCCCCACTGTATCAGCCCATCTGTTTCAGCCCCTCTGTTTCAGCCCCTCTGTTTCAGCCCCTCTGTTTCAGCCCCTCTGTTTCTCGCCCTCTGTTTCTCGCCCTCTGTTTCTCGCCCTCTGTTTCATCCCCTCTGTTTCTCGCCCACTGTTTCAGCCCCTCTGTTTCTCGCCATCTGTTTCAGCCCCTCTGTTTCAGCCCCTCTGTTTCTCGACCTCTGTTTCAGCCCCTCTGTTTCAGCCCCTCTGTTTCTCGCCCTCTGTTTCAGCCCCTCTGTTTCAGCCCCTCTGTATCAGCCCCTCTGTTTCAGCCCCTCTGTTTCTCTCCCTCTTTTTGTCGCCCTCTGTTTCAGCCCCTGTGTTTCAGCCCCTGTGTTTCAGCCCCTCTGTTTCAGCCCCACTGTTTCTCGCCCTCTGCTTCTCGCTCTCTGTTTCTCGCCCTCTGTTTCTCGCCCTCTTTTTCAGTCCCTCTGTTTCAGCCCCTCTGTTTCAGCCCCTCTGTTTCAGCCCCTCTGTTTCTCGCCTACTGTTTCTTTCCCTCTGTTTCTCGCCCTCTGTTTCAGCCCCTCTGTTTCAGTCCCTCTGTTTCAGCACCTCTGTTTCAGCCCCTCTGTTTCAGCCCCTCTGTTTCTCGCCCTCTGTTTCAGCCCCTCTGTTTCAGCCCCTCTGTTTCTCGCCCTCAGTTTCAGCCCCTCTGTTTCAGCCCCTCTGTTTCAGCCACTCTGTTTCAGCCCCTCTGTTTCTCGCCCTCTGTTTCTCGCCCTCTGTTTCAGCCCCTCTGTTTCAGCCCCTCTGTTTCAGCCCCTCTGTTTCTCGCCCTCTGTTTCTCGCCCTCTGTTTCTCGCCCTCTGTTTCTCGCTCTCTGTTTCTCGCCCTCTGTTTCTCGCCCTCTGTTTCAGCCCCTCTGTTTCAGCCCCTCTGTTTCAGCCCCTCTGTTTCAGCCCCTCTGTTTCAGCCCCTCTGTTTCTCGCCCTCTGTTTCAGACCCTCTGTTTCAGCCCCTCAGTATCAGCCCCTCTCTTCCAGCCCCTCTGTTTCTCGCCCTCTGTTTCTCGCCCTCTGTTTCTGGCCCTCTGTTTCTCGCCCACTGTTTCAGCCCCTCTGTTTCAGCCCCACTGTATCAGCCCATCTATTTCAGCCCCTCTGTTTCAGCCCCTCTGTTTCAGCCCCTCTGTTTCAGACCCTATGTTTCTCGCCCTCTGTTTCTCGCCCTCTGTTTCTCGCCCTCTGTTTCATCCCCTCTGTTTCTCGCCCACTGTTTCAGCCCCTCTGTTTCTCGCCATCTGTTTCAGCCCCTCTGTTTCAGCCCCTCTGTTTCTCGACCTCTGTTTCAGCCCCTCTGTTTCAGCCCCTCTGTTTCAGCCCCTCTGTTTCAGCCCCTCTGTTTCTCGCCCTCTGTTTCTCGCCCTCTGTTCCAGCCCCTCTGTTTCAGCCCCTCTGTTTCAGCCCCTCTGTTTCTCGCCCTCTGTTTCTCGCCCTCTGTTTCTCGCCCTCTGTTTCTCGATCTCTGTTTCTCGCCCTCTGTTTCTCGCCCTCTGTTTCAGCCCCTCTGTTTCAGCCCCTCTGTTTCAGCCCCTCTGTTTCAGCCCCTCTGTTTCTCGCCCTCTGTTTCTCGCCCTCTGTTTCAGACGCTCTGTTTCTCGCACTCTGTTTCTCGCCCTCTGTTTCTCGCCCTCTGTTTCAGCCCCTCTGTTTCAGCGCCTCTGTTTCAGCCCCGATGTTTCTCGCCTTCTGTTTCTCGCCCACTGTATCTCGCCCTCTGTTTCAGCCCCTCTGTTTCAGCCCCTCTGTTTCAGCCCCTCTGTTTCAGCCCCTCTGTTTCTCGCCCTCTGTTTCTCGCCCTCTGTTTCTTGCCCTCTGTTTCTCGCTCTCTGTTTCTCGCCCTCTGTTTCTCGCCCTCTGTTTCAGCCCCTCTGTTTCAGCCCCTCTGTTTCAGCCCCTCTGTTTCTCGCCCTCTGTTTCAGCTCCTCTGTTTCTCGCCCTCTGTTTCTCGCCCACTGTTTCTCGCCCTCTGTTTCAGCCCCTCTGTTTCAGCCCCTCTGTTTCAGCCACTCTGTTTCAGCCCCTCTGTTTCTCGCCCTCTGTTTCTCGCCCTCTGTTCCAGCCCCTCTGTTTCAGCCCCTCTGTTTCAGCCCCTCTGTTTCTCGCCCTCTGTTTCTCGCCCTCTGTTTCTCGCCCTCTGTTTCTCGCTCTCTGTTTCTCGCCCTCTGTTTCTCGCCCTCTGTTTCAGCCCCTCTGTTTCAGCCCCTCTGTTTCAGCCCCTCTGTTTCAGCCCCTCTGTTTCAGCCCCTCTGTTTCTCGCCCTCTGTTTCAGACCCTCTGTTTCAGCCCCTCAGTATCAGCCCCTCTCTTTCAGCCCCTCTGTTTCTCGCCCTCTGTTTCTCGCCCTCTGTTTCTCGCCCTCTGTTTCTCGCCCACTGTATCAGCCCCTCTGTTTCAGCCCCACTGTATCAGCCCATCTGTTTCAGCCCCTCTGTTTCAGCCCCTCTGTTTCAGACCCTCTGTTTCAGCCCCTCTGTTTCTCGCCCTCTGTTTCTCGCCCTCTGTTTCTCGCCCTCTGTTTCATCCCCTCTGTTTCTCGCCCACTGTTTCAGCCCCTCTGATTCTCGCCATCTGTTTCAGCCCCTTTGTTTCTCGCCCTCTGTTTCAGCCCCTCTGTTTCAGTCCCTCTGTTTCAGCCCCTCTGTTTGTGCCCCTCTGTTTCAGCCCCTCTGTTTCACGCCCTCTGTTTCAGCCCCTCTGTTTCAGCCCCTCTGTTTCTCGCCCTCTGTTTCAGCCCCTCTGTTTCTCGCCCTCTGTTTGTCGCCCTCTGTTTCAGCCCCTCAGTTTCAGCCCCTCTGTTTCAGCCCCTCTGTTTCAGCCCCACTGTTTCTCGCCCTCTGCTTCTCGCTCTCTGTTTCTCGCCCTCTGTTTCTCGCCCTCTGTTTCAGTCCCTCTGTTTCAGCCCCTCTGTTTCAGCCCCTCTGTTTCAGCCCCTCTGTTTCTCGCCCTCTGTTTCTTTCCCTCTGTTTCTCGCCCTCTGTTTCAGCCCCTCTGTTTCAGTCCCTCTGTTTCAGCCCCTCTGTTTCAGCCCCTCTGTGTCAGCCCCTCTGTTTCTCGCCCTCTGTTTCAGACCCTCTGTTTCAGCCCCTCTGTTTCTCGCCCTCAGTTTCAGCCCCTCTGTTTCAGCCCCTCTGTTTCAGCCCCTCTGTGTCAGCCCCTCTGTTTCTCGCCCTCTGTTTCAGCCCCTCTGTTTCAGCCCCGCTGTTTCTCGCCCTCTGTTTGTCGCCCTCTGTTTCAGCCCCTCTGTTTCAGCCCCTCTGTTTCAGCCCCTCTGTTTCAGCCCCACTGTTTCTCGCCCTCTGCTTCTCGCTCTCTGTTTCTCGACCTCTGTTTCTCGCCCTCTGTTTCAGTCCCTCTGTTTCAGCCCCTCTGTTTCAGCCTCTCAGTTTCAGCCCCTCTGTTTCTCGCCCTCTGTTTCTTTCCCTCTGTTTCTCGCCCTCTGTTTCAGCCCCTCTGTTTCAGTCCCTCTGTTTCAGCCCCTCTGTTTCAGCCCCTCTGTGTCAGCCCCTCTGTTTCTCGCCCTCTGTTTCAGCCCCTCTGTTTCAGCCCCTCTGTTTCTCGCCCTCAGTTTCAGCCCCTCTGTTTCAGCCCTCTGTTTCAGCCACTCTGTTTCAGCCCCTCTGTTTCTCGCCCTCTGTTTCTCGCCCTCTGTTTCAGCCCCTCTGTTTCAGCCCCTCTGTTTCAGCCCCTCTGTTTCTCGCCCTCTGTTTCTCGCCCTCTGTTTCTCGCCCTCTGTTTCTCGCTCTCTGTTTCTCGCCCTCTGTTTCTCGCCCTCTGTTTCAGCCCCTCTGTTTCAGCCCCTCTGTTTCAGCCCCTCTGTTTCAGCCCCTCTGTTTCAGCCCCTCTGTTTCTCGCCCTCTGTTTCAGACCCTCTGTTTCAGCCCCTCAGTATCAGCCCCTCTCTTTCAGCCCCTCTGTTTCTCGCCCTCTGTTTCTCGCCCTCTGTTTCTGGCCCTCTGTTTCTCGCCCACTGTTTCAGCCCCTCTGTTTCAGCCCCACTGTATCAGCCCATCTATTTCAGCCCCTCTGTTTCAGCCCCTCTGTTTCAGCCCCTCTGTTTCAGCCCCTCTGTTTCTCGCCCTCTGTTTCTCGCCCTCTGTTTCTCGCCCTCTGTTTCTCGCTCTCTGTTTCTCACCCTCTGTTTCTCGCCCTCTGTTTCAGCCCCTCTGTTTCAGCCCCTCTGTTTCAGCCCCTCTGTTTCAGCCCCTCTGTTTCAGCCCCTCTGTTTCTCGCCCTCTGTTTCAGACCCTCTGTTTTAGCCCCTCAGTATCAGCCCCTCTCTTTCAGCCCCTCTGTTTCTCGCCCTCTGTTTCTCGCCCTCTGTTTCTGGCCCTCTGTTTCTCGCCCACTGTTTCAGCCCCTCTGTTTCAGCCCCACTGTATCAGCCCATCTATTTCAGCCCCTCTGTTTCAGCCCCTCTGTTTCAGCCCCTCTGTTTCAGCCCCTCTGTTTCAGCCCCTCTGTTTCTCGCCCTCTGTTTCAGCTCCTCTGTTTCTCGCCCTCTGTTTCTCGCCCACTGTTTCTCGCCCTCTGTTTCAGCCCCTCTGTTTCAGCCCCTCTGTTTCAGCCACTCTGTTTCAGCCCCTCTGTTTCTCGCCCTCTGTTTCTCGCCCTCTGTTTCAGCCCCTCTGTTTCAGCCCCTCTGTTTCAGCCCCTCTGTTTCAGCCCCTCTGTTTCTCGCCCTCTGTTTCTCGCCCTCTGTTTCTCGCTCCCTGTTTCTCGCCCTCTGTTTCTCGCCCTCTGTTTCAGCCCCTCTGTTTCAGCCCCTTTGTTTCAGCCCCTCTGTTTCAGCCCCTCTGTTTCTCGCCCTCTGTTTCTCGCCCACTGTTTCTCGCCCTCTGTTTCAGCCCCTCTGTTTGAGCCCCTCTGTTTCAGCCCCTCTGTTTCAGCCCCTCTGTTTCTCGCCCTCTGTTTCTCGCCCTCTGTTTCTTGCCCTCTGTTTCTCGCTCTCTGTTTCTCGCCCTCTGTTTCTCGCCCTCTGTTTCAGCCCCTCTGTTTCAGCCCCTCTGTTTCAGCCCCTCTGTTTCTCGCCCTCTGTTTCAGCTCCTCTGTTTCTCGCCCTCTGTTTCTCGCCCACTGTTTCTCGCCCTCTGTTTCAGCCCCTCTGTTTCAGCCCCTCTGTTTCAGCCACTCTGTTTCAGCCCCTCTGTTTCTCGCCCTCTGTTTCTCGCCCTCTGTTCCAGCCCCTCTGTTTCAGCCCCTCTGTTTCAGCCCCTCTGTTTCTCGCCCTCTGTTTCTCGCCCTCTGTTTCTCGCACTCTGTTTCTCGCTCTCTGTTTCTCGCCCTCTGTTTCTCGCCCTCCGTTTCAGCCCATCTGTTTCAGCCCCTCTGTTTCAGCCCCGCTGTTTCAGCCCCTCTGTTTCAGCCCCTCTGTTTCTCGCCCTCTGTTTCAGACCCTCTGTTTCAGCCCCTCAGTATCAGCCCCTCTCTTTCAGCCCCTCTGTTTCTCGCCCTCTGTATCTCGCCCTCTGTTTCTCGCCCTCTGTTTCTCGCCCACTGTTTCAGCCCCTCTGTTTCAGCCCCACTGTATCAGCCCATCTGTTTCAGCCCCTCTGTTTCAGCCCCTCTGTTTCAGCCCCTCTGTTTCAGCCCCTCTGTTTCTCGCCCTCTGTTTCTCGCCCTCTGTTTCTCGCCCTCTTTTTCATCCCCTCTGTTTCTCGCCCACTGTTTCAGCCCCTCTGTTTCTCGCCATCTGTTTCAGCCCCTTTGTTTCTCGCCCTCTGTTTCAGCCCCTCTGTTTCAGTCCCTCTGTTTCAGCCCCTCTGTTTGTGCCCCTCTGATTCAGCCCCTCTGTTTCACGCCCTCTGTTTCAGCCCCTCTGTTTCAGCCCAAATGTTTCTCGCCCTCTGCTTCAGCCCCTCTGTTTCTCGCCCTCTGTTTGTCGCCCTCTGTTTCTCGCCCTCTGTTTCTCGCTCTCTGCTTCTCGCCCTCTGTTTCTCGCCCTCTGTTTCAGCCCCTCTGTTTCAGCCCCTCTGTTTCAGCGCCTCTGTTTCAGCCCCTCTGTTTCTCGCCCTCTGTTTCTCGCCCACTGTTTCTCGCCCTCTGTTTCAGCCCCTCTGTTTCAGCCCCTCTGTTTCAGCCCCTCTGTTTCAGCCCCTCTGTTTCTCGCCCTCTGTTTCTCGCCCTCTGTTTCTTGCCCTCTGTTTCTCGCTCTCTGTTTCTCGCCCTCTGTTTCTCGCCCTCTGTTTCAGCCCCTCTGTTTCAGCCCCTCTGTTTCAGCCCCTCTGTTTCTCGCCCTCTGTTTCAGCTCCTCTGTTTCTCGCCCTCTGTTTCTCGCCCACTGTTTCTCGCCCTCTGTTTCAGCCCCTCTGTTTCAGCCCCTCTGTTTCAGCCACTCTGTTTCAGCCCCTCTGTTTCTCGCCCTCTGTTTCTCGCCCTCTGTTCCAGCCCCTCTGTTTCAGCCCCTCTGTTTCAGCCCCTCTGTTTCTCGCCCTCTGTTTCTCGCCCTCTGTTTCTCGCCCTCTGTTTCTCGCTCTCTGTTTCACGCCCTCTGTTTCTCGCCCTCTGTTTCAGCCCCTCTGTTTCAGCCCCTCTGTTTCATCCCCTCTGTTTCTCGCCCTCTGTTTCAGACCCTCTGTTTCAGCCCCTCAGTATCAGCCCCTCTCTTTCAGCCCCTCTGTTTCTCGCCCTCTGTTTCTCGCCCACTGTTTCTCGCCCTCTGTTTCTCGCCCACTGTTTTAGCCCCTCTGTTTCAGCCCCACTGTATCAGCCCATCTGTTTCAGCCTCTCTGTTTCAGCCCCTCTGTTTCAGCCCCTCTGTTTCAGCCCCTCTGTTTCTCGCCCTCTGTTTCTCGCCCTCTGTTTCTCGCCCTCTGTTTCATCCCCTCTGTTTCTCGCCCACTGTTTCAGCCCCTCTGTTTCTCGCCATCTGTTTCAGCCCCTTTGTTTCTCGCCCTCTGTTTCAGCCCCTCTGTTTCAGTCCCTCTGTTTCAGCCCCTCTGTTTGTGCCCCTCTGTTTCAGCCCCTCTGTTTCACGCCCTATGTTTCAGCCCCTCTGTTTCAGCCCCTCTGTTTCTCGCCCTCTGTTTCAGCCCCTCTGTTTCTCGCCCTCTGTTTGTCGCCCTCTGTTTCAGCCCCTCTGTTTCAGCCCCTCTGTTTCAGCCCCTCTGTTTCAGCCCCACTGTTTCTCGCCCTCTGATCTCGCTCTCTGTTTCTCGCCCTCTGTTTCTCGCCCTCTGTTTCAGTCCCTCTGTTTCAGCCCCTCTGTTTCAGCCCCTCTGTTTCAGCCCCTCTGTTTCTCGCCCTCTGTTTCTTTCCCTCTGTTTCTCGCCCTCTGTTTCAGCCCCTCTGTTTCAGTCCCTCTGTTTCAGCCCATCTGTTTCAGCCCCTCTGTGTCAGCCCCTCTGTTTCTCGCCCTCTGTTTCAGCCCCTCTGTTTCAGCCCCTCTGTTTCTCGCCCTCAGTTTCAGCCCCTCTGTTTCAGCCCCTCTGTTTCAGCCCCTCTGTTTCAGCCCCTCTGTTTCAGCCCCTCTGTTTCTCGCCCTCTGTTTCAGCCCCTCTGTTTCAGCCCCTCTGTTTCTCGCCCTCTGTTTGTCGCCCTCTGTTTCAGCCCCTCTGTTTCAGCCCCTCTGTTTCAGCCCCTCTGTTTCAGCCCCATTGTTTCTCGCCCTCTGCTTCTCGCTCTCTGTTTCTCGCCCTCTGTTTCTCGCCCTCTGTTTCAGTCCCTCTGTTTCAGCCCCTCTGTTTCAGCCTCTCAGTTTCAGCCCCTCTGTTTCTCGCCCTCTGTTTCTTTCCCTCTGTTTCTCGCCCTCTGATTCAGCCCCTCTGTTTCAGTCCCTCTGTTTCAGCCCCTCAGTTTCAGCCCCTCTGTGTCAGCCCCTCTGTTTCTCGCCCTCTGTTTCAGCCCCTCTGTTTCAGCCCCTCTGTTTCTCGCCCTCAGTTTCAGCCCCTCTGTTTCAGCCCCTCTGTTTCAGCCACTCTGTTTCAGCCCCTCTGTTTCTCGCCCTCTGTTTCTCGCCCTCTGTTTCAGCCCCTCTGTTTCAGCCCCTCTGTTTCAGCCCCTCTGTTTCTCGCCCTCTGTTTCTCGCCCTCTGTTTCTCGCCCTCTGTTTCTCGCCCTCTGTTTCTGGCCCTCTGTTTCTCGCCCACTGTTTCAGCCCCTCTGTTTCAGCCCCACTGTATCAGCCCATCTATTTCAGCCCCTCTGTTTCAGCCCCTCTGTTTCAGCCCCTCTGTTTCAGCCCCTCTGTTTCTCGCCCTCTGTTTCTCGCCCTCTGTTTCTCGCCCTCGGTATCATCCCCTCTGTTTCTCGCCCACTGTTTCAGCCCCTCTGTTTCTCGCCATCTGTTTCTGCCCCTCTGTTTCAGCCCCTCTGTTTCTCGACCTCTGTTTCAGCCCCTCTGTTTCAGCCCCTCTGTTTCAGCCCCTCTGTTTCAGCCCCTCTGTTTCTCGCCCTCTGTTTCTCGCCCTCTGTTTCAGCCCCTCTGTTTCAGCCCCTCTGTTTCAGCCCCTCTGTTTCTCGCCCTCTGTTTCTCGCCCTCTGTTTCTCGCCCTCTGTTTCTCGATCTCTGTTTCTCGCCCTCTGTTTCTCGCCCTCTGTTTCAGCCCCTCTGTTTCAGCCCCTCTGTTTCAGCCCCTCTGTTTCAGCCCCTCTGTTTCAGCCCCTCTGTTTCTCGCATTCTGTTTCTCGCCCTCTGTTTCAGACGCTCTGTTTCTCGCTCTCTGTTTCTCGCCCTCTGTTTCTCGCCCTCTGTTTCAGCCCCTCTGTTTCAGCCCCTCTGTTTCAGCCCCTCTGTTTCTCGCCCTCTGTTTCTCGCCCACTGTTTCTCGCCCTCTGTTTCAGCCCCTCTGTTTCAGCCCCTCTGTTTCAGCCCCTCTGTTTCAGCCCCTCTGTTTCTCGCCCTCTGTTTCTCGCCCTCTGTTTCTTGCCCTCTGTTTCTCGCTCTCTGTTTCTCGCCCTCTGTTTCTCGCCCTCTGTTTCAGCCCCTCTGTTTCAGCCCCTCTGTTTCAGCCCCTCTGTTTCTCGCCCTCTGTTTCAGCTCCTCTGTTTCTCGCCCTCTGTTTCTCACCCACTGTTTCTCGCCCTCTGTTTCAGCCCCTCTGTTTCAGCCCCTCTGTTTCAGCCACTCTGTTTCAGCCCCTCTGTATCTCGCCCTCTGTTTCTCGCCCTCTGTTTCAGCCCCTCTGTTTCAGCCCCTCAGTTTCAGCCCCTCTGTTTCTCGCCCTCTGTTTCTCGCCCTCTGTTTCTCGCCCTCTGTTTCTCGCTCTCTGTTTCTCGCCCTCTGTTTCTCGCCCTCTGTTTCAGCCCCTCTGTTTCAGCCCCTCTGTTTCAGCCCCTCTGTTTCAGCCCCTCTGTTTCAGCCCCTCTGTTTCTCGCCCTCTGTTTCAGACCCTCTGTTTCAGCCCCTCAGTATCAGCCCCTCTCTTTCAGCCCCTCTGTTTCTCGCCCTCTGTTTCTCGCCCTCTGTTTCTCGCTCTCTGTTTCTCGCCCACTGTTTCAGCCCCTCTGTTTCAGCCCCACTGTATCAGCCCATCTGTTTCAGCCCCTCTGTTTCAGCCCCTCTGTTTCAGCCCCTCTGTTTCTCGCCCACTGTTTCAGCCCCTCTGTTTCTCGCCCTCTGTTTCAGCCCCTCTGTTTCAGCCCCTCTGTTTCTCGACCTCTGTTTCAGCCCCTCTGTTTCAGCCCCTCTGTTTCAGCCCCTCTGTTTCAGCCCCTCTGTTTCTCGCCCTCTGTTTCTCGCCCTCTGTTTCAGCCCCTCTGTTTCAGCCCCTCTGTTTCAGCCCCTCTGTTTCTCGCCCTCTGTTTCTCGTCCTCTGTTTCTCGCCCTCTGTTTCTCGATCTCTGTTTCTCGCCCTCTGTTTCTCGCCCTCTGTTTCAGCCCCTCTGTTTCAGCCCCTCTGTTTCAGCCCCTCTGTTTCAGCCCCTCTGTTTCAGCCCCTCTGTTTCTCGCCCTCTGTTTCTCGCCCTCTGTTTCAGACGCTCTGTTTCTCGTTCTCTGTTTCTCGCCCTCTGTTTCTCGCCCTCTGTTTCAGCCCCTCTGTTTCAGCCCCTCTGTTTCAGCCCCTCTGTTTCTCGCCCTCTGTTTCTCGCCCACTGTTTCTCGCCCTCTGTTTCAGCCCCTCTGTTTCAGCCCCTCTGTTTCAGCCCCTCTGTTTCTCGCCCTCTGTTTCTCGCCCTCTGTTTCTTGCCCTCTGTTTCTCGCTCTCTGTTTCTCGCCCTCTGTTTCTCGCCCTCTGTTTCAGCCCCTCTGTTTCAGCCCCTCTGTTTCTCGCCCTCTGTTTCAGCTCCTCTGTTTCTCGCCCTCTGTTTCTCGCCCACTGTTTCTCGCCCTCTGTTTCAGCCCCTCTGTTTCAGCCCCTCTGTTTCAGCCACTCTGATTCTCGCCCTCTGTTTCTCGCCCACTGTTTCTCGCCCTCTGTTTCAGCCCCTCTGTTTCTCGCCCTCTGTTTCAGCCCCTCTGTTTCAGCCCCTCTGTTTCAGCCACTCTGTTTCAGCCCCTCTGTTTCTCGCCCTCTGTTTCTCGCCCTCTGTTTCAGCCCCTCTGTTTCAGCCCCTCTGTTTCAGCCCCTCTGTTTCTCGCCCTCTGTTTCTCGCCCTCTGTTTCTCGCCCTCTGTTTCTCGCTCCCTGTTTCTCGCCCTCTGTTTCTCGCCCTCTGTTTCAGCCCCTCTGTTTCAGCCCCTTTGTTTCAGCCCCTCTGTTTCAGCCCCTCTGTTTCTCGCCCTCTGTTTCTCGCCCACTGTTTCTCGCCCTCTGTTTCAGCCCCTCTGTTTGAGCCCCTCTGTTTCAGCCCCTCTGTTTCAGCCCCTCTGTTTCTCGCCCTCTGTTTCTCGCCCTCTGTTTCTTGCCCTCTGTTTCTCGCTCTCTGTTTCTCGCCCTCTGTTTCTCGCCCTCTGTTTCAGCCCCTCTGTTTCAGCCCCTCTGTTTCAGCCCCTCTGTTTCTCGCCCTCTGTTTCAGCTCCTCTGTTTCTCGCCCTCTGTTTCTCGCCCACTGTTTCTCGCCCTCTGTTTCAGCCCCTCTGTTTCAGCCCCTCTGTTTCAGCCACTCTGTTTCAGCCCCTCTGTTTCTCGCCCTCTGTTTCTCGCCCTCTGTTCCAGCCCCTCTGTTTCAGCCCCTCTGTTTCAGCCCCTCTGTTTCTCGCCCTCTGTTTCTCGCCCTCTGTTTCTCGCACTCTGTTTCTCGCTCTCTGTTTCTCGCCCTCTGTTTCTCGCCCTCCGTTTCAGCCCATCTGTTTCAGCCCCTCTGTTTCAGCCCCGCTGTTTCAGCCCCTCTGTTTCAGCCCCTCTGTTTCTCGCCCTCTGTTTCAGACCCTCTGTTTCAGCCCCTCAGTATCAGCCCCTCTCTTTCAGCCCCTCTGTTTCTCGCCCTCTGTATCTCGCCCTCTGTTTCTCGCCCTCTGTTTCTCGCCCACTGTTTCAGCCCCTCTGTTTCAGCCCCACTGTATCAGCCCATCTGTTTCAGCCCCTCTGTTTCAGCCCCTCTGTTTCAGCCCCTCTGTTTCAGCCCCTCTGTTTCTCGCCCTCTGTTTCTCGCCCTCTGTTTCTCGCCCTCTGTTTCATCCCCTCTGTTTCTCGCCCACTGTTTCAGCCCCTCTGTTTCTCGCCATCTGTTTCAGCCCCTTTGTTTCTCGCCCTCTGTTTCAGCCCCTCTGTTTCAGTCCCTCTGTTTCAGCCCCTCTGTTTGTGCCCCTCTGATTCAGCCCCTCTGTTTCACGCCCTCTGTTTCAGCCCCTCTGTTTCAGCCCAAATGTTTCTCGCCCTCTGCTTCAGCCCCTCTGTTTCTCGCCCTCTGTTTGTCGCCCTCTGTTTCTCGCCCTCTGTTTCTCGCTCTCTGTTTCTCGCCCTCTGTTTCTCGCCCTCTGTTTCAGCCCCTCTGTTTCAGCCCCTCTGTTTCAGCGCCTCTGTTTCAGCCCCTCTGTTTCTCGCCCTCTGTTTCTCGCCCACTGTTTCTCGCCCTCTGTTTCAGCCCCTCTGTTTCAGCCCCTCTGTTTCAGCCCCTCTGTTTCAGCCCCTCTGTTTCTCGCCCTCTGTTTCTCGCCCTCTGTTTCTTGCCCTCTGTTTCTCGCTCTCTGTTTCTCGCCCTCTGTTTCTCGCCCTCTGTTTCAGCCCCTCTGTTTCAGCCCCTCTGTTTCAGCCCCTCTGTTTCTCGCCCTCTGTTTCAGCTCCTCTGTTTCTCGCCCTCTGTTTCTCGCCCACTGTTTCTCGCCCTCTGTTTCAGCCCCTCTGTTTCAGCCCCTCTGTTTCAGCCACTCTGTTTCAGCCCCTCTGTTTCTCGCCCTCTGTTTCTCGCCCTCTGTTCCAGCCCCTCTGTTTCAGCCCCTCTGTTTCAGCCCCTCTGTTTCTCGCCCTCTGTTTCTCGCCCTCTGTTTCTCGCCCTCTGTTTCTCGCTCTCTGTTTCACGCCCTCTGTTTCTCGCCCTCTGTTTCAGCCCCTCTGTTTCAGCCCCTCTGTTTCATCCCCTCTGTTTCTCGCCCTCTGTTTCAGACCCTCTGTTTCAGCCCCTCAGTATCAGCCCCTCTCTTTCAGCCCCTCTGTTTCTCGCCCTCTGTTTCTCGCCCACTGTTTCTCGCCCTCTGTTTCTCGCCCACTGTTTTAGCCCCTCTGTTTCAGCCCCACTGTATCAGCCCATCTGTTTCAGCCTCTCTGTTTCAGCCCCTCTGTTTCAGCCCCTCTGTTTCAGCCCCTCTGTTTCTCGCCCTCTGTTTCTCGCCCTCTGTTTCTCGCCCTCTGTTTCATCCCCTCTGTTTCTCGCCCACTGTTTCAGCCCCTCTGTTTCTCGCCATCTGTTTCAGCCCCTTTGTTTCTCGCCCTCTGTTTCAGCCCCTCTGTTTCAGTCCCTCTGTTTCAGCCCCTCTGTTTGTGCCCCTCTGTTTCAGCCCCTCTGTTTCACGCCCTATGTTTCAGCCCCTCTGTTTCAGCCCCTCTGTTTCTCGCCCTCTGTTTCAGCCCCTCTGTTTCTCGCCCTCTGTTTGTCGCCCTCTGTTTCAGCCCCTCTGTTTCAGCCCCTCTGTTTCAGCCCCTCTGTTTCAGCCCCACTGTTTCTCGCCCTCTGATCTCGCTCTCTGTTTCTCGCCCTCTGTTTCTCGCCCTCTGTTTCAGTCCCTCTGTTTCAGCCCCTCTGTTTCAGCCCCTCTGTTTCAGCCCCTCTGTTTCTCGCCCTCTGTTTCTTTCCCTCTGTTTCTCGCCCTCTGTTTCAGCCCCTCTGTTTCAGTCCCTCTGTTTCAGCCCATCTGTTTCAGCCCCTCTGTGTCAGCCCCTCTGTTTCTCGCCCTCTGTTTCAGCCCCTCTGTTTCAGCCCCTCTGTTTCTCGCCCTCAGTTTCAGCCCCTCTGTTTCAGCCCCTCTGTTTCAGCCCCTCTGTTTCAGCCCCTCTGTTTCAGCCCCTCTGTTTCTCGCCCTCTGTTTCAGCCCCTCTGTTTCAGCCCCTCTGTTTCTCGCCCTCTGTTTGTCGCCCTCTGTTTCAGCCCCTCTGTTTCAGCCCCTCTGTTTCAGCCCCTCTGTTTCAGCCCCATTGTTTCTCGCCCTCTGCTTCTCGCTCTCTGTTTCTCGCCCTCTGTTTCTCGCCCTCTGTTTCAGTCCCTCTGTTTCAGCCCCTCTGTTTCAGCCTCTCAGTTTCAGCCCCTCTGTTTCTCGCCCTCTGTTTCTTTCCCTCTGTTTCTCGCCCTCTGATTCAGCCCCTCTGTTTCAGTCCCTCTGTTTCAGCCCCTCAGTTTCAGCCCCTCTGTGTCAGCCCCTCTGTTTCTCGCCCTCTGTTTCAGCCCCTCTGTTTCAGCCCCTCTGTTTCTCGCCCTCAGTTTCAGCCCCTCTGTTTCAGCCCCTCTGTTTCAGCCACTCTGTTTCAGCCCCTCTGTTTCTCGCCCTCTGTTTCTCGCCCTCTGTTTCAGCCCCTCTGTTTCAGCCCCTCTGTTTCAGCCCCTCTGTTTCTCGCCCTCTGTTTCTCGCCCTCTGTTTCTCGCCCTCTGTTTCTCGCCCTCTGTTTCTGGCCCTCTGTTTCTCGCCCACTGTTTCAGCCCCTCTGTTTCAGCCCCACTGTATCAGCCCATCTATTTCAGCCCCTCTGTTTCAGCCCCTCTGTTTCAGCCCCTCTGTTTCAGCCCCTCTGTTTCTCGCCCTCTGTTTCTCGCCCTCTGTTTCTCGCCCTCGGTTTCATCCCCTCTGTTTCTCGCCCACTGTTTCAGCCCCTCTGTTTCTCGCCATCTGTTTCTGCCCCTCTGTTTCAGCCCCTCTGTTTCTCGACCTCTGTTTCAGCCCCTCTGTTTCAGCCCCTCTGTTTCAGCCCCTCTGTTTCAGCCCCTCTGTTTCTCGCCCTCTGTTTCTCGCCCTCTGTTTCAGCCCCTCTGTTTCAGCCCCTCTGTTTCAGCCCCTCTGTTTCTCGCCCTCTGTTTCTCGCCCTCTGTTTCTCGCCCTCTGTTTCTCGATCTCTGTTTCTCGCCCTCTGTTTCTCGCCCTCTGTTTCAGCCCCTCTGTTTCAGCCCCTCTGTTTCAGCCCCTCTGTTTCAGCCCCTCTGTTTCAGCCCCTCTGTTTCTCGCATTCTGTTTCTCGCCCTCTGTTTCAGACGCTCTGTTTCTCGCTCTCTGTTTCTCGCCCTCTGTTTCTCGCCCTCTGTTTCAGCCCCTCTGTTTCAGCCCCTCTGTTTCAGCCCCTCTGTTTCTCGCCCTCTGTTTCTCGCCCACTGTTTCTCGCCCTCTGTTTCAGCCCCTCTGTTTCAGCCCCTCTGTTTCAGCCCCTCTGTTTCAGCCCCTCTGTTTCTCGCCCTCTGTTTCTCGCCCTCTGTTTCTTGCCCTCTGTTTCTCGCTCTCTGTTTCTCGCCCTCTGTTTCTCGCCCTCTGTTTCAGCCCCTCTGTTTCAGCCCCTCTGTTTCAGCCCCTCTGTTTCTCGCCCTCTGTTTCAGCTCCTCTGTTTCTCGCCCTCTGTTTCTCACCCACTGTTTCTCGCCCTCTGTTTCAGCCCCTCTGTTTCAGCCCCTCTGTTTCAGCCACTCTGTTTCAGCCCCTCTGTATCTCGCCCTCTGTTTCTCGCCCTCTGTTTCAGCCCCTCTGTTTCAGCCCCTCAGTTTCAGCCCCTCTGTTTCTCGCCCTCTGTTTCTCGCCCTCTGTTTCTCGCCCTCTGTTTCTCGCTCTCTGTTTCTCGCCCTCTGTTTCTCGCCCTCTGTTTCAGCCCCTCTGTTTCAGCCCCTCTGTTTCAGCCCCTCTGTTTCAGCCCCTCTGTTTCAGCCCCTCTGTTTCTCGCCCTCTGTTTCAGACCCTCTGTTTCAGCCCCTCAGTATCAGCCCCTCTCTTTCAGCCCCTCTGTTTCTCGCCCTCTGTTTCTCGCCCTCTGTTTCTCGCTCTCTGTTTCTCGCCCACTGTTTCAGCCCCTCTGTTTCAGCCCCACTGTATCAGCCCATCTGTTTCAGCCCCTCTGTTTCAGCCCCTCTGTTTCAGCCCCTCTGTTTCTCGCCCACTGTTTCAGCCCCTCTGTTTCTCGCCCTCTGTTTCAGCCCCTCTGTTTCAGCCCCTCTGTTTCTCGACCTCTGTTTCAGCCCCTCTGTTTCAGCCCCTCTGTTTCAGCCCCTCTGTTTCAGCCCCTCTGTTTCTCGCCCTCTGTTTCTCGCCCTCTGTTTCAGCCCCTCTGTTTCAGCCCCTCTGTTTCAGCCCCTCTGTTTCTCGCCCTCTGTTTCTCGTCCTCTGTTTCTCGCCCTCTGTTTCTCGATCTCTGTTTCTCGCCCTCTGTTTCTCGCCCTCTGTTTCAGCCCCTCTGTTTCAGCCCCTCTGTTTCAGCCCCTCTGTTTCAGCCCCTCTGTTTCAGCCCCTCTGTTTCTCGCCCTCTGTTTCTCGCCCTCTGTTTCAGACGCTCTGTTTCTCGTTCTCTGTTTCTCGCCCTCTGTTTCTCGCCCTCTGTTTCAGCCCCTCTGTTTCAGCCCCTCTGTTTCAGCCCCTCTGTTTCTCGCCCTCTGTTTCTCGCCCACTGTTTCTCGCCCTCTGTTTCAGCCCCTCTGTTTCAGCCCCTCTGTTTCAGCCCCTCTGTTTCTCGCCCTCTGTTTCTCGCCCTCTGTTTCTTGCCCTCTGTTTCTCGCTCTCTGTTTCTCGCCCTCTGTTTCTCGCCCTCTGTTTCAGCCCCTCTGTTTCAGCCCCTCTGTTTCTCGCCCTCTGTTTCAGCTCCTCTGTTTCTCGCCCTCTGTTTCTCGCCCACTGTTTCTCGCCCTCTGTTTCAGCCCCTCTGTTTCAGCCCCTCTGTTTCAGCCACTCTGATTCTCGCCCTCTGTTTCTCGCCCACTGTTTCTCGCCCTCTGTTTCAGCCCCTCTGTTTCAGCCCCTCTTTTTCAGCCCCTCTGTTTCAGCCCCTCTGTATCTCGCCCTGTGTTTCTCGCCCTCTGTTTCTTGCCCTCTGTTTCTCGCTCTCTGTTTCTCGCCCTCTGTTTCTCGCCCTCTGTTTCAGCCCCTCTGTTTCAGCCCCTCTGTTTCAGCCCCTCTGTTTCTCGCCCTCTGTTTCTCGCCCTCTGTTTCTCGCCCTCAGTTTCAGCCCCTCTGTTTCAGCCCCTTTGTTTCAGCCCCTCTTTTTCTGCCCCTCTGTTTCTCGCCCACTGTTTCTCGCCCTCTGTTTCAGCCCCTCTGTTTCAGCCCCTCTGTTTCAGCCCCTCTGTTTCAGCCCCTCTGTTTCAGCCCCTCTGTTTCTCGCCCTCTGTTTCTCGCCCTCTGTTTCTCGCCCTCTCTTTCTCGCCCTCTGTTTCAGCACCTCTGTTTAAGCCCCTCTGTTTCTCGCCCTCTGTTTCTCGCCCTCTGTTTCAGCACCTCTGTTTCAGCCTCTCAGTTTCAGCCCCTCTGTTTCTTCCCCTCTGTTTCAGCACCTCTGTTTCTCGCCCTCTCTTTCAGCCCCTCTCTTTCTCGCCCACTGTTGCAGACCCTCTGTATCTCTCCCTCTGTTTCAGCCCCTCAGTTTCAGCCCCTCTGTTTCAGCCCCTCTGTTTCAGCCCCTCTGTTTCTCGCCATCTGTTTCAGCCCCTCTGTTTCAGCCCCTCTGTTTCTCGCCCTTTGTTTCTGCCCCTCTGTTTCAGCCCCTCTGTTTCAGCCCCTCTGTTTCAGCACCTCT
Source organism: Stegostoma tigrinum (assembly GCF_030684315.1). Taxonomy (NCBI): domain Eukaryota; kingdom Metazoa; phylum Chordata; class Chondrichthyes; order Orectolobiformes; family Stegostomatidae; genus Stegostoma; species Stegostoma tigrinum. The sequence continues at coordinate 4,028,522 of NW_026728408.1, forward strand.
GTTTCTCGCCCTTTGTTTCTCACCCTCTGTTTCAGCCCCTCTGTTTCTCGCCTTCTGTTTCAGCCCCTCTGTTTCTCGCCCTCTGTTTCAGCCCCTCTGTTTCACGCCCTCTGTTTCAGCCCCTCTGTTTCAGCCCCTCTGTTTCTCGCCCTCTGTTTCAGCCCCTCTGTTTCAGCCCCTCTGTATCAGCCCCTCTGTTTCAGGCCCTCTGTTTCTCGCCCTCTGTTTCTCGCCCACTGTTTCAGCCCCTCTGATTCAGCCCCTCTGTTTCAGCCCCTCTGTTTCAGCCCCACTGTTTCTCGCCCTCTGCTTCTCGCTCTCTGTTTCTCGCCCTCTGTTTCTCGCCCTCTGTTTCAGTCCCTCTGTTTCAGCCCCTCTGTTTCAGCACCTCTGTTTCAGCCCCTGTGTTTCTCGCCCTCTGTTTCTTTCCCTCTGTTTCTCGCCCTCTGTTTCAGCCCCTCTGTATCAGTCCCTCTGTTTCAGCCCCTCTGTTTCAGCCCCTCTGTTTCAGCCCCTCTGTTTCTCGCCCTCTGTTTCAGCCCCTCTGTTTCAGCCCCTCTGTTTCTCGCCAACAGTTTAAGCACCTCTGTTTCAGCCCCTCTGTTTCAGCCACTCTGTTTCAGCCCCTCTGTTTCTCGCCCTCTGTTTCTCGCCCTCTGTTTCAGCCTCTCTGTTTCAGCCCCTCTGTTTCAGCCCCTCTGTTTCTCGCCCTCTGTTTCTCGCCCTCTGTTTCTCGCCCTCTGTTTCTCGCTCTCTGTTTCTCGCCTTCTGTTTCTCGCCCTCTGTTTCAGCCCCTCTGTTTCAGCCCCTCTGTTTCAGCCCCTCTGTTTCAGCCCCTCTGTTTCAGCCCCTCTGTTTATCGCCCTCTGTTTCTCGCCCTCTGTTTCTCGCCCTCTGTTTCTCGCTCTCTGTTTCTCGCCCTCTGTTTCTCGCCCTCTGTTTCAGCCCCTCTGTTTCAGCCCCTCTGTTTCAGCCCCTCTGTTTCTCGCCCTCTGTTTCTCGCCCACTGTTTCTCGCCCTCTGTTTCTGCCCCTCTGTTTCAGCCCCTCTGTTTCAGCCCCTCTGTTTCAGCCACTCTGTTTCAGCCCCTCTGTTTCTCGCCCTCTGTTTCTCGCCCTCTGTTTCTCGCCCTCAGTTTCAGCCCCTCTGTTTCAGCCCCTTTGTTTCAGCCCCTCTGTTTCATCCCCTCTGTTTCTCGCCCACTGTTTCTCGCCCTCTGTTTCAGCCCCTCTGTTTCAGCCCCTCTGTTTCAGACCCTCTGTTTCAGCCCCTCTGTTTCAGCCCATCTGTTTCTCGCCCTCTGTTTCTCGCCCTCTGTTTCTCGCCCTCTGTTTCTCGCCCTCTGTTTCAGCCCCTCTGTTTCAGCCCCTCTGTTTCAGCCCCTCTGTTTCTCGCCCTCTGTTTCTCGCCCTCTGTTTCAGCCCCTCTGTTTCAGCCCCTCAGTTCCAGCCCCTCTGTTACTCGCCCTCTGTTTCAGCACCTCTGTTTCTCGCCCTCTCTTTCAGCCCCTCTCTTTCTCGCCCTCTGTTGCAGACCCTCTGTTTCAGCCCCTCTGTTTCAGCCCCTCTGTTTCTCGCCCTCTGTTTCAGCCCCTCTGTTTCTCGCCCTCTGTTTCCGCCCCGCTGTTTCTCGCCCTCTGTTGCAGCCCCTCTGTTTCAGCCCCTCTGTTTCAGCCCCTCTGTTTCAGACCCTCTGTTTCTCGCCCTCTGTTTCTCGCCCTCTGTTTCAGCCCCTCTGTTTCAGCCCCTCTGTTTCAGCTCCTCTGTTTCTCGCCCTCTGTTTGAGCCCGTCTGTTTCAGCCCCTCTGTTTCAGCCCCTCTGTTTGAGCCCCTCTGTTTCAGCCCCTCTGTTTCTCGCCCTCTGATTCTCGCCCTCGGTTTCAGCCCCTCTGTTTCAGCCCCTCTGTTTCACCCCCTCTGTTTCAGCCCTTCTGTTTCAGCCCCTCTGTTTCAGCCCCTCTGTTTCTCACCTTCTGTTTCAGCCCCTCTGTTTCTCGCCCTCTGTTTCAGACCCACTGTTTCAGCCCCTCAGTATCAGCCCCTCTGTTTCAGCCCCTATGTTTCTCGCCCTCTGTTTCTCGCCCTCTGTTTCTCGCCCACTGTTTCAGCCCCTCTGTTTCAGCCCCTCTGTTTCAGCCCATCTGTTTCAGCCCCACTGTTTCAGCCCCTCTGTTTCAGCCCCTGTGTTTCAGCCCCTCTGTTTCTCGCCCTCTGTTTCTCGCTCTCTGTTTCTCGCCCTCTGTTTCAGCCCCTCTGTTGCTCGCCCACTGTTTCAGCCCCTCTGTTTCTCGCCATCTGTTTCAGCCCCTCTGTTTCAGCCCCTCTGTTTCTCGCCCTCTGTTTCAGCCCCTCTGTTTCAGCCCCTCTGTTTCAGCCCCTCTGTTTCAGCCCCTCTGTTTCTCGCCCTTTGTTTCTCGCCCTCTGTTTCAGCCCCTCTGTTTCTCGCCCTCTGTTTCAGCCCCTCTGTTTCTCGTCCTCTGTTTCAGCCCCTCTGTTTCAGTCCCACTGTTTCAGGCCCTCTGTTTCAGCCCCTCTGTTTCAGCCCCTCTGTTTCACGCCCTCTGTTTCAGCCCCTCTGTTTCTCGCCCTCTGTTTCAGCCCCTCTGTTTCAGCGCCTCTGTATCAGCCCCTCTGTTTCTGCCCCTCTGTTTCTCGCCCTCTGTTTCTCGCCCTCTGTTTCAGCCCCTCTGTTTCAGACCCTCTGTTTCAGCCCCTCTGTTTCAGCCCCTCTGTTTCAGCCCCTCTGTTTCTCGCCCTCTGTTTCTCGCCCTCTGTTTCTCGCTCTCTGTTTCTCGCCATCTGTTTCTCGCCCTCTGTTTCAGCCCCTCTGTTTCAGCCCATCTGATTCAGCCCCTCTGTTTCAGCCCCTCTGTTTCTCGCCCGCTGTTTCAGCCCCTCTGTTTCTCGCCCTCTGTTTCAGCCCCTCTGTTTCAGCCCCTCTGTATCAGCCCCTCTGTTTCAGCCCCTCTGTTTCTCGCCCTCTGTTTCTCGCCCGCTGTTTCAGCCCCTCTGTTTCAGCCCCTCTGTTTCAGCCCCTCTATTTCACCCCCTCTGTTTCTCGCCCTCTGTTTCACGCCCTCTGTTTCTCGCTCTCTGTTTCTCGCCCTCTGTTTCTCGCCCTCTGTTTCAGCCCCCCTGTTTCAGCCCCTCTGTTTCAGCCCCGCTGTTTCTCGCCCTCTGTTTCTCGCCCACTGTTTCTCGCCCTCTGTTTCAGCCCCTCTGTTTCAGCCCCTCTGTTTCAGCCCCTCTGTTTCAGCCCCTCTGTTTCTCGCCCTCTGTTTCTCGCCCTCTGTTTCTCGCTCTCTGTTTCTCGCCCTCTGTTTCTCGCCCTCTGTTTCAGCCCCTCTGTTTCAGCCCCTCTGTTTCAGCCCCTCTGTTTCAGCCCCTCTGTTTCTCGCCCTCAGTTTTTCGCCCTCTGTTTCTCGCCCTCTTTTTCAGCCCCTCTGTTTCAGTCCCTCTGTTTCAGCCCCTCTGTTTCTCGCCCTCTGTTTCTCGCCCTCTGTTTCAGCCCCTCTGTATCAGCCCCTCTGTTTCAGCCCCTCTGTTTCTCGCCCTCTGTTTCTCGCCCTCTGTTTCAGCCCCTCTGTTTCAGCCCCTCTGTTTCAGCCCGTCTGTTTCAGCCCCTCTGTATCAGCCCCTCTGTTTCAGCCCCTCTGTTTCTCGCCCTCTGTTTCTCGCCCTCTGTTTCAGCCCCTCTGTTTCAGCCCCTCTGTTTCAGCCCCTCTGTTTCAGCCCCTCTGTTTCTCGCCCTCTGTTTCTCGCCCTCTGTTTCTCGCCCTCTGTTTCTCGCTCTCGGTTTCTCGCCTCTGTTTCAGCCCCTCTGTTTCTCGCCCACTGTTTCAGCCCCTCTGTTTCTCGCCATCTGTTTCAGCCCCTCTGTTTCAGCCCCTCTGTTTCTCGCCCTCTGTTTCAGACCCTCTGTTTCAGCCCCTCTGTTTCAGCCCCTCTGTTTCAGCACCTCTGTTTCTCGCCCTTTGTTTCTCGCCCTCTGTTTCAGCCCCTCTTTTTCTCGCCCTCTGTTTCTGCCCCTCTGTTTCTCGCACTCTGTTTCATCCCCTCTGTTTCAGCCCCTCTGTTTCTCGCCCACTGTTTCAGCCCCTCTGTTTCAGCCCCTCTGTATCAGCCCCTCTGTTTCAGCCCCTCTGTTTCTCGCCCTCTGTTTCTCGCCCTCTGTTTCAGCCCCTCTGTTTCAGCCCCTCTGTTTCAGCCCCTCTGTTTCAGCCCCTCTGATTCTCGCCCTCTGTTTCTCGCCATCTGTTTCTCGCCCTCTGTTTCTAGCTCTCTGTTTCTCGCCCTCTGTTTCTCGCCCTCTGTTTCAGCCCCTCTGTTTCTGCAACCTCTGTTTCAGCCCCTCTGTTTCAGCCCCTCTGTTTCAGCCCCTCTGTTTCTCGCCCTCTGTTTCAGCCCCTCTGTTTCTCGCCCTCTGTTTCAGCCCCTCTGTTTCTCGCCCTCTGTTTCAGCCCCTCTGTTTCAGTCCCTCTGTTTCAGCCCCTCTGTTTCAGCCCCTCTGTTTCAGCCCCTCTGTTTCACGCCCTCTGTTTCAGCCCCTCTGTTTCAGCGCCTCTGTTTCTCGCCCTCTGTTTCAGCCCCTCTGTTTCAGCCCCTCTGTATCAGCCCCTCTGTTTCAGCCCCTCTGTTTCTCGCCCTCTGTTTCTCGCCCTCTGTTTCTCGCCCTCTGTTTCTCGATCTCTGTTTCTCGCCCTCTGTTTCTCGCCATCTGTTTCAGCCCCTCTGTTTCAGCCCCTCTGTTTCAGCCCCTCTGTTTCAGCCCCTCTGTTTCAGCTCCTCTGTTTCTCGCCCTCTGTTTCAGACGCTCTGTTTCTCGCTCTCTGTTTCTCGCCCTCTGTTTCTCGCCCTCTGTTTCAGCCCCTCTGTTTCAGCCCCTCTGTTTCAGCCCCTCTGTTTCTCGCCCTCTGTTTCTCGCCCACTGTTTCTCGCCCTCTGTTTCAGCCCCTCTGTTTCAGCCCCTCTGTTTCAGCCCCTCTGTTTCAGCCCCTCTGTTTCTCGCCCTCTGTTTCTCGCCCTCTGTTTCAGCCCCTCTGTTTCAGCCCCTCTGTTTCAGCTCCTCTGTTTCTCGCCCTCTGTTTGAGCCCGTCTGTTTCAGCCCCTCTGTTTCAGCCCCTCTGTTTGAGCCCCTCTGTTTCAGCCCCTCTGTTTCTCGCCCTCTGTTTCTCGCCCTCGGTTTCAGCCCCTCTGTTTCAGCCCCTCTGTTTCACCCCCTCTGTTTCAGCCCTTCTGTTTCAGCCCCTCTGTTTCAGCCCCTCTGTTTCTCACCTTCTGTTTCAGCCCCTCTGTTTCTCGCCCTCTGTTTCAGACCCACTGTTTCAGCCCCTCAGTATCAGCCCCTCTGTTTCAGCCCCTATGTTTCTCGCCCTCTGTTTCTCGCCCTCTGTTTCTCGCCCACTGTTTCAGCCCCTCTGTTTCAGCCCCTCTGTTTCAGCCCATCTGTTTCAGCCCCACTGTTTCAGCCCCTCTGTTTCAGCCCCTGTGTTTCAGCCCCTCTGTTTCTCGCCCTCTGTTTCTCGCTCTCTGTTTCTCGCCCTCTGTTTCAGCCCCTCTGTTGCTCGCCCACTGTTTCAGCCCCTCTGTTTCTCGCCATCTGTTTCAGCCCCTCTGTTTCAGCCCCTCTGTTTCTCGCCCTCTGTTTCAGCCCCTCTGTTTCAGCCCCTCTGTTTCAGCCCCTCTGTTTCAGCCCCTCTGTTTCTCGCCCTTTGTTTCTCGCCCTCTGTTTCAGCCCCTCTGTTTCTCGCCCTCTGTTTCAGCCCCTCTGTTTCTCGTCCTCTGTTTCAGCCCCTCTGTTTCAGTCCCACTGTTTCAGGCCCTCTGTTTCAGCCCCTCTGTTTCAGCCCCTCTGTTTCACGCCCTCTGTTTCAGCCCCTCTGTTTCTCGCCCTCTGTTTCAGCCCCTCTGTTTCAGCGCCTCTGTATCAGCCCCTCTGTTTCTGCCCCTCTGTTTCTCGCCCTCTGTTTCTCGCCCTCTGTTTCAGCCCCTCTGTTTCAGACCCTCTGTTTCAGCCCCTCTGTTTCAGCCCCTCTGTTTCAGCCCCTCTGTTTCTCGCCCTCTGTTTCTCGCCCTCTGTTTCTCGCTCTCTGTTTCTCGCCATCTGTTTCTCGCCCTCTGTTTCAGCCCCTCTGTTTCAGCCCATCTGATTCAGCCCCTCTGTTTCAGCCCCTCTGTTTCTCGCCCGCTGTTTCAGCCCCTCTGTTTCTCGCCCTCTGTTTCAGCCCCTCTGTTTCAGCCCCTCTGTATCAGCCCCTCTGTTTCAGCCCCTCTGTTTCTCGCCCTCTGTTTCTCGCCCGCTGTTTCAGCCCCTCTGTTTCAGCCCCTCTGTTTCAGCCCCTCTATTTCACCCCCTCTGTTTCTCGCCCTCTGTTTCACGCCCTCTGTTTCTCGCTCTCTGTTTCTCGCCCTCTGTTTCTCGCCCTCTGTTTCAGCCCCCCTGTTTCAGCCCCTCTGTTTCAGCCCCGCTGTTTCTCGCCCTCTGTTTCTCGCCCACTGTTTCTCGCCCTCTGTTTCAGCCCCTCTGTTTCAGCCCCTCTGTTTCAGCCCCTCTGTTTCAGCCCCTCTGTTTCTCGCCCTCTGTTTCTCGCCCTCTGTTTCTCGCTCTCTGTTTCTCGCCCTCTGTTTCTCGCCCTCTGTTTCAGCCCCTCTGTTTCAGCCCCTCTGTTTCAGCCCCTCTGTTTCAGCCCCTCTGTTTCTCGCCCTCAGTTTTTCGCCCTCTGTTTCTCGCCCTCTTTTTCAGCCCCTCTGTTTCAGTCCCTCTGTTTCAGCCCCTCTGTTTCTCGCCCTCTGTTTCTCGCCCTCTGTTTCAGCCCCTCTGTATCAGCCCCTCTGTTTCAGCCCCTCTGTTTCTCGCCCTCTGTTTCTCGCCCTCTGTTTCAGCCCCTCTGTTTCAGCCCCTCTGTTTCAGCCCGTCAGTTTCAGCCCCTCTGTATCAGCCCCTCTGTTTCAGCCCCTCTGTTTCTCGCCCTCTGTTTCTCGCCCTCTGTTTCAGCCCCTCTGTTTCAGCCCCTCTGTTTCAGCCCCTCTGTTTCAGCCCCTCTGTTTCTCGCCCTCTGTTTCTCGCCCTCTGTTTCTCGCCCTCTGTTTCTCGCTCTCGGTTTCTCGCCTCTGTTTCAGCCCCTCTGTTTCTCGCCCACTGTTTCAGCCCCTCTGTTTCTCGCCATCTGTTTCAGCCCCTCTGTTTCAGCCCCTCTGTTTCTCGCCCTCTGTTTCAGACCCTCTGTTTCAGCCCCTCTGTTTCAGCCCCTCTGTTTCAGCACCTCTGTTTCTCGCCCTTTGTTTCTCGCCCTCTGTTTCAGCCCCTCTTTTTCTCGCCCTCTGTTTCTGCCCCTCTGTTTCTCGCACTCTGTTTCATCCCCTCTGTTTCAGCCCCTCTGTTTCTCGCCCACTGTTTCAGCCCCTCTGTTTCAGCCCCTCTGTATCAGCCCCTCTGTTTCAGCCCCTCTGTTTCTCGCCCTCTGTTTCTCGCCCTCTGTTTCAGCCCCTCTGTTTCAGCCCCTCTGTTTCAGCCCCTCTGTTTCAGCCCCTCTGATTCTCGCCCTCTGTTTCTCGCCATCTGTTTCTCGCCCTCTGTTTCTAGCTCTCTGTTTCTCGCCCTCTGTTTCTCGCCCTCTGTTTCAGCCCCTCTGTTTCTGCAACCTCTGTTTCAGCCCCTCTGTTTCAGCCCCTCTGTTTCAGCCCCTCTGTTTCTCGCCCTCTGTTTCAGCCCCTCTGTTTCTCGCCCTCTGTTTCAGCCCCTCTGTTTCTCGCCCTCTGTTTCAGCCCCTCTGTTTCAGTCCCTCTGTTTCAGCCCCTCTGTTTCAGCCCCTCTGTTTCAGCCCCTCTGTTTCACGCCCTCTGTTTCAGCCCCTCTGTTTCAGCGCCTCTGTTTCTCGCCCTCTGTTTCAGCCCCTCTGTTTCAGCCCCTCTGTATCAGCCCCTCTGTTTCAGCCCCTCTGTTTCTCGCCCTCTGTTTCTCGCCCTCTGTTTCTCGCCCTCTGTTTCTCGATCTCTGTTTCTCGCCCTCTGTTTCTCGCCATCTGTTTCAGCCCCTCTGTTTCAGCCCCTCTGTTTCAGCCCCTCTGTTTCAGCCCCTCTGTTTCAGCTCCTCTGTTTCTCGCCCTCTGTTTCAGACGCTCTGTTTCTCGCTCTCTGTTTCTCGCCCTCTGTTTCTCGCCCTCTGTTTCAGCCCCTCTGTTTCAGCCCCTCTGTTTCAGCCCCTCTGTTTCTCGCCCTCTGTTTCTCGCCCACTGTTTCTCGCCCTCTGTTTCAGCCCCTCTGTTTCAGCCCCTCTGTTTCAGCCCCTCTGTTTCAGCCCCTCTGTTTCTCGCCCTCTGTTTCTCGCCCTCTGTTTCAGCCCCTCTGTTTCTCGCTCTCTGTTTCTCGCCCTCTGTTTCTCGCCCTCTGTTTCAGCCCCTCTGTTTCAGCCCCTCTGTTTCTCGCCCTCTGTTTCAGCTCCTCTGTTTCTCGCCCTCTGTTTCTCGCCCACTGTTTCTCGACCTCTGTTTCAGCCCCTCTGTTTCAGCCCCTCTGTTTCAGCCCCACTGTTTCTCGCCCTCTGTTTCAGCCCCTCTGTTTCACCTCCTCTTTTTCAGCCCCTCTGTTTCAGCCCCTCTGTATCTCGCCCTCTGTTTCTCGCCCTCTGTTTCTTGCCCTCTGTTTCTCGCTCTCTGTTTCTCGCCCTCTGTTTCTCGCCCTCTGTTTCAGCCCCTCTGTTTCAGCCCCTCTGTTTCAGCCCCTCTGTTTCTCGCCCTCTGTTTCTCGCCCTCTGTTTCTCGCCCTCAGTTTCAGCCCCTCTGTTTCAGCCCCTTTGTTTCAGCCCCTCTTTTTCTGCCCCTCTGTTTCTCGCCCACTGTTTCTCGCCCTCTGTTTCAGCCCCTCTGTTTCAGCCCCTCTGTTTCAGCCCCTCTGTTTCAGCCCCTCTGTTTCAGCCCCTCTGTTTCTCGCCCTCTGTTTCTCGCCCTCTGTTTCTCGCCCTCTGTTTCTCGCCCTCTGTTTCAGCCCCTCTGTTTAAGCCCCTCTGTTTCTCGCCCTCTGTTTCTCGCCCTCTGTTTCAGCCCCTCTGTTTCAGCCTCTCAGTTTCAGCCCCTCTGTTTCTTCCCCTCTGTTTCAGCACCTCTGTTTCTCGCCCTCTCTTTCAGCCCCTCTCTTTCTCGCCCACTGTTGCAGACCCTCTGTACGTCGCCCTCTGTTTCAGCCCCTCTGTTTCAGCCCCTCTGTTTCAGCCCCTCTGTTTCAGCCCCTCTGTTTCTCGCCATCTGTTTCAGCCCCTCTGTTTCAGCCCCTCTGATTCTCGCCCTCTGTTTCAGCCCCTCTGTTTCCGCCCCTCTGTTTCAGCCCCTCTGTTTCAGCACCTCTGTTTCTCGCCCTTTGTTTCTCGCCCTCTGTTTCAGCCCCTCTGTTTCTCGCCTTCTGTTTCAGCCCCTCTGTTTCTCGCCCTCTGTTTCAGCCCCTCTGTTTCACGCCCTCTGTTTCAGCCCCTCTGTTTCAGCCCCTCTGTTTCTCGCCCTCTGTTTCAGCCCCTCTGTTTCAGCCCCTCTGTATCAGCCCCTCTGTTTCAGCCCCTCTGTTTCTCGCCCTCTGTATCTCGCCCTCTGTTTCAGCCCCTCTGTTTCATCCCCTCTGTTTCAGCCCCTCTGTTTCAGCCCCACTGTTTCTCGCCCTCTGCTTCTCGCTCTCTGTTTCTCGCCCTCTGTTTCTCGCCCTCTGTTTCAGTCCCTCTGTTTCAGCACCTCTGTTTCAGCCCCTCTGTTTCAGCCCCTCTGTTTCTCGCCCTCTGTTACTTTCCCTCTGTTTCTCGCCCTCTGTTTCAGCCCCTCTGTTTCAGTCCCTCTGTTTCAGCCCCTCTGTTTCAGCCCCTCTGTTTCAGCCCCTCTGTTTCTCGCCCTCTGTTTCAGCCCCTCTGTTTCAGCCCCTCTGTTTCTCGCCCTCAGTTTCAGCCCCTCTGTTTCAGCCCCTCTGTTTCAGCCACTCTGTTTCAGCCCCTCTGTTTCTCGCCCTCTGTTTCTCGCCCTCTGTTTCAGCCCCTCTGTTTCAGCCCCTCTGTTTCAGCCCCTCTGTTTCTCGCCCTCTGTTTCTCGCCCTCAGTTTCTCGCCCTCTGTTTCTCGCTCTCTGTTTCTCGCCCTCTGTTTCTCGCCCTCTGTTTCAGCCCCTCTGTTTCAGCCCCTCTGTTTCAGCCCCTCTGTTTCAGCCCTTCTGTTTCAGCCCCTCTGTTTATCGCCCTCTGTTTCTCGCCCTCTGTTTCTCGCCATCTGTTTCTCGCTCTCTGTTTCTCGCCCTCTGTTTCTCGCCCTCTGTTTCAGCCCCTCTGTTTCAGCCCCTCTGTTTCAGCCCCTCTGTTTCTCGCCCTCTGTTTCTCGCCCACTGTTTCTCGCCCTCTGTTTCTGCCCCTCTGTTTCAGCCCCTCTGTTTCAGCCCCTCTGTTTCAGCCCCTCTGTTTCAGCCCCTCTGTTTCTCGCCCTCTGTTTCTCGCCCTCTGTTTCTCGCCCTCAGTTTCAGCCCCTCTGTTTCAGCCCCTTTGTTAAAGCCACTCTGTTTCATCCCCTCTGTTTCTCGCCCACTGTTTCTCGCCCTCTGTTTCAGACCCACTGTTTCTCGCCCTCTGTTTCTCGCCCTCTGTTTCTCGCCCTCTGTTTCTCGCTCTCGGTTTCTCGCCTCTGTTTCAGCCCCTCTGTTTCTCGCCCACTGTTTCAGCCCCTCTGTTTCTCGCCATCTGTTTCAGCCCCTCTGTTTCAGCCCCTCTGTTTCTCGCCCTCTGTTTCAGACCCTCTGTTTCAGCCCCTCTGTTTCAGCCCCTCTGTTTCAGCACCTCTGTTTCTCGCCCTTTGTTTCTCGCCCTCTGTTTCAGCCCCTCTTTTTCTCGCCCTCTGTTTCTGCCCCTCTGTTTCTCGCACTCTGTTTCATCCCCTCTGTTTCAGCCCCTCTGTTTCTCGCCCACTGTTTCAGCCCCTCTGTTTCAGCCCCTCTGTATCAGCCCCTCTGTTTCAGCCCCTCTGTTTCAGCACCTCTGTTTCTCGCCCTCTGTTTCAGCCCCTCTGTTTCAGCCCCTCTGGTTCAGCCCCTCTGTTTCAGCCCCTCTGATTCTCGCCCTCTGTTTCTCGCCATCTGTTTCTCGCCCTCTGTTTCTCGCTCTCTGTTTCTCGCCCTCTGTTTCTCGCCCTCTGTTTCAGCCCCTCTGTTTCTGCCCCTCTGTTTCAGCCCATCTGTTTCAGCCCCTCTGTTTCAGCCCCTCTGTTTCTCGCCCTCTGTTTCAGCCCCTCTGTTTCTCGCCCTCTGTTTCAGCCCCTCTGTTTCTCGCCCTCTGTTTCAGCCCCTCTGTTTCAGTCCCTCTGTTTCAGCCCCTCTGTTTCAGCCCCTCTGTTTCAGCCCCTCTGTTTCACGCCCTCTGTTTCAGCCCCTCTGTTTCAGCGCCTCTGTTTCTCGCCCTCTGTTTCAGCCCCACTGTTTCAGCCCCTCTGTATCAGCCCCTCTGTTTCAGCCCCTCTGTTTCTCGCCCTCTGTTTCTCGCCCTCTGTTTCTCGCCCTCTCTTTCTCGATCTCTGTTTCTCGCCCTCTGTTTCTCGCCATCTGTTTCAGCCCCTCTGTTTCAGCCCCTCTGTTTCAGCCCCTCTGTTTCAGCTCCTCTGTTTCTCGCCCTCTGTTTCAGACGCTCTGTTTCTCGCTCTCTGTTTCTCGCCCTCTGTTTCTCGCCCTCTGTTTCAGCCCCTCTGTTTCAGCCCCTCTGTTTCAGCCCCTCTGTTTCTCGCCCTCTGTTTCTCGCCCACTGTTTCTCGCCCTCTGTTTCAGCCCCTCTGTTTCAGCCCCTCTGTTTCAGCCCCTCTGTTTCAGCCCCTCTGTTTCTCGCCCTCTGTTTCTCGCCCTCTGTTTCTTGCCCTATGTTTCTCGCTCTCTGTTTCTCGCCCTCTGTTTCTCGCCCTCTGTTTCAGCCCCTCTGTTTCAGCCCCTCTGTTTCTCGCCCTCTGTTTCAGCTCCTCTGTTTCTCGCCCTCTGTTTCTCGCCCACTGTTTCTCGACCTCTGTTTCAGCCCCTCTGTTTCAGCCCCTCTGTTTCAGCCCCTCTGTTTCTCGCCCTCTGTTTCTCGCCCACTGTTTCTCGCCCTCTGTTTCAGCCCCTCTGTTTCACCTCCTCTTTTTCAGCCCCTCTGTTTCAGCCCCTCTGTATCTCGCCCTCTGTTTCTCGCCCTCTGTTTCTTGCCCTCTGTTTCTCGCTCTCTGTTTCTCGCCCTCTGTTTCTCGCCCTCTGTTTCTCGCCCTCAGTTTCAGCCCCTCTGTTTCAGCCCCTTTGTTTCAGCCCCTCTTTTTCTGCCCCTCTGTTTCTCGCCCACTGTTTCTCGCCCTCTGTTTCAGCCCCTCTGTTTCAGCCCCTCTGTTTCAGCCCCTCTGTTTCAGCCCCTCTGTTTCTCGCCCTCTGTTTCTCGCCCTCTGTTTCTCGCCCTCTGTTTCTCGCCCTCTGTTTCAGCCCCTCTGTTTAAGCCCCTCTGTTTCTCGCCCTCTGTTTCTCGCCCTCTGTTTCAGCCCCTCTGTTTCAGCCTCTCAGTTTCAGCCCCTCTGTTTCTTCCCCTCTGTTTCAGCACCTCTGTTTCTCGCCCTCTCTTTCAGCCCCTCTCTTTCTCGCCCACTGTTGCAGACCCTCTGTACCTCGCCCTCTGTTTCAGCCCCTCTGTTTCAGCCCCTCTGTTTCAGCCCCTCTGTTTCAGCCCCTCTGTTTCTCGCCATCTGTTTCAGCCCCTCTGTTTCAGCCCCTCTGTTTCTCGCCCTCTGTTTCAGCCCCTCTGTTTCCGCCCCTCTGTTTCAGCCCCTCTGTTTCAGCACCTCTGTTTCTCGCCCTTTGTTTCTCTCCCTCTGTTTCAGCCCCTCTGTATCTCGCCTTCTGTTTCAGCCCCTCTGTTTCTCGCCCTCTGTTTCAGCCCCTCTGTTTCACGCCCTCTGTTTCAGCCCCTCTGTTTCAGCCCCTCTGTTTCTCGCCCTGTGTTTCAGCCCCTCTGTTTCAGCCCCTCTGTATCAGCCCCTCTGTTTCAGCCCCTCTGTTTCTCGCCCTCTGTTTCTCGCCCTCTGTTTCAGCCCCTCTGTTTCATCCCCTCTGTTTCAGCCCCTCTGTTTCAGCCCCACTGTTTCTCGCCCTCTGCTTCTCGCTCTCTGTTTCTCGCCCTCTGTTTCTCGCCCTCTGTTTCAGTCCCTCTGTTTCAGCACCTCTGTTTCAGCCCCTCTGTTTCAGCCCCTCTGTTTCTCGCCCTCTGTTTCTTTCCCTCTGTTTCTCGCCTTCTGTTTCAGCCCCTCTGTTTCAGTCCCTCTGTTTCAGCCCCTCTGTTTCAGCCCCTCTGTTTCAGCCCCTGTGTTTCTCGCCCTCTGTTTCAGCCCCTCTGTTTCAGCCCCTCTGTTTCTCGCCCTCAGTTTCAGCCCCTCTGTTTCAGCCCCTCTGTTTCAGCCACTCTGTTTCAGCCCCTCTGTTTCTCGCCCTCTGTTTCTCGCCCTCTGTTTCAGCCCCTGTGTTTCAGCCCCTCTGTTTCAGCCCCTCTGTTTCTCGCCCTCTGTTTCTCGCCCTCAGTTTCTCGCCCTCTGTTTCTCGCTCTCTGTTTCTCGCCCTCTGTTTCTCGCCCTCTGTTTCAGACGCTCTGTTTCTCGCTAACTGTTTCTCGCCCTCTGTTTCTCGCCCTCTGTTTCAGCCCCTCTGTTTCAGCCCCTCTGTTTCAGCCCCTCTGTTTATCGCCCTCTGTTTCTCGCCCTCTGTTTCTCGCCATCTGTTTCTCGCTCTCTGTTTCTCGCCCTCTGTTTCTCGCCCTCTGTTTCAGCCCCTCTGTTTCAGCCCCTCTGTTTCAGCCCCTCTGTTTCTCGCCCTCTGTTTCTCGCCCACTGTTTCTCGCCCTCTGTTTCTGCCCCTCTGTTTCAGCCCCTCTGTTTCAGCCCCTCTGTTTCAGCCCCTCTGTTTCAGCCCCTCTGTTTCTCGCCCTCTGTTTCTCGCCCTCTGTTTCTCGCCCTCAGTTTCAGCCCCTCTGTTTCAGCCCCTTTGTTTCAGCCACTCTGTTTCATCCCCTCTGTTTCTCGCCCACTGTTTCTCGCCCTCTGTTTCAGACCCTCTGTTTCAGCCCCTCTGTTTCAGACCCTCTGTTTCAGCCCCTCTGTTTCAGCCCATCTGTTTCTCGCCCTCTGTTTCTCGCCCTCTGTTTCTCGCCCTCTGTTTCTCGCCCTCTGTTTCAGCCCCTCTGTTTCAGCCCCTCTGTTTCAGCCCCTCTGTTTCTCGCCCTCTGTTTCTCGCCCTCTGTTTCAGCCCCTCTGTTTCAGCCCCTCAGTTCCAGCCCCTCTGTTTCTCGCCCTCTGTTTCAGCACCTCTGTTTCTCGCCCTCTCTTTCAGCCCCTCTCTTTCTCGCCCTCTGTTGCAGACCCTCTGTTTCAGCCCCTCTGTTTCAGCCCCTTTGTTTCTCGCCCATCTGTTTCAGCCCCTCTGTTTCTCGCCCTCTGTTTCCGCCCCGCTGTTTCTCGCCCTCTGTTGCAGCCCCTCTGTTTCAGCCCCTCTGTTTCAGCCCCTCTGTTTCAGACCCTCTGTTTCTCGCCCTCTGTTTCTCGCCCTCTGTTTCAGCCCCTCTGTTTCAGCCCCTCTGTTTCAGCACCTCTGTTTCTCGCCCTCTGTTTGAGCCCGTCTGTTTCAGCCCCTCTGTTTCAGCCCCTCTGTTTGAGCCCCTCTGTTTCAGCCCCTCTGTTTCTCGCCCTCTGTTTCTCGCCCTCGGTTTCAGCCCCTCTGTTTCTCGCCCTCTGTTTCAGCCCCTCTGTTTCAGCCCCTCTGTTTCACCCCCTCTGTTTCAGCCCTTCTGTTCAGCCCCTCTGTTTCAGCCCCTCTGTTTCTCACCTTCTGTTTCAGCCCCTCTGTTTCTCGCCCTCTGTTTCAGACCCACTGTTTCAGCCCCTCAGTATCAGCCCCTCTGTTTCAGCCCCTATGTTTCTCGCCCTCTGTTTCTCGCCCTCTGTTTCTCGCCCACTGTTTCAGCCCCTCTGTTTCAGCCCCTCTGTTTCAGCCCATCTGTTTCAGCCCCACTGTTTCAGCCCCTCTGTTTCAGCCCCTGTGTTTCAGCCCCTCTGTTTCAGCACCTCTGTTTCTCGCCCTTTGTTTCTCGCCCTCTGTTTCAGCCCCTCTGTTTCTCGCCATCTGTTTCAGCCCCTCTGTTTCAGCACATCTGTTTCAGCCCAACTGTTTCAGCCCCTCTGTTTCAGCCCCTCTGTTTCAGCCCTTCTGTTTCAGCACCTCTGTTTCTCGCCCTTTGTTTCTCGCCCTCTGTTTCAGCCCCTCTGTTTCTCGCCCTCTGTTTCAGCCCCTCTGTTTCTCGTCCTCTGTTTCAGCCCCTCTGTTTCAGTCACTCTGTTTCAGGCCCTCTGTTTCAGCCCCTCTGTTTCAGCCCCTCTGTTTCACGCCCTCTGTTTCAGCCCCTCTGTTTCTCGCCCTCTGTTTCAGCCCCTCTGTTTCAGCCCCTCTGTATCAGCCCCTCTGTTTCTGCCCCTCTGTTTCTCGCCCTCTGTTTCTCGCCCTCTGTTTCAGCCCCTCTGTTTCAGACCCTCTGTTTCAGCCCCTCTGTTTCAGCCCCTCTGTTTCAGCCCCTCTGTTTCTCGCCCTTTGTTTCACGCCCTCTGTTTCTCGCTCTCTTTTTCTCGCCATCTGTTTCTCGCCCTCTGTTTCAGCCCCTCTGTTTCAGCCCATCTGATTCAGCCCCTCTGTTTCAGCCCCTCTGTTTCTCGCCCGCTGTTTCAGCCCCTCTGTTTCTCGCCCTCTGTTTCAGCCCCTCTGTTTCAGCCCCTCTGTATCAGCCCCTCTGTTTCAGCCCCTCTGTTTCTCGCCCTCTGTTTCTCGCCCGCTGTTTCAGCCCCTCTGTTTCAGCCCCTCTGTTTCAGCCCCTCTGATTCAGCCCCTCTGTTTCTCGCCCTCTGTTTCTCGCCCTCTGTTTCTCGCTCTCTGTTTCTCGCCCTCTGTTTCTCGCCCTCTGTTTCAGCCCCTCTGTTTCAGCCCCTCTGTTTCAGCCCCGCTGTTTCTCGCCCTCTGTTTCTCGCCCACTGTTTCTCGCACACTGTTTCAGCCCCTCTGTTTCAGCCCCTCTGTTTCAGCCCCTCTGTTTCAGCCCCTCTGTTTCAGCCCCTCTGTTTCTCGCCCTCTGTTTCTCGCCCTCTGTTTCTCGCTCTCTGTTTCTCGCCCTCTGTTTCTCGCCCTCTGTTTCAGCCCATCTGTTTCAGCCCCTCTGTTTCAGCCCCTCAGTTTCAGCCCCTCTGTTTCTTCCCCTCTGTTTCAGCACCTCTGTTTCTCGCCCTCTCTTTCAGCCCCTCTCTTTCTCGCCCACTGTTGCAGACCCTCTGTACCTCGCCCTCTGTTTCAGCCCCTCTGTTTCAGCCCCTCTGTTTCAGCCCCTCTGTTTCAGCCCCTCTGTTTCTCGCCATCTGTTTCAGCCCCTCTGTTTCAGCCCCTCTGTTTCTCGCCCTCTGTTTCAGCCCCTCTGTTTCCGCCCCTCTGTTTCAGCCCCTCTGTTTCAGCACCTCTGTTTCTCGCCCTTTGTTTCTCTCCCTCTGTTTCAGCCCCTCTGTATCTCGCCTTCTGTTTCAGCCCCTCTGTTTCTCGCCCTCTGTTTCAGCCCCTCTGTTTCACGCCCTCTGTTTCAGCCCCTCTGTTTCAGCCCCTCTGTTTCTCGCCCTGTGTTTCAGCCCCTCTGTTTCAGCCCCTCTGTATCAGCCCCTCTGTTTCAGCCCCTCTGTTTCTCGCCCTCTGTTTCTCGCCCTCTGTTTCAGCCCCTCTGTTTCATCCCCTCTGTTTCAGCCCCTCTGTTTCAGCCCCACTGTTTCTCGCCCTCTGCTTCTCGCTCTCTGTTTCTCGCCCTCTGTTTCTCGCCCTCTGTTTCAGTCCCTCTGTTTCAGCACCTCTGTTTCAGCCCCTCTGTTTCAGCCCCTCTGTTTCTCGCCCTCTGTTTCTTTCCCTCTGTTTCTCGCCTTCTGTTTCAGCCCCTCTGTTTCAGTCCCTCTGTTTCAGCCCCTCTGTTTCAGCCCCTCTGTTTCAGCCCCTGTGTTTCTCGCCCTCTGTTTCAGCCCCTCTGTTTCAGCCCCTCTGTTTCTCGCCCTCAGTTTCAGCCCCTCTGTTTCAGCCCCTCTGTTTCAGCCACTCTGTTTCAGCCCCTCTGTTTCTCGCCCTCTGTTTCTCGCCCTCTGTTTCAGCCCCTGTGTTTCAGCCCCTCTGTTTCAGCCCCTCTGTTTCTCGCCCTCTGTTTCTCGCCCTCAGTTTCTCGCCCTCTGTTTCTCGCTCTCTGTTTCTCGCCCTCTGTTTCTCGCCCTCTGTTTCAGACGCTCTGTTTCTCGCTAACTGTTTCTCGCCCTCTGTTTCTCGCCCTCTGTTTCAGCCCCTCTGTTTCAGCCCCTCTGTTTCAGCCCCTCTGTTTATCGCCCTCTGTTTCTCGCCCTCTGTTTCTCGCCATCTGTTTCTCGCTCTCTGTTTCTCGCCCTCTGTTTCTCGCCCTCTGTTTCAGCCCCTCTGTTTCAGCCCCTCTGTTTCAGCCCCTCTGTTTCTCGCCCTCTGTTTCTCGCCCACTGTTTCTCGCCCTCTGTTTCTGCCCCTCTGTTTCAGCCCCTCTGTTTCAGCCCCTCTGTTTCAGCCCCTCTGTTTCAGCCCCTCTGTTTCTCGCCCTCTGTTTCTCGCCCTCTGTTTCTCGCCCTCAGTTTCAGCCCCTCTGTTTCAGCCCCTTTGTTTCAGCCACTCTGTTTCATCCCCTCTGTTTCTCGCCCACTGTTTCTCGCCCTCTGTTTCAGACCCTCTGTTTCAGCCCCTCTGTTTCAGACCCTCTGTTTCAGCCCCTCTGTTTCAGCCCATCTGTTTCTCGCCCTCTGTTTCTCGCCCTCTGTTTCTCGCCCTCTGTTTCTCGCCCTCTGTTTCAGCCCCTCTGTTTCAGCCCCTCTGTTTCAGCCCCTCTGTTTCTCGCCCTCTGTTTCTCGCCCTCTGTTTCAGCCCCTCTGTTTCAGCCCCTCAGTTCCAGCCCCTCTGTTTCTCGCCCTCTGTTTCAGCACCTCTGTTTCTCGCCCTCTCTTTCAGCCCCTCTCTTTCTCGCCCTCTGTTGCAGACCCTCTGTTTCAGCCCCTCTGTTTCAGCCCCTTTGTTTCTCGCCCATCTGTTTCAGCCCCTCTGTTTCTCGCCCTCTGTTTCCGCCCCGCTGTTTCTCGCCCTCTGTTGCAGCCCCTCTGTTTCAGCCCCTCTGTTTCAGCCCCTCTGTTTCAGACCCTCTGTTTCTCGCCCTCTGTTTCTCGCCCTCTGTTTCAGCCCCTCTGTTTCAGCCCCTCTGTTTCAGCACCTCTGTTTCTCGCCCTCTGTTTGAGCCCGTCTGTTTCAGCCCCTCTGTTTCAGCCCCTCTGTTTGAGCCCCTCTGTTTCAGCCCCTCTGTTTCTCGCCCTCTGTTTCTCGCCCTCGGTTTCAGCCCCTCTGTTTCTCGCCCTCTGTTTCAGCCCCTCTGTTTCAGCCCCTCTGTTTCACCCCCTCTGTTTCAGCCCTTCTGTTCAGCCCCTCTGTTTCAGCCCCTCTGTTTCTCACCTTCTGTTTCAGCCCCTCTGTTTCTCGCCCTCTGTTTCAGACCCACTGTTTCAGCCCCTCAGTATCAGCCCCTCTGTTTCAGCCCCTATGTTTCTCGCCCTCTGTTTCTCGCCCTCTGTTTCTCGCCCACTGTTTCAGCCCCTCTGTTTCAGCCCCTCTGTTTCAGCCCATCTGTTTCAGCCCCACTGTTTCAGCCCCTCTGTTTCAGCCCCTGTGTTTCAGCCCCTCTGTTTCAGCACCTCTGTTTCTCGCCCTTTGTTTCTCGCCCTCTGTTTCAGCCCCTCTGTTTCTCGCCATCTGTTTCAGCCCCTCTGTTTCAGCACATCTGTTTCAGCCCAACTGTTTCAGCCCCTCTGTTTCAGCCCCTCTGTTTCAGCCCTTCTGTTTCAGCACCTCTGTTTCTCGCCCTTTGTTTCTCGCCCTCTGTTTCAGCCCCTCTGTTTCTCGCCCTCTGTTTCAGCCCCTCTGTTTCTCGTCCTCTGTTTCAGCCCCTCTGTTTCAGTCACTCTGTTTCAGGCCCTCTGTTTCAGCCCCTCTGTTTCAGCCCCTCTGTTTCACGCCCTCTGTTTCAGCCCCTCTGTTTCTCGCCCTCTGTTTCAGCCCCTCTGTTTCAGCCCCTCTGTATCAGCCCCTCTGTTTCTGCCCCTCTGTTTCAGCCCCTCTGTTTCAGCCACTCTGTTTCAGCACCTCTGTTTCTCGCCCTTTGTTTCTCGCCCTCTGTTTCAGCCCCTCTTTTTCTCGCCCTCTGTTTCTGCCCCTCTGTTTCTCGCACTCTGTTTCATCCCCTCTGTTTCAGCCCCTCTGTTTCTCGCCCACTGTTTCAGCCCCTCTGTTTCAGCCCCTCTGTATCAGCCCCTCTGTTTCAGCCCCTCTGTTTCTCGCCCTCTGTTTCTCGCCCTCTGTTTCAGCCCCTCTGTTTCAGCCCCTCTGTTTCAGCCCCTCTGTTTCAGCCCCTCTGATTCTCGCCCTCTGTTTCTCGCCATCTGTTTCTCGCCCTCTGTTTCTAGCTCTCTGTTTCTCGCCCTCTGTTTCTCGCCCTCTGTTTCAGCCCCTCTGTTTCTGCAACTTCTGTTTCAGCCCCTCTGTTTCAGCCCCTCTGTTTCAGCCCCTCTGTTTCTCGCCCTCTGTTTCAGCCCCTCTGTTTCTCGCCCTCTGTTTCAGCCCCTCTGTTTCTCGCCCTCTGTTTCAGCCCCTCTGTTTCAGTCCCTCTGTTTCAGCCCCTCTGTTTCAGCCCCTCTGTTTCAGCCCCTCTGTTTCACGCCCTCTGTTTCAGCCCCTCTGTTTCAGCGCCTCTGTTTCTCGCCCTCTGTTTCAGCCCCTCTGTTTCAGCCCCTCTGTATCAGCCCCTCTGTTTCAGCCCCTCTGTTTCTCGCCCTCTGTTTCTCGCCCTCTGTTTCTCGCCCTCTGTTTCTCGATCTCTGTTTCTCGCCCTCTGTTTCTCGCCATCTGTTTCAGCCCCTCTGTTTCAGCCCCTCTGTTTCAGCCCCTCTGTTTCAGCCCCTCTGTTTCAGCTCCTCTGTTTCTCGCCCTCTGTTTCAGACGCTCTGTTTCTCGCTCTCTGTTTCTCGCCCTCTGTTTCTCGCCCTCTGTTTCAGCCCCTCTGTTTCAGCCCCTCTGTTTCAGCCCCTCTGTTTCTCGCCCTCTGTTTCTCGCCCACTGTTTCTCGCCCTCTGTTTCAGCCCCTCTGTTTCAGCCCCTCTGTTTCAGCCCCTCTGTTTCAGCCCCTCTGTTTCTCGCCCTCTGTTTCTCGCCCTCTGTTTCTTTCCCTCTGTTTCTCGCTCTCTGTTTCTCGCCCTCTGTTTCTCGCCCTCTGTTTCAGCCCCTCTGTTTCAGCCCCTCTGTTTCTCGCCCTCTGTTTCAGCTCCTCTGTTTCTCGCCCTCTGTTTCTCGCCCACTGTTTCTCGACCTCTGTTTCAGCCCCTCTGTTTCAGCCCCTCTGTTTCAGCCCCACTGTTTCTCGCCCTCTGTTTCAGCCCCTCTGTTTCACCTCCTCTTTTTCAGCCCCTCTGTTTCAGCCCCTCTGTATCTCGCCCTCTGTTTCTCGCCCTCTGTTTCTTGCCCTCTGTTTCTCGCTCTCTGTTTCTCGCCCTCTGTTTCTCGCCCTCTGTTTCAGCCCCTCTGTTTCAGCCCCTCTGTTTCAGCCCCTCTGTTTCTCGCCCTCTGTTTCTCGCCCTCTGTTTCTCGCCCTCAGTTTCAGCCCCTCTGTTTCAGCCCCTTTGTTTCAGCCCCTCTTTTTCTGCCCCTCTGTTTCTCGCCCACTGTTTCTCGCCCTCTGTTTCAGCCCCTCTGTTTCAGCCCCTCTGTTTCAGCCCCTCTGTTTCAGCCCCTCTGTTTCAGCCCCTCTGTTTCTCGCCCTCTGTTTCTCGCCCTCTGTTTCTCGCCCTCTGTTTCTCGCCCTCTGTTTCAGCCCCTCTGTTTAAGCCCCTCTGTTTCTCGCCCTCTGTTTCTCGCCCTCTGTTTCAGCCCCTCTGTTTCAGCCTCTCAGTTTCAGCCCCTCTGTTTCTTCCCCTCTGTTTCAGCACCTCTGTTTCTCGCCCTCTCTTTCAGCCCCTCTCTTTCTCGCCCACTGTTGCAGACCCTCTGTACGTCGCCCTCTGTTTCAGCCCCTCTGTTTCAGCCCCTCTGTTTCAGCCCCTCTGTTTCAGCCCCTCTGTTTCTCGCCATCTGTTTCAGCCCCTCTGTTTCAGCCCCTCTGATTCTCGCCCTCTGTTTCAGCCCCTCTGTTTCCGCCCCTCTGTTTCAGCCCCTCTGTTTCAGCACCTCTGTTTCTCGCCCTTTGTTTCTCGCCCTCTGTTTCAGCCCCTCTGTTTCTCGCCTTCTGTTTCAGCCCCTCTGTTTCTCGCCCTCTGTTTCAGCCCCTCTGTTTCACGCCCTCTGTTTCAGCCCCTCTGTTTCAGCCCCTCTGTTTCTCGCCCTCTGTTTCAGCCCCTCTGTTTCAGCCCCTCTGTATCAGCCCCTCTGTTTCAGCCCCTCTGTTTCTCGCCCTCTGTTTCTCGCCCTCTGTTTCAGCCCCTCTGTTTCATCCCCTCTGTTTCAGCCCCTCTGTTTCAGCCCCACTGTTTCTCGCCCTCTGCTTCTCGCTCTCTGTTTCTCGCCCTCTGTTTCTCGCCCTCTGTTTCAGTCCCTCTGTTTCAGCACCTCTGTTTCAGCCCCTCTGTTTCAGCCCCTCTGTTTCTCGCCCTCTGTTACTTTCCCTCTGTTTCTCGCCCTCTGTTTCAGCCCCTCTGTTTCAGTCCCTCTGTTTCAGCCCCTCTGTTTCAGCCCCTCTGTTTCAGCCCCTCTGTTTCTCGCCCTCTGTTTCAGCCCCTCTGTTTCAGCCCCTCTGTTTCTCGCCCTCAGTTTCAGCCCCTCTGTTTCAGCCCCTCTGTTTCAGCCACTCTGTTTCAGCCCCTCTGTTTCTCGCCCTCTGTTTCTCGCCCTCTGTTTCAGCCCCTCTGTTTCAGCCCCTCTGTTTCAGCCCCTCTGTTTCTCGCCCTCTGTTTCTCGCCCTCAGTTTCTCGCCCTCTGTTTCTCGCTCTCTGTTTCTCGCCCTCTGTTTCTCGCCCTCTGTTTCAGCCCCTCTGTTTCAGCCCCTCTGTTTCAGCCCCTCTGTTTCAGCCCTTCTGTTTCAGCCCCTCTGTTTATCGCCCTCTGTTTCTCGCCCTCTGTTTCTCGCCATCTGTTTCTCGCTCTCTGTTTCTCGCCCTCTGTTTCTCGCCCTCTGTTTCAGCCCCTCTGTTTCAGCCCCTCTGTTTCAGCCCCTCTGTTTCTCGCCCTCTGTTTCTCGCCCACTGTTTCTCGCCCTCTGTTTCTGCCCCTCTGTTTCAGCCCCTCTGTTTCAGCCCCTCTGTTTCAGCCCCTCTGTTTCTCGCCCTCTGTTTCTCGCCCTCTGTTTCTCGCCCTCAGTTTCAGCCCCTCTGTTTCAGCCCCTTTGTTTCAGCCACTCTGTTTCATCCCCTCTGTTTCTCGCCCACTGTTTCTCGCCCTCTGTTTCAGACCCACTGTTTCTCGCCCTCTGTTTCTCGCCCTCTGTTTCTCGCCCTCTGTTTCTCGCTCTCGGTTTCTCGCCTCTGTTTCAGCCCCTCTGTTTCTCGCCCACTGTTTCAGCCCCTCTGTTTCTCGCCATCTGTTTCAGCCCCTCTGTTTCAGCCCCTCTGTTTCTCGCCCTCTGTTTCAGACCCTCTGTTTCAGCCCCTCTGTTTCAGCCCCTCTGTTTCAGCACCTCTGTTTCTCGCCCTTTGTTTCTCGCCCTCTGTTTCAGCCCCTCTTTTTCTCGCCCTCTGTTTCTGCCCCTCTGTTTCTCGCACTCTGTTTCATCCCCTCTGTTTCAGCCCCTCTGTTTCTCGCCCACTGTTTCAGCCCCTCTCTTTCAGCCCCTCTGTATCAGCCCCTCTGTTTCAGCCCCTCTGTTTCAGCACCTCTGTTTCTCGCCCTCTGTTTCAGCCCCTCTGTTTCAGCCCCTCTGGTTCAGCCCCTCTGTTTCAGCCCCTCTGATTCTCGCCCTCTGTTTCTCGCCATCTGTTTCTCGCCCTCTGTTTCTCGCTCTCTGTTTCTCGCCCTCTGTTTCTCGCCCTCTGTTTCAGCCCCTCTGTTTCTGCCCCTCTGTTTCAGCCCATCTGTTTCAGCCCCTCTGTTTCAGCCCCTCTGTTTCTCGCCCTCTGTTTCAGCCCCTCTGTTTCTCGCCCTCTGTTTCAGCCCCTCTGTTTCTCGCCCTCTGTTTCAGCCCCTCTGTTTCAGTCCCTCTGTTTCAGCCCCTCTGTTTCAGCCCCTCTGTTTCAGCCCCTCTGTTTCACGCCCTCTGTTTCAGCCCCTCTGTTTCAGCGCCTCTGTTTCTCGCCCTCTGTTTCAGCCCCACTGTTTCAGCCCCTCTGTATCAGCCCCTCTGTTTCAGCCCCTCTGTTTCTCGCCCTCTGTTTCTCGCCCTCTGTTTCTCGCCCTCTCTTTCTCGATCTCTGTTTCTCGCCCTCTGTTTCTCGCCATCTGTTTCAGCCCCTCTGTTTCAGCCCCTCTGTTTCAGCCCCTCTGTTTCAGCTCCTCTGTTTCTCGCCCTCTGTTTCAGACGCTCTGTTTCTCGCTCTCTGTTTCTCGCCCTCTGTTTCTCGCCCTCTGTTTCAGCCCCTCTGTTTCAGCCCCTCTGTTTCAGCCCCTCTGTTTCTCGCCCTCTGTTTCTCGCCCACTGTTTCTCGCCCTCTGTTTCAGCCCCTCTGTTTCAGCCCCTCTGTTTCAGCCCCTCTGTTTCAGCCCCTCTGTTTCTCGCCCTCTGTTTCTCGCCCTCTGTTTCTTGCCCTCTGTTTCTCGCTCTCTGTTTCTCGCCCTCTGTTTCTCGCCCTCTGTTTCAGCCCCTCTGTTTCAGCCCCTCTGTTTCTCGCCCTCTGTTTCAGCTCCTCTGTTTCTCGCCCTCTGTTTCTCGCCCACTGTTTCTCGACCTCTGTTTCAGCCCCTCTGTTTCAGCCCCTCTGTTTCAGCCCCTCTGTTTCTCGCCCTCTGTTTCTCGCCCACTGTTTCTCGCCCTCTGTTTCAGCCCCTCTGTTTCACCTCCTCTTTTTCAGCCCCTCTGTTTCAGCCCCTCTGTATCTCGCCCTCTGTTTCTCGCCCTCTGTTTCTTGCCCTCTGTTTCTCGCTCTCTGTTTCTCGCCCTCTGTTTCTCGCCCTCTGTTTCTCGCCCTCAGTTTCAGCCCCTCTGTTTCAGCCCCTTTGTTTCAGCCCCTCTTTTTCTGCCCCTCTGTTTCTCGCCCACTGTTTCTCGCCCTCTGTTTCAGCCCCTCTGTTTCAGCCCCTCTGTTTCAGCCCCTCTGTTTCAGCCCCTCTGTTTCTCGCCCTCTGTTTCTCGCCCTCTGTTTCTCGCCCTCTGTTTCTCGCCCTCTGTTTCAGCCCCTCTGTTTAAGCCCCTCTGTTTCTCGCCCTCTGTTTCTCGCCCTCTGTTTCAGCCCCTCTGTTTCAGCCTCTCAGTTTCAGCCCCTCTGTTTCTTCCCCTCTGTTTCAGCACCTCTGTTTCTCGCCCTCTCTTTCAGCCCCTCTCTTTCTCGCCCACTGTTGCAGACCCTCTGTACCTCGCCCTCTGTTTCAGCCCCTCTGTTTCAGCCCCTCTGTTTCAGCCCCTCTGTTTCAGCCCCTCTGTTTCTCGCCATCTGTTTCAGCCCCTCTGTTTCAGCCCCTCTGTTTCTCGCCCTCTGTTTCAGCCCCTCTGTTTCCGCCCCTCTGTTTCAGCCCCTCTGTTTCAGCACCTCTGTTTCTCGCCCTTTGTTTCTCTCCCTCTGTTTCAGCCCCTCTGTATCTCGCCTTCTGTTTCAGCCCCTCTGTTTCTCGCCCTCTGTTTCAGCCCCTCTGTTTCACGCCCTCTGTATCAGCCCCTCTGTTTCAGCCCCTCTGTTTCTCGCCCTCTGTTTCTCGCCCTCTGTTTCAGCCCCTCTGTTTCATCCCCTCTGTTTCAGCCCCTCTGTTTCAGCCCCACTGTTTCTCGCCCTCTGCTTCTCGCTCTCTGTTTCTCGCCCTCTGTTTCTCGCCCTCTGTTTCAGTCCCTCTGTTTCAGCACCTCTGTTTCAGCCCCTCTGTTTCAGCCCCTCTGTTTCTCGCCCTCTGTTTCTTTCCCTCTGTTTCTCGCCTTCTGTTTCAGCCCCTCTGTTTCAGTCCCTCTGTTTCAGCCCCTCTGTTTCAGCCCCTCTGTTTCAGCCCCTGTGTTTCTCGCCCTCTGTTTCAGCCCCTCTGTTTCAGCCCCTCTGTTTCTCGCCCTCAGTTTCAGCCCCTCTGTTTCAGCCCCTCTGTTTCAGCCACTCTGTTTCAGCCCCTCTGTTTCTCGCCCTCTGTTTCTCGCCCTCTGTTTCAGCCCCTGTGTTTCAGCCCCTCTGTTTCAGCCCCTCTGTTTCTCGCCCTCTGTTTCTCGCCCTCAGTTTCTCGCCCTCTGTTTCTCGCTCTCTGTTTCTCGCCCTCTGTTTCTCGCCCTCTGTTTCAGACGCTCTGTTTCTCGCTAACTGTTTCTCGCCCTCTGTTTCTCGCCCTCTGTTTCAGCCCCTCTGTTTCAGCCCCTCTGTTTCAGCCCCTCTGTTTATCGCCCTCTGTTTCTCGCCCTCTGTTTCTCGCCATCTGTTTCTCGCTCTCTGTTTCTCGCCCTCTGTTTCTCGCCCTCTGTTTCAGCCCCTCTGTTTCAGCCCCTCTGTTTCAGCCCCTCTGTTTCTCGCCCTCTGTTTCTCGCCCACTGTTTCTCGCCCTCTGTTTCTGCCCCTCTGTTTCAGCCCCTCTGTTTCAGCCCCTCTGTTTCAGCCCCTCTGTTTCAGCCCCTCTGTTTCTCGCCCTCTGTTTCTCGCCCTCTGTTTCTCGCCCTCAGTTTCAGCCCCTCTGTTTCAGCCCCTTTGTTTCAGCCACTCTGTTTCATCCCCTCTGTTTCTCGCCCACTGTTTCTCGCCCTCTGTTTCAGACCCTCTGTTTCAGCCCCTCTGTTTCAGACCCTCTGTTTCAGCCCCTCTGTTTCAGCCCATCTGTTTCTCGCCCTCTGTTTCTCGCCCTCTGTTTCTCGCCCTCTGTTTCTCGCCCTCTGTTTCAGCCCCTCTGTTTCAGCCCCTCTGTTTCAGCCCCTCTGTTTCTCGCCCTCTGTTTCTCGCCCTCTGTTTCAGCCCCTCTGTTTCAGCCCCTCAGTTCCAGCCCCTCTGTTTCTCGCCCTCTGTTTCAGCACATCTGTTTCTCGCCCTCTCTTTCAGCCCCTCTCTTTCTCGCCCTCTGTTGCAGACCCTCTGTTTCAGCCCCTCTGTTTCAGCCCCTTTGTTTCTCGCCCATCTGTTTCAGCCCCTCTGTTTCTCGCCCTCTGTTTCCGCCCCGCTGTTTCTCGCCCTCTGTTGCAGCCCCTCTGTTTCAGCCCCTCTGTTTCAGCCCCTCTGTTTCAGACCCTCTGTTTCTCGCCCTCTGTTTCTCGCCCTCTGTTTCAGCCCCTCTGTTTCAGCCCCTCTGTTTCAGCACCTCTGTTTCTCGCCCTCTGTTTGAGCCCGTCTGTTTCAGCCCCTCTGTTTCAGCCCCTCTGTTTGAGCCCCTCTGTTTCAGCCCCTCTGTTTCTCGCCCTCTGTTTCTCGCCCTCGGTTTCAGCCCCTCTGTTTCTCGCCCTCTGTTTCAGCCCCTCTGTTTCAGCCCCTCTGTTTCACCCCCTCTGTTTCAGCCCTTCTGTTCAGCCCCTCTGTTTCAGCCCCTCTGTTTCTCACCTTCTGTTTCAGCCCCTCTGTTTCTCGCCCTCTGTTTCAGACCCACTGTTTCAGCCCCTCAGTATCAGCCCCTCTGTTTCAGCCCCTATGTTTCTCGCCCTCTGTTTCTCGCCCTCTGTTTCTCGCCCACTGTTTCAGCCCCTCTGTTTCAGCCCCTCTGTTTCAGCCCATCTGTTTCAGCCCCACTGTTTCAGCCCCTCTGTTTCAGCCCCTGTGTTTCAGCCCCTCTGTTTCAGCACCTCTGTTTCTCGCCCTTTGTTTCTCGCCCTCTGTTTCAGCCCCTCTGTTTCTCGCCATCT
This sequence comes from Stegostoma tigrinum, assembly GCF_030684315.1. NCBI lineage: Eukaryota > Metazoa > Chordata > Chondrichthyes > Orectolobiformes > Stegostomatidae > Stegostoma > Stegostoma tigrinum. The sequence continues at coordinate 4,055,499 of NW_026728408.1, forward strand.
GTTTCAGCCCCTCTGTTTCAGCACATCTGTTTCAGCCCAACTGTTTCAGCCCCTCTGTTTCAGCCCCTCTGTTTCAGCCCTTCTGTTTCAGCACCTCTGTTTCTCGCCCTTTGTTTCTCGCCCTCTGTTTCAGCCCCTCTGTTTCTCGCCCTCTGTTTCAGCCCCTCTGTTTCTCGTCCTCTGTTTCAGCCCCTCTGTTTCAGTCACTCTGTTTCAGGCCCTCTGTTTCAGCCCCTCTGTTTCAGCCCCTCTGTTTCACGCCCTCTGTTTCAGCCCCTCTGTTTCTCGCCCTCTGTTTCAGCCCCTCTGTTTCAGCCCCTCTGTATCAGCCCCTCTGTTTCTGCCCCTCTGTTTCTCGCCCTCTGTTTCTCGCCCTCTGTTTCAGCCCCTCTGTTTCAGACCCTCTGTTTCAGCCCCTCTGTTTCAGCCCCTCTGTTTCAGCCCCTCTGTTTCTCGCCCTCTGTTTCACGCCCTCTGTTTCTCGCTCTCTTTTTCTCGCCATCTGTTTCTCGCCCTCTGTTTCAGCCCCTCTGTTTCAGCCCATCTGATTCAGCCCCTCTGTTTCAGCCCCTCTGTTTCTCGCCCGCTGTTTCAGCCCCTCTGTTTCTCGCCCTCTGTTTCAGCCCCTCTGTTTCAGCCCCTCTGTATCAGCCCCTCTGTTTCAGCCCCTCTGTTTCTCGCCCTCTGTTTCTCGCCCGCTGTTTCAGCCCCTCTGTTTCAGCCCCTCTGTTTCAGCCCCTCTGATTCAGCCCCTCTGTTTCTCGCCCTCTGTTTCTCGCCCTCTGTTTCTCGCTCTCTGTTTCTCGCCCTCTGTTTCTCGCCCTCTGTTTCAGCCCCTCTGTTTCAGCCCCTCTGTTTCAGCCCCGCTGTTTCTCGCCCTCTGTTTCTCGCCCACTGTTTCTCGCACTCTGTTTCAGCCCCTCTGTTTCAGCCCCTCTGTTTCAGCCCCTCTGTTTCAGCCCCTCTGTTTCAGCCCCTCTGTTTCTCGCCCTCTGTTTCTCGCCCTCTGTTTCTCGCTCTCTGTTTCTCGCCCTCTGTTTCTCGCCCTCTGTTTCAGCCCATCTGTTTCAGCCCCTCTGTTTCAGCCCCTCTGTTTCAGCCCCTCTGTTTATTCCCCTCTGTTTCAGCACCTCTGTTTCTCGCCCTCTCTTTCAGCCCCTCTCTTTCTCGCCCACTGTTGCAGACCCTCTGTACCTCGCCCTCTGTTTCAGCCCCTCTGTTTCAGCCCCTCTGTTTCAGCCCCTCTGTTTCAGCCCCTCTGTTTCTCGCCATCTGTTTCAGCCCCTCTGTTTCAGCCCCTCTGTTTCTCGCCCTCTGTTTCTGCCCCTCTGTTTCCGCCCCTCTGTTTCAGCCCCTCTGTTTCAGCACCTCTGTTTCTCGCCCTTTGTTTCTCTCCCTCTGTTTCAGCCCCTCTGTATCTCGCCTTCTGTTTCAGCCCCTCTGTTTCTCGCCCTCTGTTTCAGCCCCTCTGTTTCACGCCCTCTGTTTCAGCCCCTCTGTTTCAGCCCCTCTGTTTCTCGCCCTGTGTTTCAGCCCCTCTGTTTCAGCCCCTCTGTATCAGCCCCTCTGTTTCAGCCCCTCTGTTTCTCGCCCTCTGTTTCTCGCCCTCTGTTTCAGCCCCTCTGTTTCATCCCCTCTGTTTCAGCCCCTCTGTTTCAGCCCCACTGTTTCTCGCCCTCTGCTTCTCGCTCTCTGTTTCTCGCCCTCTGTTTCTCGCCCTCTGTTTCAGTCCCTCTGTTTCAGCACCTCTGTTTCAGCCCCTCTGTTTCAGCCCCTCTGTTTCTCGCCCTCTGTTTCTTTCCCTCTGTTTCTCGCCTTCTGTTTCAGCCCCTCTGTTTCAGTCCCTCTGTTTCAGCCCCTCTGTTTCAGCCCCTCTGTTTCAGCCCCTGTGTTTCTCGCCCTCTGTTTCAGCCCCTCTGTTTCAGCCCCTCTGTTTCTCGCCCTCAGTTTCAGCCCCTCTGTTTCAGCCCCTCTGTTTCAGCCACTCTGTTTCAGCCCCTCTGTTTCTCGCCCTCTGTTTCTCGCCCTCTGTTTCAGCCCCTGTGTTTCAGCCCCTCTGTTTCAGCCCCTCTGTTTCTCGCCCTCTGTTTCTCGCCCTCAGTTTCTCGCCCTCTGTTTCTCGCTCTCTGTTTCTCGCCCTCTGTTTCTCGCCCTCTGTTTCAGACGCTCTGTTTCTCGCTAACTGTTTCTCGCCCTCTGTTTCTCGCCCTCTGTTTCAGCCCCTCTGTTTCAGCCCCTCTGTTTCAGCCCCTCTGTTTATCGCCCTCTGTTTCTCGCCCTCTGTTTCTCGCCATCTGTTTCTCGCTCTCTGTTTCTCGCCCTCTGTTTCTCGCCCTCTGTTTCAGCCCCTCTGTTTCAGCCCCTCTGTTTCAGCCCCTCTGTTTCTCGCCCTCTGTTTCTCGCCCACTGTTTCTCGCCCTCTGTTTCTGCCCCTCTGTTTCAGCCCCTCTGTTTCAGCCCCTCTGTTTCAGCCCCTCTGTTTCAGCCCCTCTGTTTCTCGCCCTCTGTTTCTCGCCCTCTGTTTCTCGCCCTCAGTTTCAGCCCCTCTGTTTCAGCCCCTTTGTTTCAGCCACTCTGTTTCATCCCCTCTGTTTCTCGCCCACTGTTTCTCGCCCTCTGTTTCAGACCCTCTGTTTCAGCCCCTCTGTTTCAGACCCTCTGTTTCAGCCCCTCTGTTTCAGCCCATCTGTTTCTCGCCCTCTGTTTCTCGCCCTCTGTTTCTCGCCCTCTGTTTCTCGCCCTCTGTTTCAGCCCCTCTGTTTCAGCCCCTCTGTTTCAGCCCCTCTGTTTCTCGCCCTCTGTTTCTCGCCCTCTGTTTCAGCCCCTCTGTTTCAGCCCCTCAGTTCCAGCCCCTCTGTTTCTCGCCCTCTGTTTCAGCACCTCTGTTTCTCGCCCTCTCTTTCAGCCCCTCTCTTTCTCGCCCTCTGTTGCAGACCCTCTGTTTCAGCCCCTCTGTTTCAGCCCCTTTGTTTCTCGCCCATCTGTTTCAGCCCCTCTGTTTCTCGCCCTCTGTTTCCGCCCCGCTGTTTCTCGCCCTCTGTTGCAGCCCCTCTGTTTCAGCCCCTCTGTTTCAGCCCCTCTGTTTCAGACCCTCTGTTTCTCGCCCTCTGTTTCTCGCCCTCTGTTTCAGCCCCTCTGTTTCAGCCCCTCTGTTTCAGCACCTCTGTTTCTCGCCCTCTGTTTGAGCCCGTCTGTTTCAGCCCCTCTGTTTCAGCCCCTCTGTTTGAGCCCCTCTGTTTCAGCCCCTCTGTTTCTCGCCCTCTGTTTCTCGCCCTCGGTTTCAGCCCCTCTGTTTCTCGCCCTCTGTTTCAGCCCCTCTGTTTCAGCCCCTCTGTTTCACCCCCTCTGTTTCAGCCCTTCTGTTCAGCCCCTCTGTTTCAGCCCCTCTGTTTCTCACCTTCTGTTTCAGCCCCTCTGTTTCTCGCCCTCTGTTTCAGACCCACTGTTTCAGCCCCTCAGTATCAGCCCCTCTGTTTCAGCCCCTATGTTTCTCGCCCTCTGTTTCTCGCCCTCTGTTTCTCGCCCACTGTTTCAGCCCCTCTGTTTCAGCCCCTCTGTTTCAGCCCATCTGTTTCAGCCCCACTGTTTCAGCCCCTCTGTTTCAGCCCCTGTGTTTCAGCCCCTCTGTTTCAGCACCTCTGTTTCTCGCCCTTTGTTTCTCGCCCTCTGTTTCAGCCCCTCTGTTTCTCGCCATCTGTTTCAGCCCCTCTGTTTCAGCACATCTGTTTCAGCCCAACTGTTTCAGCCCCTCTGTTTCAGCCCCTCTGTTTCAGCCCTTCTGTTTCAGCACCTCTGTTTCTCGCCCTTTGTTTCTCGCCCTCTGTTTCAGCCCCTCTGTTTCTCGCCCTCTGTTTCAGCCCCTCTGTTTCTCGTCCTCTGTTTCAGCCCCTCTGTTTCAGTCACTCTGTTTCAGGCCCTCTGTTTCAGCCCCTCTGTTTCAGCCCCTCTGTTTCACGCCCTCTGTTTCAGCCCCTCTGTTTCTCGCCCTCTGTTTCAGCCCCTCTGTTTCAGCCCCTCTGTATCAGCCCCTCTGTTTCTGCCCCTCTGTTTCTCGCCCTCTGTTTCTCGCCCTCTGTTTCAGCCCCTCTGTTTCAGACCCTCTGTTTCAGCCCCTCTGTTTCAGCCCCTCTGTTTCAGCCCCTCTGTTTCTCGCCCTCTGTTTCACGCCCTCTGTTTCTCGCTCTCTTTTTCTCGCCATCTGTTTCTCGCCCTCTGTTTCAGCCCCTCTGTTTCAGCCCATCTGATTCAGCCCCTCTGTTTCAGCCCCTCTGTTTCTCGCCCGCTGTTTCAGCCCCTCTGTTTCTCGCCCTCTGATTCAGCCCCTCTGTTTCAGCCCCTCTGTATCAGCCCCTCTGTTTCAGCCCCTCTGTTTCTCGCCCTCTGTTTCTCGCCCGCTGTTTCAGCCCCTCTGTTTCAGCCCCTCTGTTTCAGCCCCTCTGATTCAGCCCCTCTGTTTCTCGCCCTCTGTTTCTCGCCCTCTGTTTCTCGCTCTCTGTTTCTCGCCCTCTGTTTCTCGCCCTCTGTTTCAGCCCCTCTGTTTCAGCCCCTCTGTTTCAGCCCCGCTGTTTCTCGCCCTCTGTTTCTCGCCCACTGTTTCTCGCACTCTGTTTCAGCCCCTCTGTTTCAGCCCCTCTGTTTCAGCCCCTCTGTTTCAGCCCCTCTGTTTCAGCCCCTCTGTTTCTCGCCCTCTGTTTCTCGCCCTCTGTTTCTCGCTCTCTGTTTCTCGCCCTCTGTTTCTCGCCCTCTGTTTCAGCCCATCTGTTTCAGCCCCTCTGTTTCAGCCCCTCTGTTTCAGCCCCTCTGTTTCTCGCCCTCTGTTTTTCGCCCTCTGTTTCTCGCCCTCTGTTTCAGCCCCTCTGTTTCAGTCCCTCTGTTTCAGCCCCTCTGTTTCTCGCCCTCTGTTTCTCGCCCTCTGTTTCAGCCCCTCTGTATCAGCCCCTCTGTTTCAGTCCCTCTGTTTCAGCCCCTCTGTTTCAGCCCATCTGTTTCTCGCCCTCTGTTTCAGCCCCTCTGTTTCTCGTCCTCTGTTTCAGCCCCTCTGTTTCAGTCCCACTGTTTCAGGCCCTCTGTTTCAGCCCCTCTGTTTCAGCCCCTCTGTTTCACGCCCTCTGTTTCAGCCCCTCTGTTTCTCGCCCTCTGTTTCAGCCCCTCTGTTTCAGCCCCTCTGTATCAGCCCCTCTGTTTCTGCCCCTCTGTTTCTCGCCCTCTGTTTCTCGCCCTCTGTTTCAGCCCCTCTGTTTCAGACCCTCTGTTTCAGCCCCTCTGTTTCAGCCCCTCTGTTTCAGCCCCTCTGTTTCTCGCCCTCTGTTTCTCGCCCTCTGTTTCTCGCTCTCTGTTTCTCGCCATCTGTTTCTCGCCCTCTGTTTCAGCCCCTCTGTTTCAGCCCATCTGATTCAGCCCCTCTGTTTCAGCCCCTCTGTTTCTCGCCCGCTGTTTCAGCCCCTCTGTTTCTCGCCCTCTGTTTCAGCCCCTCTGTTTCAGCCCCTCTGTATCAGCCCCTCTGTTTCAGCCCCTCTGTTTCTCGCCCTCTGTTTCTCGCCCGCTGTTTCAGCCCCTCTGTTTCAGCCCCTCTGTTTCAGCCCCTCTGATTCAGCCCCTCTGTTTCTCGCCCTCTGTTTCTCGCCCTCTGTTTCTCGCTCTCTGTTTCTCGCCCTCTGTTTCTCGCCCTCTGTTTCAGCCCCTCTGTTTCAGCCCCTCTGTTTCAGCCCCGCTGTTTCTCGCCCTCTGTTTCTCGCCCACTGTTTCTCGCACTCTGTTTCAGCCCCTCTGTTTCAGCCCCTCTGTTTCAGCCCCTCTGTTTCAGCCCCTCTGTTTCAGCCCCTCTGTTTCTCGCCCTCTGTTTCTCGCCCTCTGTTTCTCGCTCTCTGTTTCTCGCCCTCTGTTTCTCGCCCTCTGTTTCAGCCCATCTGTTTCAGCCCCTCTGTTTCAGCCCCTCTGTTTCAGCCCCTCTGTTTCTCGCCCTCTGTTTTTCGCCCTCTGTTTCTCGCCCTCTGTTTCAGCCCCTCTGTTTCAGTCCCTCTGTTTCAGCCCCTCTGTTTCTCGCCCTCTGTTTCTCGCCCTCTGTTTCAGCCCCTCTGTATCAGCCCCTCTGTTTCTGCCCCTCTGTTTCTCGCCCTCTGTTTCTCGCCCTCTGTTTCAGCCCCTCTGTTTCAGCCCCTCTGTTTCAGCCCCTCTGTTTCAGCCCGTCTGTTTCAGCCCCTCTGTATCAGCCCCACTGTTTCAGCCCCTCTGTTTCTCGCCCTCTGTTTCTCGCCCTCTGTTTCAGCCCCTCTGTTTCAGCCCCTCTGTTTCAGCCCCACTGTTTCAGCCCCTCTGTTTCTCGCCCTCTGTTTCTCGCCCTCTGTTTCTCGCCCTCTGTTTCTCGCTCTCTGTTTCTCGCCTCTGTTTCAGCCCCTCTGTTTCTCGCCCACTGTTTCAGCCCCTCTGTTTCTCGCCATCTGTTTCAGCCCCTCTGTTTCAGCCCCTCTGTTTCTCGCCCTCTGTTTCAGACCCTCTGTTTCAGCCCCTCTGTTTCAGCCCCTCTGTTTCAGCACCCCTGTTTCTCGCCCTTTGTTTCTCGCCCTCTGTTTCAGCCCCTCTGTTTCTCGCCCTCTGTTTCAGCCCCTCTGTTTCTCGCACTCTGTTTCAGCCCCTCTGTTTCAGCCCCTCTGTTTCTCGCCCTCTGTTTCAGCCCCTCTGTTTCAGCCCCTCTGTATCAGCCCCTCTGTTTCAGCCCCTCTGTTTCTCGCCCTCTGTTTCTCGCCCTCTGTTTCAGCCCCTCTGTTGCAGCCCCTCTGTTTCAGCCCCTCTGTTTCAGCCACTCTGATTCTCGCCCTCTGTTTCTCGCCATCTGTTTCTCGCCCTCTGTTTCTCGCTCTCTGTTTCTCGCCCTCTGTTTCTCGCCCTCTGTTTCAGCCCCTCTGTTTCTGCCCCTCTGTTTCAGCCCATCTGTTTCAGCCCCTCTGTTTCAGCCCCTCTGTTTCTCGCCCTCTGTTTCTCGCCCTCTGTTTCTTGCCCTCTGTTTCTCGCTCTCTGTTTCTCGCCCTCTGTTTCAGCCCCTCTGTTTCTCGCCTTCTGTTTCAGACCCTCTGTTTCTCGCCCTCTGTTTCAGCCCCTCTGTTTCAGTCCCTCTGTTTCAGCCCCTCTGTTTCAGCCCCTCTGTTTCAGCCCCTCTGTTTCACGCCCTCTGTTTCAGCCCCTCTGTTTCAGCGCCTCTGTTTCTCGCCCTCTGTTTCAGCCCCTCTGTTTCAGCCCCTCTGTATCAGCCCCTCTGTTTCAGCCCCTCCGTTTTTCGCCCTCTGTTTCTCGCCCTCTGTTTCAGCCCCTCTGTTTCAGCCCCTCTGTTTCAGCCCCTCTGTTTCAGCCCCACTGTTTCTCGCCCTCTGCTTCTCGCTCTCTGTTTCTCGCCCTCTGTTTCTCGCCCTCTGTTTCAGTCCCTCTGTTTCAGCCCCTCTGTTTCAGCCCCTCTGTTTCAGCCCCTCTGTTTCTCGCAATCTGTTTCTTTCCCTCTGTTTCTCGCCCTCTGTTTCAGCCCCTCTGTTTCAGTCCCTCTGTTTCAGCCCCTCTGTTTCAGCCCCTCTGTTTCAGCCCCTCTGTTTCTCGCCCTCTGTTTCAGACCCTCTGTTTCAGCCCCTCTGTTTCTCGCCCTCAGTTTCAGCCCCTCTCTTTCAGCCAATCTGTTTCAGCCACTCTGTTTCAGCCCCTCTGTTTCTCGCCCTCTGTTTCTCGCCCTCTGTTTCAGCCCCTCTGTTTCAGCCCCTCTGTTTCAGCCCCTCTGTTTCTCGCCCTCTGTTTCTCGCCCTCTGTTTCTCGCCCTCTGTTTCTCGCTCTCCGTTTCTCGCCCTCTGTTTCTCGCCCTCTGTTTCAGCCCCTCTGTTTCAGCCCCTCTGTTTCAGCCCCTCTGTTTCAGCCCCTCTGTTTCAGCCCCTCTGTTTATCGCCCTCTGTTTCTCGCCCTCTGTTTCTCGCCCTCTGTTTCTCGCTCTCTGTTTCTCGCCCTCTGTTTCTCGCCCTCTGTTTCAGCCCCTCTGTTTCAGCCCCTCTGTTTCAGCCCCTCTGTTTCTCGCCCTCTGTTTCTCGCCCACTGTTTCTCGCCCTCTGTTTCTGCCCCTCTGTTTCAGCCCCTCTGTTTCAGCCCCTCTGTTTCAGCCCCTCTGTTTCAGCCCCTCTGTTTCTCGCCCTCTGTTTCTCGCCCTCAGTTTCAGCCCCTCTGTTTCAGCCCCTTTGTTTCAGCCCCTCTGTTTCATCCCCTCTGTTTCTCGCCCACTGTTTCTCGCCCTCTGTTTCAGCCCCTCTGTTTCAGCCCCTCTGTTTCAGACCCTCTGTTTCAGCCCCTCTGTTTCAGCCCATCTGTTTCTCGCCCTCTGTTTCTCGCCCTCTGTTTCAGCCCCTCTGTTTCAGCCCCTCTGTTTCAGCCCCTCTGTTTCTCGCCCTCTGTTTCTCGCCCTCTGTTTCAGCCCCTCTGTTTCAGCGCCTCAGTTCCAGCCCCTCTGTTTCTCGCCCTCTGTTTCAGCACCTCTGTTTCTCGCCCTCTCTTTCAGCCCCTCTCTTTCTCGCCCTCTGTTGCAGACCCTCTGTTTCAGCCCCTCTGTTTCAGCCCCTCTGTTTCTCGCCCTCTGTTTCAGCCCCTCTGTTTCTCGCCCTCTGTTTCCGCCCCTCTGTTTCTCTCCCTCTGTTTCAGCCCCTCTGTTTCAGCCCCTCTGTTTCAGACCCTCTGTTTCTCGCCCTCTGTTTCTCGCCCTCTGTTTCAGCCCCTCTGTTTCAGCCCCTCTGTTTCAGCTCCTCTGTTTCTCGCCCTCTGTTTGAGCCCATCTGTTTCAGCCCCTCTGTTTCAGCCCCTCTGTTTGAGCCCCTCTGTTTCAGCTCCTCTGTTTGTCGCCCTCTGTTTCTCGCCCTCGGTTTCAGCCCCTCTGTTTCTCGCCCTCTGTTTCAGCCCCTCTGTTTCTCGCCCTCTGTTTCAGCCCCTCTGTTTCAGCCCCTCTGTTTCACCCCCTCTGTTTCAGCCCTTCTGTTTCAGCCCCTCTGTTTCAGCCCCTCTGTTTCTCACCTTCTGTTTCAGCCCCTCTGTTTCTCGCCCTCAGTTTCAGACCCTCTGTTTCAGCCCCTCAGTATCAGCCCCTCTGTTTCAGCCCCTATGTTTCTCGCCCTCTGTTTCTCGCCCTCTGTTTCTCGCCCACTGTTTCAGCCCCTCTGTTTCAGCCCCTCTGTTTCAATCCATTTGTTTCAGCCCCACTGTTTCAGCTCCTCTGTTTCAGCCCCTCTGTTTCAATCCATCTGTTTCAGCCCCACTGTTTCAGCCCCTCTGTTTCTCGCCATCTGTTTCAGCCCCTCTGTTTCAGCCCCTCTGTTTCTCGCCCTCTGTTTCAGACCCTCTGTTTCAGCCCCTCTGTTTCAGCCCCTCTGTTTCAGCACCTCTGTTTCTCGCCCTTTGTTTCTCGCACCCTGTTTCAGCCCCTCTGTTTCTCGCCCTCTGTTTCAGCCCCTCTGTTTCTCGCACTCTGTTTCAGCCCCTCTGTTTCAGCCCCTCTGTTTCTCGCCCTCTGTTTCAGCCCCTCTGTTTCAGCCCCTCTGTATCAGCCCCTCTGTTTCAGCCCCTCTGTTTCTCGCCCTCTGTTTCTCGCCCTCTGTTTCAGCCCCTCTGTTTCAGCCCCTCTGTTTCAGCCCCTCTGTTTCAGCCACTCTGATTCTCGCCCTCTGTTTCTCGCCATCTGTTTCTCGCCCTCTGTTTCTCGCTCTCTGTTTCTCGCCCTCTGTTTCTCGCCCTCTGTTTCAGCCCCTCTGTTTCTGCCCCTCTGTTTCAGCCCCTCTGTTTCAGCCCCTCTGTTTCAGCCCCTCTGTTTCTCGCCCTTTGTTTCTCGCCCTCTGTTTCTTGCCCTCTGTTTCTCGCACTCTGTTTCTCGCCCTCTGTTTCAGCCCCTCTGTTTCTCGCCTTCTGTTTCAGACCCTCTGTTTCTCGCTCTCTGTTTCAGCCCCTCTGTTTCAGTCCCTCTGTTTCAGCCCCTCTGTTTCAGCCCCTCTGTTTCAGCCCCTCTGTTTCACTCCCTCTGTTTCAGCCCCTCTGTTTCAGCGCCTCTGTTTCTCGCCCTCTGTTTCAGCCCCTCTGTTTCAGCCCCTCTGTATCAGCCCCTCTGTTTCAGCCCCTCTGTTTCTCGCCCTCTGTTTCTCGCCCTCTGTTTCAGCCCCTTTGTTTCAGCCCCTCTGTTTCAGCCCCTCTGTTTCAGCCCCACTGTTTCTCGCCCTCTGCTTCTCGCTCTCTGTTTCTCGCCCTCTGTTTCTCGCCCTCTGTTTCAGTCCCTCTGTTTCAGCCCCTCTGTTTCAGCCCCTCTGTTTCAGCCCCTCTGTTTCTCGCAATCTGTTTCTTTCCCTCTGTTTCTCGCCCTCTGTTTCAGCCCCTCTGTTTCAGTCCCTCTGTTTCAGCCCCTCTGTTTCAGCCCCTCTGTTTCAGCCCCTCTGTTTCTCGCCCTCTGTTTCAGCCCCTCTGTTTCAGCCCCTCTGTTTCTCGCCCTCAGTTTCAGCCCCTCTCTTTCAGCCAATCTGTTTCAGCCACTCTGTTTCAGCCCCTCTGTTTCTCGCCCTCTGTTTCTCGCCCTCTGTTTCAGCCCCTCTGTTTCAGCCCCTCTGTTTCAGCCCCTCTGTTTCTCGCCCTCTGTTTCTCGCCCTCTGTTACTCGCCCTCTGTTTCTCGCTCTCCGTTTCTCGCCCTCTGTTTCTCGCCCTCTGTTTCAGCCCCTCTGTTTCAGCCCCTCTGTTTCAGCCCCTCTGTTTCAGCCCCTCTGTTTCAGCCCCTCTGTTTATCGCCCTCTGTTTCTCGCCCTCTGTTTCTCGCCCTCTGTTTCTCGCTCTCTGTTTCTCGCCCGCTGTTTCTCGCCCTCTGTTTCAGCCCCTCTGTTTCAGCCCCTCTGTTTCAGCCCCTCTGTTTCTCGCCCTCTGTTTCTCGCCCACTGTTTCTCGCCCTCTGTTTCAGCCCCTCTGTTTCAGCCCCTCTGTTTCAGCCCCTCTGTTTCAGCCCCTCTGTTTCAGCCCCTCTGTTTCTCGCCCTCTGTTTCTCGCCCTCTGTTTCTCGCCCTCGGTTTCAGCCCCTCTGTTTCTCGCCCTCTGTTTCAGCCCCTCTGTTTCTCGCCCTCTGTTTCAGCCCCTCTGTTTCAGCCCCTCTGTTTCACCCCCTCTGTTTCAGCCCTTCTGTTTCAGCCCCTCTGTTTCAGCCCCTCTGTTTCTCACCTTCTGTTTCAGCCCCTCTGTTCCTCGCCCTCAGTTTCAGACCCTCTGTTTCAGCCCCTCAGTATCAGCCCCTCTGTTTCAGCCCCTATGTTTCTCGCCCTCTGTTTCTCGCCCTCTGTTTCTCGCCCACTGTTTCAGCCCCTCTGTTTCAGCCCCTCTGTTTCAATCCATCTGTTTCAGCCCCACTGTTTCAGCCCCTCTGTTTCAGCCCCTCTGTTTCAATCCATCTGTTTCAGCCCCACTGTTTCAGCCCCTCTGTTTCTCGCCATCTGTTTCAGCCCCTCTGTTTCAGCCCCTCTGTTTCTCGCCCTCTGTTTCAGACCCTCTGTTTCAGCCCCTCTGTTTCAGCCCCTCTGTTTCAGCACCTCTGTTTCTCGCCCTTTCTTTCTCGCCCTCTGTTTCAGCCCCTCTGTTTCTCGCCCTCTGTTTCAGCCCCTCTGTTTCTCGCACTCTGTTTCAGCCCTTCTGTTTCAGCCCCTCTGTTTCTCGCCCTCTGTTTCAGCCCCTCTGTTTCAGCCCCTCTGTATCAGCCCCTCTGTTTCAGCCCCTCTGTTTCTCGCCCTCTGTTTCTCGCCCTCTGTTTCAGCCCCTCTGTTTCAGCCCCTCTGTTTCAGCCCCTCTGTTTCAGCCACTCTGATTCTCGCCCTCTGTTTCTCGCCATCTGTTTCTCGCCCTCTGTTTCTCGCTCTCTGTTTCTCGCCCTCTGTTTCTCGCCCTCTGTTTCAGCCCCTCTGTTTCTGCCCCTCTGTTTCAGCCCCTCTGTTTCAGCCCCTCTGTTTCAGCCCCTCTGTTTCTCGCCCTCTGTTTCTCGCCCTCTGTTTCTTGCCCTCTGTTTCTCGCTCTCTGTTTCTCGCCCTCTGTTTCAGCCCCTCTGTTTCTCGCCTTCTGTTTCAGACCCTCTGTTTCTCGCCCTCGGTTTCAGCCCCTCTGTTTCAGTCCCTCTGTTTCAGCCCCTCTGTTTCAGCCCCTCTGTTTCAGCCCCTCTGTTTCACGCCCTCTGTTTCAGCCCCTCTGTTTCAGCGCCTCTGTTTCTCGCCCTCTGTTTCAGCCCCTCTGTTTCAGCCCCTCTGTATCAGCCCCTCTGTTTCAGCCCCTCTGTTTCTCGCCCTCTGTTTCTCGCCCTCTGTTTCAGCCCCTCTGTTTCAGCCCCTCTGTTTCAGCCCCTCTGTTTCAGCCCCACTGTTTCTCGCCCTCTGCTTCTCGCTCTCTGTTTCTCGCCCTCTGTTTCTCGCCCTCTGTTTCAGTCCCTCTGTTTCAGCCCCTCTGTTTCAGCCCCTCTGTTTCAGCCCCTCTGTTTCTCGCAATCTGTTTCTTTCCCTCTGTTTCTCGCCCTCTGTTTCAGCCCCTCTGTTTCAGTCCCTCTGTTTCAGCCCCTCTGTTTCAGCCCCTCTGTTTCAGCCCCTCTGTTTCTCGCCCTCTGTTTCAGCCCCTCTGTTTCAGCCCCTCTGTTTCTCGCCCTCAGTTTCAGCCCCTCTCTTTCAGCCAATCTGTTTCAGCCACTCTGTTTCAGCCCCTCTGTTTCTCGCCCTCTGTTTCTCGCCCTCTGTTTCAGCCCCTCTGTTTCAGCCCCTCTGTTTCAGCCCCTCTGTTTCTCGCCCTCTGTTTCTCGCCCTCTGTTTCTCGCCCTCTGTTTCTCGCTCTCCGTTTCTCGCCCTCTGTTTCTCGCCCTCTGTTTCAGCCCCTCTGTTTCAGCCCCTCTGTTTCATCCCCTCTGTTTCAGCCCCTCTGTTTCAGCCCCTCTGTTTATCGCCCTCTGTTTCTCGCCCTCTGTTTCTCGCCCTCTGTTTCTCGCTCTCTGTTTCTCGCCCTCTGTTTCTCGCCCTCTGTTTCAGCCCCTCTGTTTCAGCCCCTCTGTTTCAGCCCCTCTGTTTCTCGCCCTCTGTTTCTCGCCCACTGTTTCTCGCCCTCTGTTTCTGCCCCTCTGTTTCAGCCCCTCTGTTTCAGCCCCTCTCTTTCAGCCCCTCTGTTTCAGCCCCTCTGTTTCTCGCCCTCTGTTTCTCGCCCTCTGTTTCTCGCCCTCACTTTCAGCCCCTCTGTTTCAGCCCCTTTGTTTCAGCCCCTCTGTTTCATCCCCTCTGTTTCTCGCCCACTGTTTCTCGCCCTCTGTTTCAGCCCCTCTGTTTCAGCCCCTCTGTTTCAGACCCTCTGTTTCAGCCCCTCTGTTTCAGCCCATCTGTTTCTCGCCCTCTGTTTCTCGCCCTCTGTTTCTCGCCCTCTGTTTCTCGCCCTCTGTTTCAGCCCCTCTGTTTCAGCCCCTCTGTTTCAGCCCCTCTGTTTCTCGCCCTCTGTTTCTCGCCCTCTGTTTCAGCCCCTCTGTTTCAGCGCCTCAGTTCCAGCCCCTCTGTTTCTCGCCCTCTGTTTCAGCACCTCTGTTTCTCGCCCACTCTTTCAGCCCCTCTCTTTCTCGCCCTCTGTTGCAGACCCTCTGTTTCAGCCCCTCTGTTTCAGCCCCTCTGTTTCTCGCCCTCTGTTTCAGCCCCTCTGTTTCTCGCCCTCTGTTTCCGCCCCTCTGTTTCTCTCCCTCTGTTGCAGCCCCTCTGTTTCAGCCCCTCTGTTTCAGCCCCTCTGTTTCAGACCCTCTGTTTCTCGCCCTCTGTTTCTCGCCCTCTGTTTCAGCCCCTCTGTTTCAGCCCCTCTGTTTCAGCTCCTCTGTTTCTCGCCCTCTGTTTGAGCCCATCTGTTTCAGCCCCTCTGTTTCAGCCCCTCTGTTTGAGCCCCTCTGTTTCAGCTCCTCTGTTTCTCGCCCTCTGTTTCTCGCCCTCGGTTTCAGCCCCTCTGTTTCTCGCCCTCTGTTTCAGCCCCTCTGTTTCTCGCCCTCTGTTTCAGCCCCTCTGTTTCAGCCCCTCTGTTTCACCCCCTCTGTTTCAGCCCTTCTGTTTCAGCCCCTCTGTTTCAGCCCCTCTGTTTCTCACCTTCTGTTTCAGCCCCTCTGTTTCTCGCCCTCAGTTTCAGACCCTCTGTTTCAGCCCCTCAGTATCAGCCCCTCTGTTTCAGCCCCTATGTTTCTCGCCCTCTGTTTCTCGCCCTCTGTTTCTCGCCCACTGTTTCAGCCCCTCTGTTTCAGCCCCTCTGTTTCAATCCATCTGTTTCAGCCCCACTGTTTCAGCCCCTATGTTTCAGCCCCTGTGTTTCAGCCCCTCTGTTTCTCGCCCTCTGTTTCTCGCTCTCTGTTTCTCGCCCTCTGTTTCAGCCCCTCTGTTGCTCGCCCATTGTTTCAGCCCCTCTGTTTCTCGCCATCTGTTTCAGCCCCTCTGTTTCAGCCCCTCTGTTTCTCGCCCTCTGTTTCAGCCCCTCTGTTTCAGCCCCTCTGTTTCAGCCCCTCTGTTTCAGCACCTCTGTTTCTCGCCCTTTGTTTCTCGCCCTCTCTTTCAGCCCCTCTGTTTCTCGCCCTCTGTTTCAGCCCCTCTGTTTCTCGTCCTCTGTTTCAGCCCCTCTGTTTCAGTCCCACTGTTTCAGGCCCTCTGTTTCAGCCCCTCTGTTTCAGCCCCTCTGTTTCACGCCCTCTGTTTCAGCCCCTCTGTTTCTCGCCCTCTGTTTCAGCCCCTCTGTTTCAGCCCCTCTGTATCAGCCCCTCTGTTTCTGCCCCTCTGTTTCTCGCCCTCTGTTTCTCGCCCTCTGTTTCAGCCCCTCTGTTTCAGCCCCTCTGTTTCAGCCCCTCTGTTTCAGCCCCTCTGTTTCAGCCCCTCTGTTTCTCGCCCTCTGTTTCTCGCCCTCTGTTTCTCGCTCTCTGTTTCTCGCCATCTGTTTCTCGCCCTCTGTTTCAGCCCCTCTGTTTCAGCCCATCTGATTAAGCCCCTCTGTTTCTCGCCCGCTGTTTCAGCCCCTCTGTTTCTCGCCCTCTGATTCAGCCCCTCTGTTTCAGCCCCTCTGTATCAGCCCCTCTGTTTCAGCCCCTCTGTTTCTCGCCCTCTGTTTCTCGCCCGCTGTTTCAGCCCCTCTGTTTCAGCCCCTCTGTTTCAGCCCCTCTGTTTCAGCCCCTCTGTTTCAGCCCCTCTGTTTCAGCCCCTCTGTTTCTCGCCCTCTGTTTCTCGCCCGCTGTTTCTCGCTCTCTGTTTCTCGCCCTCTGTTTCTCGCCCTCAGTTTCAGCCCCTCTGTTTCAGCCCCTCTGTTTCAGCCCCGCTGTTTCGCGCCCTCTGTTTCTCGCCCACTGTTTCTCGCCCTCTGTTTCAGCCCCTCTGTTCCAGCCCCTCTGTTTCAGCCCCTCTGTTTCAGCCCCTCTGTTTCAGCCCCTCTGTTCCTCGCCCTCTGTTTCTCGCCCTCTGTTTCTCGCTCTCTGTTTCTCGCCCTCTGTTTCTCGCCCTCTGTTTCAGCCCCTCTATTTCAGCCCCTCTGTTTCAGCCCCTCTGTTTCAGCCCCTCTGTTTCTCGCCCTCTGTTTTTCGCCCTCTGTTTCTCGCCCTCTGTTTCTCGCCCTCTGTTTCAGCCCCTCTGTTTCAGTCCCTCTGTTTCAGCCCCTCTGTTTCTCGCCCTCTGTTTCTCGCCCTCTGTTTCAGCCCCTCTCTATCAGCCCCTCTGTTTCAGCCCCTCTGTTTCTCGCCCTCTGTTTCTCGCCCTCTGTTTCAGCCCCTCTGTTTCAGCCCCTCTGTTTCAGCCCCTCTGTTTCAGCCCGTCTGTTTCATCCCCTCTGTATCAGCCCCTCTGTTTCAGCCCCTCTGTTTCTCGCCCTCTGTTTCTCGCCCTCTGTTTCAGCCCCTCTGTTTCAGCCCTTCTGTTTCAGCCCCTCTGTTTCAGCCCCTCTGTTTCTCGCCCTCTGTTTCTCGCCCTCTGTTTCTCGCCCTCTGTTTCTCGCTCTCTGTTTCTCGCCTCTGTTTCAGCCCCTCTGTTTCTCGCCCACTGTTTCAGCCCCTCTGTTTCTCGCCATCTGTTTCAGCCACTCTGTTTCAGCCCCTCTGTTTCTCGCCCTCTGTTTCAGACCCTCTGTTTCAGCCCCTCTGTTTCAGCCCCTCTGTTTCAGCCCCTCTGTTTCAGCACCTCTGTTTCTCGCCCTTTGTTTCTCGCCCTCTGTTTCAGCCCCTCTGTTTCTCGCCCTCTGTTTCAGCCCCTCTGTTTCTCGCACTCTGTTTCAGCCCCTCTGTTTCAGCCCCTCTGTTTCTCGCCCTCTGTTTCAGCCCCTCTGTTTCAGCCCCTCTGTATCAGCCCCTCTGTTTCAGCCCCTCTGTTTCTCGCCCTCTGTTTCCCGCCCTCTGTTTCAGCCCCTCTGTTTCAGCCCCTCTGTTTCAGCCCCTCTGTTTCAGCACCTCTGTTTCAGCCCCTCTGTTTCAGCCCCTCTGTTTCTCGCCCTCTGTTTCTCGCCCTCTGTTTCTCGCCCTCAGTTTCAGCCACTCTGTTTCAGCCCCTTTGTTTCAGCCCCTCTGTTTCAGCCCCTCTGTTTCTCGCCCACTGTTTCTCGCCCACTGTTTCAGCCCCTCTGTTTCAGCCCCTCTGTTTCAGCCCCTCTGTTTCAGCCCCTCTGTTTCAGCACCTCTGTTTCAGCCCCTCTGTTTCTCGCCCTCTGTTTCTCGCCCTCTGTTTCTCGCCCTCTGTTTCTCGCCCTCTGTTTCAGCCCCTCTGTTTCAGCCCCTCTGTTTCAGCCCCTCTGTTTCTCGCCCTCTGTTTCTCGCCCTCTGTTTCAGCCCCTCTGTTTCTGCCCCTCAGTTCCAGACCCTCTGTTTCTTGCCCTCTGTTTCAGCACCTCTGTTTCTCGCCCTCTCTTTCAGCCCCTCTCTTTCTCGCCCTCTGTTGCAGACCCTCTGTTTCAGCCCGTCTATTTCAGCCCCTCTGTTACAGCCCCTCTGTTTCTCGCCCTCTGTTTCAGCCCCTCTGTTTCTCGCCCTCTGTTTCCGCCCCTCTGTTTCTCGCCCTCTGTTGCAGCCCCTCTGTTTCAGCCCCTCTGTTTCAGCCCCTCTGTTTCAGATCCTCTGTTTCAGACCCTCTGTTTCTCGCCCTCTGTTTCTCGCCCTCTGTTTCAGCCCCTCTGTTTCAGCCCTTCTGTTTCAGCCCCTCTGTTTCTCGCCCTCTGTTTGAGCCCCTCTGTTTCAGCCCCTCTGTTTCAGCCCCTCTGTTTCAGCCCCTCTGTTTCAGCCCCTCTGTTTCTCGCCCTCTGTTTCTCGCCCTCTGTTTCTTGCCCTCTGTTTCTCGCTCTCTGTTTCTCGCCCTCTGTTTCAGCCCCTCTGTTTCTCGCCTTCTGTTTCAGACCCTCTGTTTCTCGCCCTCGGTTTCAGCCCCTCTGTTTCAGTCCCTCTGTTTCAGCCCCTCTGTTTCAGCCCCTCTGTTTCAGCCCCTCTGTTTCACGCCCTCTGTTTCAGCCCCTCTGTTTCAGCGCCTCTGTTTCTCGCCCTCTGTTTCAGCCCCTCTGTTTCAGCCCCTCTGTATCAGCCCCTCTGTTTCAGCCCCTCTGTTTCTCGCCCTCTGTTTCTCGCCCTCTGTTTCAGCCCCTCTGTTTCAGCCCCTCTGTTTCAGCCCCTCTGTTTCAGCCCCACTGTTTCTCGCCCTCTGCTTCTCGCTCTCTGTTTCTCGCCCTCTGTTTCTCGCCCTCTGTTTCAGTCCCTCTGTTTCAGCCCCTCTGTTTCAGCCCCTCTGTTTCAGCCCCTCTGTTTCTCGCAATCTGTTTCTTTCCCTCTGTTTCTCGCCCTCTGTTTCAGCCCCTCTGTTTCAGTCCCTCTGTTTCAGCCCCTCTGTTTCAGCCCCTCTGTTTCAGCCCCTCTGTTTCTCGCCCTCTGTTTCAGCCCCTCTGTTTCAGCCCCTCTGTTTCTCGCCCTCAGTTTCAGCCCCTCTCTTTCAGCCAATCTGTTTCAGCCACTCTGTTTCAGCCCCTCTGTTTCTCGCCCTCTGTTTCTCGCCCTCTGTTTCAGCCCCTCTGTTTCAGCCCCTCTGTTTCAGCCCCTCTGTTTCTCGCCCTCTGTTTCTCGCCCTCTGTTTCTCGCCCTCTGTTTCTCGCTCTCCGTTTCTCGCCCTCTGTTTCTCGCCCTCTGTTTCAGCCCCTCTGTTTCAGCCCCTCTGTTTCATCCCCTCTGTTTCAGCCCCTCTGTTTCAGCCCCTCTGTTTATCGCCCTCTGTTTCTCGCCCTCTGTTTCTCGCCCTCTGTTTCTCGCTCTCTGTTTCTCGCCCTCTGTTTCTCGCCCTCTGTTTCAGCCCCTCTGTTTCAGCCCCTCTGTTTCAGCCCCTCTGTTTCTCGCCCTCTGTTTCTCGCCCACTGTTTCTCGCCCTCTGTTTCTGCCCCTCTGTTTCAGCCCCGTGTTTCAGCCCCTCTGTTTCAGCCCCTCTGTTTCAGCCCCTCTGTTTCTCGCCCTCTGTTTCTCGCCCTCTGTTTCTCGCCCTCAGTTTCAGCCCCTCTGTTTCAGCCCCTTTGTTTCAGCCCCTCTGTTTCATCCCCTCTGTTTCTCGCCCACTGTTTCTCGCCCTCTGTTTCAGCCCCTCTGTTTCAGCCCCTCTGTTTCAGACCCTCTGTTTCAGCCCCTCTGTTTCAGCCCATCTGTTTCTCGCCCTCTGTTTCTCGCCCTCTGTTTCTCGCCCTCTGTTTCTCGCCCTCTGTTTCAGCCCCTCTGTTTCAGCCCCTCTGTTTCAGCCCCTCTGTTTCTCGCCCTCTGTTTCTCGCCCTCTGTTTCAGCCCCTCTGTTTCAGCGCCTCAGTTCCAGCCCCTCTGTTTCTCGCCCTCTGTTTCAGCACCTCTGTTTCTCGCCCTCTCTTTCAGCCCCTCTCTTTCTCGCCCTCTGTTGCAGACCCTCTGTTTCAGCCCCTCTGTTTCAGCCCCTCTGTTTCTCGCCCTCTGTTTCAGCCCCTCTGTTTCTCGCCCTCTGTTTCCGCCCCTCTGTTTCTCTCCCTCTGTTGCAGCCCCTCTGTTTCAGCCCCTCTGTTTCAGCCCCTCTGTTTCAGACCCTCTGTTTCTCGCCCTCTGTTTCTCGCCCTCTGTTTCAGCCCCTCTGTTTCAGCCCCTCTGTTTCAGCTCCTCTGTTTCTCGCCCTCTGTTTGAGCCCATCTGTTTCAGCCCCTCTGTTTCAGCCCCTCTGTTTGAGCCCCTCTGTTTCAGCTCCTCTGTTTCTCGCCCTCTGTTTCTCGCCCTCGGTTTCAGCCCCTCTGTTTCTCGCCCTCTGTTTCAGCCCCTCTGTTTCTCGCCCTCTGTTTCAGCCCCTCTGTTTCAGCCCCTCTGTTTCACCCCCTCTGTTTCAGCCCTTCTGTTTCAGCCCCTCTGTTTCAGCCCCTCTGTTTCTCACCTTCTGTTTCAGCCCCTCTGTTTCTCGCCCTCAGTTTCAGACCCTCTGTTTCAGCCCCTCAGTATCAGCCCCTCTGTTTCAGCCCCTATGTTTCTCGCCCTCTGTTTCTCGCCCTCTGTTTCTCGCCCACTGTTTCAGCCCCTCTGTTTCAGCCCCTCTGTTTCAATCCATCTGTTTCAGCCCCACTGTTTCAGCCCCTATGTTTCAGCCCCTGTGTTTCAGCCCCTCTGTTTCTCGCCCTCTGTTTCTCGCTCTCTGTTTCTCGCCCTCTGTTTCAGCCCCTCTGTTGCTCGCCCATTGTTTCAGCCCCTCTGTTTCTCGCCATCTGTTTCAGCCCCTCTGTTTCAGCCCCTCTGTTTCTCGCCCTCTGTTTCAGCCCCTCTGTTTCAGCCCCTCTGTTTCAGCCCCTCTGTTTCAGCACCTCTGTTTCTCGCCCTTTGTTTCTCGCCCTCTCTTTCAGCCCCTCTGTTTCTCGCCCTCTGTTTCAGCCCCTCTGTTTCTCGTCCTCTGTTTCAGCCCCTCTGTTTCAGTCCCACTGTTTCAGGCCCTCTGTTTCAGCCCCTCTGTTTCAGCCCCTCTGTTTCACGCCCTCTGTTTCAGCCCCTCTGTTTCTCGCCCTCTGTTTCAGCCCCTCTGTTTCAGCCCCTCTGTATCAGCCCCTCTGTTTCTGCCCCTCTGTTTCTCGCCCTCTGTTTCTCGCCCTCTGTTTCAGCCCCCCTGTTTCAGCCCCTCTGTTTCAGCCCCTCTGTTTCAGCCCCTCTGTTTCAGCCCCTCTGTTTCTCGCCCTCTGTTTCTCGCCCTCTGTTTCTCGCTCTCTGTTTCTCGCAATCTGTTTCTCGCCCTCTGTTTCAGCCCCTCTGTTTCAGCCCATCTGATTAAGCCCCTCTGTTTCTCGCCCGCTGTTTCAGCCCCTCTGTTTCTCGCCCTCTGATTCAGCCCCTCTGTTTCAGCCCCTCTGTATCAGCCCCTCTGTTTCAGCCCCTCTGTTTCTCGCCCTCTGTTTCTCGCCCGCTGTTTCAGCCCCTCTGTTTCAGCCCCTCTGTTTCAGCCCCTCTGTTTCAGCCCCTCTGTTTCAGCCCCTCTGTTTCTCGCCCTCTGTTTCTCGCCCGCTGTTTCTCGCTCTCTGTTTCTCGCCCTCTGTTTCTCGCCCTCAGTTTCAGCCCCTCTGTTTCAGCCCCTCTGTTTCAGCCCCGCTGTTTCGCGCCCTCTGTTTCTCGCCCACTGTTTCTCGCCCTCTGTTTCAGCCCCTCTGTTCCAGCCCCTCTGTTTCAGCCCCTCTGTTTCAGCCCCTCTGTTTCAGCCCCTCTGTTCCTCGCCCTCTGTTTCTCGCCCTCTGTTTCTCGCTCTCTGTTTCTCGCCCTCTGTTTCTCGCCCTCTGTTTCAGCCCCTCTATTTCAGCCCCTCTGTTTCAGCCCCTCTGTTTCAGCCCCTCTGTTTCTCGCCCTCTGTTTTTCGCCCTCTGTTTCTCGCCCTCTGTTTCTCGCCCTCTGTTTCAGCCCCTCTGTTTCAGTCCCTCTGTTTCAGCCCCTCTGTTTCTCGCCCTCTGTTTCTCGCCCTCTGTTTCAGCCCCTCTCTATCAGCCCCTCTGTTTCAGCCCCTCTGTTTCTCGCCCTCTGTTTCTCGCCCTCTGTTTCAGCCCCTCTGTTTCAGCCCCTCTGTTTCAGCCCCTCTGTTTCAGCCCGTCTGTTTCATCCCCTCTGTATCAGCCCCTCTGTTTCAGCCCCTCTGTTTCTCGCCCTCTGTTTCTCGCCCTCTGTTTCAGCCCCTCTGTTTCAGCCCTTCTGTTTCAGCCCCTCTGTTTCAGCCCCTCTGTTTCTCGCCCTCTGTTTCTCGCCCTCTGTTTCTCGCCCTCTGTTTCTCGCTCTCTGTTTCTCGCCTCTGTTTCAGCCCCTCTGTTTCTCGCCCACTGTTTCAGCCCCTCTGTTTCTCGCCATCTGTTTCAGCCACTCTGTTTCAGCCCCTCTGTTTCTCGCCCTCTGTTTCAGACCCTCTGTTTCAGCCCCTCTGTTTCAGCCCCTCTGTTTCAGCCCCTCTGTTTCAGCACCTCTGTTTCTCGCCCTTTGTTTCTCGCCCTCTGTTTCAGCCCCTCTGTTTCTCGCCCTCTGTTTCAGCCCCTCTGTTTCTCGCACTCTGTTTCAGCCCCTCTGTTTCAGCCCCTCTGTTTCTCGCCCTCTGTTTCAGCCCCTCTGTTTCAGCCCCTCTGTATCAGCCCCTCTGTTTCAGCCCCTCTGTTTCTCGCCCTCTGTTTCCCGCCCTCTGTTTCAGCCCCTCTGTTTCAGCCCCTCTGTTTCAGCCCCTCTGTTTCAGCACCTCTGTTTCAGCCCCTCTGTTTCAGCCCCTCTGTTTCTCGCCCTCTGTTTCTCGCCCTCTGTTTCTCGCCCTCAGTTTCAGCCACTCTGTTTCAGCCCCTTTGTTTCAGCCCCTCTGTTTCAGCCCCTCTGTTTCTCGCCCACTGTTTCTCGCCCACTGTTTCAGCCCCTCTGTTTCAGCCCCTCTGTTTCAGCCCCTCTGTTTCAGCCCCTCTGTTTCAGCACCTCTGTTTCAGCCC
Source organism: Stegostoma tigrinum (assembly GCF_030684315.1). Classification (NCBI taxonomy): domain Eukaryota; kingdom Metazoa; phylum Chordata; class Chondrichthyes; order Orectolobiformes; family Stegostomatidae; genus Stegostoma; species Stegostoma tigrinum. The sequence continues at coordinate 4,077,429 of NW_026728408.1, forward strand.
CTCTGTTTCTCGCCCTCTGTTTCTCGCCCTCTGTTTCTCGCCCTCTGTTTCTCGCCCTCTGTTTCAGCCCCTCTGTTTCAGCCCCTCTGTTTCAGCCCCTCTGTTTCTCGCCCTCTGTTTCTCGCCCTCTGTTTCAGCCCCTCTGTTTCTGCCCCTCAGTTCCAGACCCTCTGTTTCTTGCCCTCTGTTTCAGCACCTCTGTTTCTCGCCCTCTCTTTCAGCCCCTCTCTTTCTCGCCCTCTGTTGCAGACCCTCTGTTTCAGCCCGTCTATTTCAGCCCCTCTGTTACAGCCCCTCTGTTTCTCGCCCTCTGTTTCAGCCCCTCTGTTTCTCGCCCTCTGTTTCCGCCCCTCTGTTTCTCGCCCTCTGTTGCAGCCCCTCTGTTTCAGCCCCTCTGTTTCAGCCCCTCTGTTTCAGATCCTCTGTTTCAGACCCTCTGTTTCTCGCCCTCTGTTTCTCGCCCTCTGTTTCAGCCCCTCTGTTTCAGCCCTTCTGTTTCAGCCCCTCTGTTTCTCGCCCTCTGTTTGAGCCCCTCTGTTTCAGCCCCTCTGTTTCAGCCCCTCTGTTTCAGCCCCTCTGTTTCAGGCCCACTGTTTCAGCCCCTCTGTTTCTCGCCATCTGTTTCAGCCCCTCGGTTTCAGCCCCTCTGTTTCTCGCCCTCTGTTTCAGCCCCTCTGTTTCAGCCCCTCTGTTTCAGCCCCTCTTTTTCAGCCCCTCTGTTTCTCGCCCTCTGTTTCTCGCCCTCTGTTTCTCGCTCTCTGTTTCTCGCCCTCTGTTTCTAGCCCTCTGTTTCAGCCCCTCTGTTTCAGCCACTCTGTTTCAGCTCCTCTGTTTCTCGCCCTCTGTTTCTCGCCCACTGTTTCTCGCCCTCAGTTTCAGCCACTCTGTTTCAGCCCCTTTGTTTCAGCCCCTCTGTTTCAGCCCCTCTGTTTCTCGCCCACTGTTTCTCGCCCACTGTTTCAGCCCCTCTGTTTCAGCCCCTCTGTTTCAGCCCCTCTGTTTCAGCACCTCTGTTTCAGCACCTCTGTTTCAGCCCCTCTGTTTCTCGCCCTCTGTTTCTCGCCCTCTGTTTCTCGCCCTCTGTTTCAGCCCCTCTGTTTCAGCCCCTCTGTTTCAGCCCCTCTGTTTCTCGCACTCTGTTTCTCGCCCTCTGTTTCAGCCCCTCTGTTTCTGCCCCTCAGTTCCAGACCCTCTGTTTCTTGCCCTCTGTTTCAGCACCTCTGTTTCTCGCCCTCTCTTTCAGCCCCTCTCTTTCTCGCCCTCTGTTGCAGACCCTCTGTTTCAGCCCGTCTATTTCAGCCCCTCTGTTACAGCCCCTCTGTTTCTCGCCCTCTGTTTCAGCCCCTCTGTTTCTCGCCCTCTGTTTCCGCCCCTCTGTTTCTCGCCCTCTGTTGCAGCCCCTCTGTTTCAGCCCCTCTGTTTCAGCCCCTCTGTTTCAGATCCTCTGTTTCAGACCCTCTGTTTCTCGCCCTCTGTTTCTCGCCCTCTGTTTCAGCCCCTCTGTTTCAGCCCTTCTGTTTCAGCCCCTCTGTTTCTCGCCCTCTGTTTGAGCCCCTCTGTTTCAGCCCCTCTGTTTCAGCCCCTCTGTTTCAGCCCCTCTGTTTCAGGCCCACTGTTTCAGCCCCTCTGTTTCTCGCCATCTGTTTCAGCCCCTCGGTTTCAGCCCCTCTGTTTCTCGCCCTCTGTTTCAGCCCCTCTGTTTCAGCCCCTCTGTTTCAGCCCCTCTTTTTCAGCCCCTCTGTTTCTCGCCCTCTGTTTCTCGCCCTCTGTTTCTCGCTCTCTGTTTCTCGCCCTCTGTTTCTAGCCCTCTGTTTCAGCCCCTCTGTTTCAGCCACTCTGTTTCAGCTCCTCTGTTTCTCGCCCTCAGTTTCTCGCCCACTGTTTCTCGCCCTCTGTTTCAGCCCCTCTGTTTCAGCCCCTCTGTTTCAGCCCCTCTGTTTCAGCCCCTCTGTTTCTCGCCCTCTGTTTCTCGCTCTCTCTTTCTCGCCCTCTGTTTCTCGCCCTCTGTTTCAGCACCACTGTTTCAGCCCCTCTGTTTCTCGCCCTCTGTTTCTCGCCCTCTGTTTCTCGCCCTCTGTTTCTCGCCCTCTGTTTCAGCCCCACTGTTTCAGCCCCTTTGTTTCAGCCCCTCTGTTTCAGCCCCTCTGTTTCTCGCCCTCTGTTTCAGCCCCTCTGTTTCAGCCCCTCTGTTTCAGCCCCTCTGTTTCAGCCCCTCTGTTTCTCGCCCTCTGTTTCTCGCCCTCTGTTTCTCGCCCTCTGTTTCTCGCCCTCTGTTTCAGCCCCTCTGTTTCAGCCCCTCTGTTTCAGCCCCTCTGTTTCTCGCCCTCTGTTTCTCGCCCTCTGTTTCTCGCTCTCTGTTTCTCGCCCTCTGTTTCTCGCCCTCTGTTTCAGCCCCTCTGTTTGGGCTCCTCTGTTCCTCGCTCTCTGTTTCTCGCCCTCTGTTTCAGCCCCTCTGTTTCTCGCCCACTGTTTCAGCCCCTCTGTTTCTCGCCATCTCTTTCAGCCCCTCTGTTTCAGCCCCTCTGTTTCTCGCCCTCTGTTTCAGCCCCTCTGTTTCAGCCCCTCTGTTTCTCGCCCTCTGTTTCAGCCCCTCTGTTTCAGCACCTCTGTTTCTCGCCCTTTGTTTCTCGCCCTCTGTTTCAGCCCCTCTGTTTCAGACCCTCTGTTTCAGCCCCTCTGTTTCAGCCCCTCTGTTTCAGCCCCTCTGTTTCTCGCCCTCTGTTTCAGACCCTCTGTTTCAGCCCCTCTGTTTCAGCCCCTCTGTTTCAGCACCTCTGTTTCTCGCCCTTTGTTTCTCGCCCTCTGTTTCAGCCCCTCTGTTTCTCGCCCTCTGTTTCAGCCCCTCTGTTTCTCGCACTCTGTTTCAGCCCCTCTGTTTCAGCCCCTCTGTTTCTCGCCCTCTGTTTCCGCCCCTCTGTTTCTCGCCCTCTGTTGCAGCCCCTCTGTTTCAGCCCCTCTGTTTCAGCCCCTCTGTTTCAGATCCTCTGTTTCAGACCCTCTGTTTCTCGCCCTCTGTTTCTCGCCCTCTGTTTCAGCCCCTCTGTTTCAGCCCTTCTGTTTCAGCCCCTCTGTTTCTCGCCCTCTGTTTGAGCCCCTCTGTTTCAGCCCCTCTGTTTCAGCCCCTCTGTTTCAGCCCCTCTGTTTCAGGCCCACTGTTTCAGCCCCTCTGTTTCTCGCCATCTGTTTCAGCCCCTCGGTTTCAGCCCCTCTGTTTCAGCCCCTCTGTTTCAGCCCCTCTGTTTCAGCCCCTCTGTTTCAGCCCCTCTTTTTCAGCCCCTCTGTTTCTCGCCCTCTGTTTCTCGCCCTCTGTTTCTCGCTCTCTGTTTCTCGCCCTCTGTTTCTCGCCCTCTGTTTCAGCCCCTCTGTTTCAGCCACTCTGTTTCAGCTCCTCTGTTTCTCGCCCTCTGTTTCTCGCCCACTGTTTCTCGCCCTCTGTTTCAGCCCCTCTGTTACAGCCCCTCTGTTTCAGCCCCTCTGTTTCAGCCCCTCTGTTTCTCGCCCTCTGTTTCTCGCTCTCTCTTTCTCGCCCTCTGTTTCTCGCCCTCTGTTTCAGCACCTCTGTTTCAGCCCCTCTGTTTCTCGCCCTCTGTTTCTCGCCCTCTGTTTCTCGCCCTCTGTTTCTCGCCCTCTGTTTCAGCCCCACTGTTTCAGCCCCTTTGTTTCAGCCCCTCTGTTTCAGCCCCTCTGTTTCTCGCCCTCTGTTTCAGCCCCTCTGTTTCAGCCCCTCTGTTTCAGCCCCTCTGTTTCAGCCCCTCTGTTTCTCGCCCTCTGTTTCTCGCCCTCTGTTTCTCGCCCTCTGTTTCTCGCCCTCTGTTTCAGCCCCTCTGTTTCAGCCCCTCTGTTTCAGCCCCTCTGTTTCTCGCCCTCTGTTTCTCGCCCTCTGTTTCTCGCTCTCTGTTTCTCGCCCTCTGTTTCTCGCCCTCTGTTTCAGCCCCTCTGTTTCAGCTCCGATGTTCCTCGCTCTCTGGTTCTCGCCCTCTGTTTCAGCCCCTCTGTTTCTCGCCCACTGTTTCAGCCCCTCTGTTTCTCGCCATCTTTTTCAGCCCCTCTGTTTCAGCCCCTCTGTTTCTCGCCCTCTGTTTCAGCCCCTCTGTTTCAGCCCCTCTGTTTCTCGCCCTCTGTTTCAGCCCCTCTGTTTCAGCACCTCTGTTTCTCGCCCTTTGTTTCTCGCCCTCTGTTTCAGCCCCTCTGTTTCTCGCCCTCTGTTTCAGCCCCTCTGTTTCAGCCCCTCTGTTTCAGCCCCTCTGTTTCTCGCCCTCTGTTTCAGACCCTCTGTTTCAGCCCCTCTGTTTCTCGCCCTCTGTTTCAGCCCCTCTGTTTCTCGCCCTTTGTTTCTCGCCCTCTGTTTCAGCCCCTCGGTTTCTCGCCCTCTGTTTCAGCCCCTCTGTTTCTGGCACTCTGTTTCAGACCCTCTGTTTCAGCCCCTCTGTTTCTCGCCCTCTGTTTCAGCCCCTCTGTTTCAGCCCCTCTGTATCAGCCCCTCTGTTTCAGCCCCTCTGTTTCTCGCCCTCTGTTTCTCGCCCTCTGTTTCAGCCCCTCTGTTTCAGCCCCTCTGTTTCAGCCCCTCTGTTTCAGCCCCTCTGATTCTCGCCCTCTGTTTCTCGCCATCTGTTTCTCGCCCTCTGTTTCTCGCTCTCTGTTTCTCGCCCTCTGTTTCTCGCCCTCTGTTTCAGCCCCTCTGTTTCTGCCACTCTGTTTCAGCCCCTCTGTTTCAGCCCCTCTGTTTCAGCCCCTCTGTTTCTCGCCCTCTGTTTCTCGCCCTCTGTTTCTTGCCCTCTGTTTCTCGCTCTCTGTTTCTCGCCCTCTGTTTCTCGCCCTCTGTTTCAGCACCTCTGTTTCAGCCCCTCTGTTTCAGCCCCTCTGTTTCTCGCCCTCTGTTTCTCGCCCTCTGTTTCTCGCCCTCAGTTTCAGCCACTCTGTTTCAGCCCCTTTGTTTCAGCCCCTCTGTTTCAGCCCCTCTGTTTCTCGCCCACTGTTTCTCGCCCTCTGTTTCAGCCCCTCTGTTTCAGCCCCTCTGTTTCAGCCCCTCTGTTTCATCCCCTCTGTTTCAGCACCTCTGTTTCAGCCCCTCTGTTTCTCGCCCTCTGTTTCTCGCCCTCTGTTTCTCGCCCTCTGTTTCTCGCCCTCTGTTTCAGCCACCCTGTTTCAGCCCCTCTGTTTCACCCCCTCTGTTTCTCGCCCTCTGTTTCTCGCCCTCTGTTTCAGCCCCTCTGTTTCTGCCCCTCAGTTCCAGCCCCTCTGTTTCTTGCCCTCTGTTTCAGCACCTCTGTTTCTCGCCCTCTCTTTCAGCCCCTCTCTTTCTCGCCCTCTGTTGCAGACCCTCTGTTTCAGCCCGTCTATTTCAGCCCCTCTGTTACAGCCCCTCTGTTTCTCGCCCTCTGTTTCAGCCCTTCTGTTTCTCGCCCTCTGTATCCGCCCCTCTGTTTCTCGCCCTCTGTTGCAGCCCCTCTGTTTCAGCCCCTCTGTTTCAGCCCCTCTGTTTCAGCTCCTCTGTTTCAGACCCTCTGTTTCTCGCCCTCTGTTTCTCGCCCTCTGTTTCAGCCCCTCTGTTTCAGCCCCTCTGTTTCAGCCCCTCTGTTTCTCGCCCTCTGTTTGAGCCCCTCTGTTTCAGCCCCTCTGTTTCAGCCCCTCTGTTTCAGTCCCTCTGTTTCAGGCCCACTGTTTCAGCCCCTCTGTTTCTCGCCATCTGTTTCAGCCCCTCTGTTTCAGCCCCTCTGTTTCTCGCCCTCTGTTTCAGCCCCTCTGTTTCAGCCCCTCTGTTTCAGCCCCTCTTTTTCAGCCCCTCTGTTTCTCGCCCTCTGTTTCTCGCCCTCTGTTTCTCGCTCTCTGTTTCTCGCCCTCTGTTTCTCGCCCTCTGTTTCAGCCCCTCTGTTTCAGCCACTCTGTTTCAGCTCCTCTGTTTCTCGCCTTCTGTTTCTCGCCCACTGTTTCTCGCCCTCTGTTTCAGCCCCTCTGTTTCAGCCCCTCTGTTTCAGCCCCTCTGTTTCAGCCCCTCTGTTTCTCGCCCTCTGTTTCTCGCTCTGTCTTTCTCGCCCTCTGTTTCTCGCCCTCTGTTTCAGCACCTCTGTTTCAGCTCCTCTGTTTCTCGCCCTCTGTTTGAGCCCATCTGTTTCAGCCCCTCTGTTTCAGCCCCTCTGTTTGAGCCCCTCTGTTTCAGCTCCTCTGTTTCTCGCCCTCTGTTTCTCGCCCTCGGTTTCAGCCCCTCTGTTTCTCGCCCTCTGTTTCAGCCCCTCTGTTTCTCGCCCTCTGTTTCAGCCCCTCTGTTTCAGCCCCTCTGTTTCACCCCCTCTGTTTCAGCCCTTCTGTTTCAGCCCCTCTGTTTCAGCCCCTCTGTTTCTCACCTTCTGTTTCAGCCCCTCTGTTTCTCGCCCTCAGTTTCAGACCCTCTGTTTCAGCCCCTCAGTATCAGCCCCTCTGTTTCAGCCCCTATGTTTCTCGCCCTCTGTTTCTCGCCCTCTGTTTCTCGCCCACTGTTTCAGCCCCTCTGTTTCAGCCCCTCTGTTTCAATCCATCTGTTTCAGCCCCACTGTTTCAGCCCCGATGTTTCAGCCCCTGTGTTTCACCCCCTCTGTTTCTCGCCCTCTGTTTCTCGCTCTCTGTTTCTCGCCCTCTGTTTCAGCCCCTCTGTTGCTCGCCCATTGTTTCAGCCCCTCTGTTTCTCGCCATCTGTTTCAGCCCCAATGTTTCAGCCCCTCTGTTTCTCGCCCTCTGTTTCAGCCCCTCTGTTTCAGCCCCTCTGTTTCAGCCCCTCTGTTTCAGCACCTCTGTTTCTCGCCCTTTGTTTCTCGCCCTCTCTTTCAGCCCCTCTGTTTCTCGCCCTCTGTTTCAGCCCCTCTGTTTCTCGTCCTCTGTTTCAGCCCCTCTGTTTCAGTCCCACTGTTTCAGGCCCTCTGTTTCAGCCCCTCTGTTTCAGCCCCTCTGTTTCACGCCCTCTGTTTCAGCCCCTCTGTTTCTCGCCCTCTGTTTCAGCCCCTCTGTTTCAGCCCCTCTGTATCAGCCCCTCTGTTTCTGCCCCTCTGTTTCTCGCCCTCTGTTTCTCGCCCTCTGTTTCAGCCCCTCTGTTTCAGACCCTCTGTTTCAGCCCCTCTGTTTCAGCCCCTCTGTTTCAGCCCCTCTGTTTCTCGCCCTCTGTTTCTCGCCCTCTGTTTCTCGCTCTCTGTTTCTCGCCATCTGTTTCTCGCCCTCTGTTTCAGCCCCTCTGTTTCAGCCCATCTGATTAAGCCCCTCTGTTTCTCGCCCGATGTTTCAGCCCCTCTGTTTCTCGCCCTCTGATTCAGCCCCTCTGTTTCAGCCCCTCTGTATCAGCCCCTCTGTTTCAGCCCCTCTGTTTCTCGCCCTCTGTTTCTCGCCCGCTGTTTCAGCCCCTCTGTTTCAGCCCCTCTGTTTCTCGCCCTCTGTTTCTCGCCCTCTGTTTCTCGCTCTCTGTTTCTCGCCCTCTGTTTCTCGCCCTCAGTTTCAGCCCCTCTGTTTCAGCCCCTCTGTTTCAGCCCCGCTGTTTCGCGCCCTCAGTTTCTCGCCCACTGTTTCTCGCCCTCTGTTTCAGCCCCTCTGTTCCAGCCCCTCTGTTTCAGCCCCTCTGTTTCAGCCCCTCTGTTTCAGCCCCTCTGATCCTCGCCCTCTGTTTCTCGCCCTCTGTTTCTCGCTCTCTGTTTCTCGCCCTCTGTTTCTCGCCCTCTGTTTCAGCCCATCTGTTTCAGCCCCTCTGTTTCAGCCCCTCTGTTTCAGACCCTCTGTTTCTCGCCCTCTGTTTTTCGCCCTCTGTTTCTCGCCCTCTGTTTCTCGCCCTCTGTTTCAGCCCCTCTGTTTCAGTCCCTCTGTTTCAGCCCCTCTGTTTCTCGCCCTCTGTTTCTCGCCCTCTGTTTCAGCCCCTCTCTATCAGCCCCTCTGTTTCAGCCCCTCTGTTTCTCGCCCTCTGTTTCTCGCCCTCTGTTTCAGCCCCTCTGTTTCAGCCCCTCTGTTTCAGCCCCTCTGTTTCAGCCCGTCTGTTTCATCCCCTCTGTATCAGCCCCTCTGTTTCAGCCCCTCTGTTTCTCGCCCTCTGTTTCTCGCCCTCTGTTTCAGCCCCTCTGTTTCAGCCCTTCTGTTTCAGCCCCTCTGTTTCAGCCCCTCTGTTTCTCGCCCTCTGTTTCTCGCCCTCTGTTTCTCGCCCTCTGTTTCTCGCTCTCTGTTTCTCGCCTCTGTTTCAGCCCCTCTGTTTCTCGCCCACTGTTTCAGCCCCTCTGTTTCTCGCCATCTGTTTCAGCCCCTCTGTTTCAGCCCCTCTGTTTCTCGCCCTCTGTTTCAGACCCTCTGTTTCAGCCCCTCTGTTTCAGCCCCTCTGTTTCAGCCCCTCTGTTTCAGCACCTCTGTTTCTCGCCCTTTGTTTCTCGCCCTCTGTTTCAGCCCCTCTGTTTCTCGCCCTCTGTTTCAGCCCCTCTGTTTCTCGCACTCTGTTTCAGCCCCTCTGTTTCAGCCCCTCTGTTTCTCGCCCTCTGTTTCAGCCCCTCTGTTTCAGCCCCTCTGTATCAGCCCCTCTGTTTCAGCCCCTCTGTTTCTCGCCCTCTGTTTCCTGCCCTCTGTTTCAGCCCCTCTGTTTCAGCCCCTCTGTTTCAGCCCCTCTGTTTCAGCACCTCTGTTTCAGCCCCTCTGTTTCAGCCCCTCTGTTTCAGCCCCTCTGTTTCAGCACCTCTGTTTCAGCCCCTCTGTTTCAGCCCCTCTGTTTGAGCCCTCTGTTTCTCGCCCTCTGTTTCTCGCCCTCGGTTTCAGCCCCTCTGTTTCTCGCCCTCTGTTTCAGCCCCTCTGTTTCTCGCCCTCTGTTTCAGCCCCTCTGTTTCAGCCCCTCTGATTCACCCCCTCTGTTTCAGCCCTTCTGTTTCAGCCCCTCTGTTTCAGCCCCTCTGTTTCTCACCTTCTGTTTCAGCCCCTCTGTTTCTCGCCCTCAGTTTCAGACCCTCTGTTTCAGCCCCTCAGTATCAGCCCCTCTGTTTCAGCCCCTATGTTTCTCGCCCTCTGTTTCTCGCCCTCTGTTTCTCGCCCACTGTTTCAGCCCCTCTGTTTCAGCCCCTCTGTTTCAATCCATCTGTTTCAGCCCCACTGTTTCAGCCCCTATGTTTCAGCCCCTGTGTTTCACCCCCTCTGTTTCTCGCCCTCTGTTTCTCGCTCTCTGTTTCTCGCCCTCTGTTTCAGCCCCTCTGTTGCTCGCCCATTGTTTCAGCCCCTCTGTTTCTCGCCATCTGTTTCAGCCCCTCTGTTTCAGCCCCTCTGTTTCTCGCCCTCTGTTTCAGCCCCTCTGTTTCAGCCCCTCTGTTTCAGCCCCTCTGTTTCAGCACCTCTGTTTCTCGCCCTTTGTTTCTCGCCCTCTCTTTCAGCCCCTCTGTTTCTCGCCCTCTGTTTCAGCCCCTCTGTTTCTCGTCCTCTGTTTCAGCCCCTCTGTTTCAGTCCCACTGTTTCAGGCCCTCTGTTTCAGCCCCTCTGTTTCAGCCCCTCTGTTTCACGCCCTCTGTTTCAGCCCCTCTGTTTCTCGCCCTCTGTTTCAGCCCCTCTGTTTCAGCCCCTCTGTATCAGCCCCTCTGTTTCTGCCCCTCTGTTTCTCGCCCTCTGTTTCTCGCCCTCTGTTTCAGCCCCTCTGTTTCAGACCCTCTGTTTCAGCCCCTCTGTTTCAGCCCCTCTGTTTCAGCCCCTCTGTTTCTCGCCCTCTGTTTCTCGCCCTCTGTTTCTCGCTCTCTGTTTCTCGCCATCTGTTTCTCGCCCTCTGTTTCAGCCCCTCTGTTTCAGCCCATCTGATTAAGCCCCTCTGTTTCTCGCCCGATGTTTCAGCCCCTCTGTTTCTCGCCCTCTGATTCAGCCCCTCTGTTTCAGCCCCTCTGTATCAGCCCCTCTGTTTCAGCCCCTCTGTTTCTCGCCCACTGTTTCTCGCCCGCTGTTTCAGCCCCTCTGTTTCAGCCCCTCTGTTTCTCGCCCTCTGTTTCTCGCCCTCTGTTTCTCGCTCTCTGTTTCTCGCCCTCTGTTTCTCGCCCTCAGTTTCAGCCCCTCTGTTTCAGCCCCTCTGTTTCAGCCCCGCTGTTTCGCGCCCTCAGTTTCTCGCCCACTGTTTCTCGCCCTCTGTTTCAGCCCCTCTGTTCCAGCCCCTCTGTTTCAGCCCCTCTGTTTCAGCCCCTCTGTTTCAGCCCCTCTGTTCCTCGCCCTCTGTTTCTCGCCCTCTGTTTCTCGCTCTCTGTTTCTCGCCCTCTGTTTCTCGCCCTCTGTTTCAGCCCCTCTGTTTCAGCCCCTCTGTTTCAGCCCCTCTGTTTCAGCCCCTCTGTTTCTCGCCCTCTGTTTTTCGCCCTCTGTTTCTCGCCCTCTGTTTCTCGCCCTCTGTTTCAGCCCCTCTGTTTCAGTCCCTCTGTTTCAGCCCCTCTGTTTCTCGCCCTCTGTTTCTCGCCCTCTGTTTCAGCCCCTCTCTATCAGCCCCTCTGTTTCAGCCCCTCTGTTTCTCGCCCTCTGTTTCTCGCCCTCTGTTTCAGCCCCTCTGTTTCAGCCCCTCTGTTTCAGCCCCTCTGTTTCAGCCCGTCTGTTTCATCCCCTCTGTATCAGCCCCTCTGTTTCAGCCCCTCTGTTTCTCGCCCTCTGTTTCTCGCCCTCTGTTTCAGCCCCTCTGTTTCAGCCCCTCTGTTTCAGCCCCTCTGTTTCAGCCCCTCTGTTTCAGCACCTCTGTTTCTCGCCCTTTGTTTCTCGCCCTCTGTTTCAGCCCCTCTGTTTCTCGCCCTCTGTTTCAGCCCCTCTGTTTCTCGCACTCTGTTTCAGCCCCTCTGTTTCAGCCCCTCTGTTTCTCGCCCTCTGTTTCAGCCCCTCTGTTTCAGCCCCTCTGTATCAGCCCCTCTGTTTCAGCCCCTCTGTTTCTCGCCCTCTGTTTCCTGCCCTCTGTTTCAGCCCCTCTGTTTCAGCCCCTCTGTTTCAGCCCCTCTGTTTCAGCACCTCTGTTTCAGCCCCTCTGTTTCAGCCCCTCTGTTTCTCGCCCTCTGTTTCTCGCCCTCTGTTTCTCGCCCTCAGTTTCAGCCACTCTGTTTCAGCCCCTTTGTTTCAGCCCCTCTGTTTCAGCCCCTCTGTTTCTCGACCACTGTTTCTCGCCCACTGTTTCAGCCCCTCTGTTTCAGCCCCTCTGTTTCAGCCCCTCAGTTCCAGACCCTCTGTTTCTTGCCCTCTGTTTCAGCACCACTGTTTCTCGCCCTCTCTTTCAGCCGCTCTCTTTCTCGCCCTCTGTTGCAGACCCCATGTTTCAGCCCGTCTATTTCAGCCCCTCTGTTACAGCCCCTCTGTTTCTCGCCCTCTGTTTCAGCCCCTCTGTTTCTCGCCCTCTGTTTCCGCCCCTCTGTTTCTCGCCCTCTGTTGCAGCCCCTCTGTTTCAGCCCCTCTGTTTCAACCCCTCTGTTTCAGATCCTCTGTTTCAGACCCTCTGTTTCTCGCCCTCTGTTTCTCGCCCTCTGTTTCAGCCCCTCTGTTTCAGCCCTTCTGTTTCAGCCCCTCTGTTTCTCTCCCTCTGTTTGAGCCCCTCTGTTTCAGCCCCTCTGTTTCAGCCCCTCTGTTTCAGCCCCTCTGTTTCAGGCCCACTGTTTCAGCCCCTCTGTTTCTCGCCATCTGTTTCAGCCCCTCGGTTTCAGCCCCTCTGTTTCTCGCCCTCTGTTTCAGCCCCTCTGTTTCAGCCCCTCTGTTTCAGCCCCTCTTTTTCAGCCCCTCTGTTTCTCGCCCTCTGTTTCTCGCCCTCTGTTTCTCGCTCTCTGTTTCTCGCCCTCTGTTTCTCGCCCTCTGTTTCAGCCCCTCTGTTTCAGCCACTCTGTTTCAGCTCCTCTGTTTCTCGCCCTCTGTTTCTCGCCCACTGTTTCTCGCCCTCTGTTTCAGCCCCTCTGTTTCAGCCCCTCTGTTTCAGCCCCTCTGTTTCAGCCCCTCTGTTTCTCGCCCTCTGTTTCTCGCTCTCTCTTTCTCGCCCTCTGTTTCTCGCCCTCTGTTTCAGCACCTCTGTTTCAGCCCCTCTGTTTCTCGCCCTCTGTTTCTCGCCCTCTGTTTCTCGCCCTCTGTTTCTCGCCCTCTGTTTCAGCCCCACTGTTTCAGACCCTTTGTTTCAGCCCCACTGTTTCAGCCCCTCTGTTTCTCACCCTCTGTTTCAGCCCCTCTGTTTCAGCCCCTCTGTTTCAGCCCCTCTGTTTCAGCCCCTCTGTTTCTCGCCCTCTGTTTCTCGCCCTCTGTTTCTCGCCCTCTGTTTCTCGCCCTCTGTTTCAGCCCCTCTGTTTCAGCCCCTCTGTTTCAGCCCCTCTGTTTCTCGCCCTCTGTTTCTCGCCCTCTGTTTCTCGCTCTCTGTTTCTCGCCCTCTGTTTCTCGCCCTCTGTTTCAGCCCCTCTGTTTCAGCTCCTCTGTTCCTCGCTCTCTGTTTCTCGCCCTCTGTTTCAGCCCCTCTGTTTCTCGCCCACTGTTTCAGCCCCTCTGTTTCTCGCCATCTCTTTCAGCCCCTCTGTTTCAGCCCCTCTGTTTCTCGCCCTCAGTTTCAGCCCCTCTGTTTCAGCCCCTCTGTTTCTCGCCCTCTGTTTCAGCCCCTCTGTTTCAGCACCTCTGTTTCTCGCCCTTTGTTTCTCGCCCTCTGTTTCAGCCCCTCTGTTTCTCGCCCTCTGTTTCAGCCCCTCTGTTTCAGCCCCTCTGTTTCAGCCCCTCTGTTTCTCGCCCTCTGTTTCAGACCCTCTGTTTCAGCCCCTCTGTTTCAGCCCCTCTGTTTCAGCACCTCTGTTTCTCGCCCTTTGTTTCTCGCCCTCTGTTTCAGCCCCTCTGTTTCTCGCCCTCTGTTTCAGCCCCTCTGTTTCTCGCACTCTGTTTCAGCCCCTCTGTTTCAGTCCCTCTGTTTCTCGACCTCTGTTTCAGCCCCTCTGTTTCAGCCCCTCTGTATCAGCCCCTCTGTTTCAGCCCCTCTGTTTCTCGCCCTCTGTTTCTCGCCCTCTGTTTCAGCCCCTCTGTTTCACCCCCTCTGTTTCAGCCCCTCTGTTTCAGCCCCTCTGATTCTCGCCCTCTGTTTCTCGCCATCTGTTTCTCGCCCTCTGTTTCTCGCTCTCTGTTTCTCGCCCTCTGTTTCTCGCCCTCTGTTTCAGCCCCTCTGTTTCTGCCACTCTGTTTCAGCCCCTCTGTTTCACCCCCTCTGTTTCAGCCCCTCTGTTTCTCGCCCTCTGTTTCTCGCCCTCTGTTTCTTGCCCTCTGTTTCTCGCTCTCTGTTTCTCGCCCTCTGTTTCTCGCCCTCTGTTTCAGCACCTCTGTTTCAGCCCCTCTGTTTCAGCCCCTCTGTTTCTCGCCCTCTGTTTCTCGCCCTCTGTTTCTCGCCCTCAGTTTCAGCCACTCTGTTTCAGCCCCTTTGTTTCAGCCCCTCTGTTTCAGCCCCTCTGTTTCTCGCCCACTGTTTCTCGCCCTCTGTTTCAGCCCCTCTGTTTCAGCCCCTCTGTTACAGCCCCTCTTTTTCAGCCCCTCTGTTTCTCGCCCTCTGTTTCTCGCCCTCTGTTTCTCGCTCTCTGTTTCTCGCCCTCTGTTTCTCGCCCTCTGTTTCAGCCCCTCTGTTTCAGCCACTCTGTTTCAGCTCCTCTGTTTCTCGCCCTCTGTTTCTCGCCCACTGTTTCTCGCCCTCTGTTTCAGCCCCTCTGTTTCAGCCCCTCTGTTTCAGCCCCTCTGTTTCAGCCCCTCTGTTTCACGCCCTCTGTTTCTCGCTCTCTCTTTCTCGCCCTCTGTTTCTCGCCCTCTGTTTCAGCACCTCTGTTTCAGCCCCTCTGTTTCTCGCCCTCTGTTTCTCGCCCTCTGTTTCTCGCCCTCTGTTTCTCGCCCTCTGTTTCAGCCCCACTGTTTCAGCCCCTTTGTTTCAGCCCCTCTGTTTCAGCCCCTCTGTTTCTCGCCCTCTGTTTCAGCCCCTCTGTTTCAGCCCCTCTGTTTCAGCCCCTCTGTTTCAGCCCCTCTGTTTCTCGCCCTCTGTTTCTCGCCCTCTGTTTCTCGCCCTCTGTTTCTCGCCCTCTGTTTCAGCCCCTCTGTTTCAGCCCCTCTGTTTCAGCCCCTCTGTTTCTCGCCCTCTGTTTCTCGCCCTCTGTTTCTCGCTCTCTGTTTCTCGCCCTCTGTTTCTCGCCCTCTGTTTCAGCCCCTCTGTTTCAGCTCCTCTGTTCCTCGCTCTCTGTTTCTCGCCCTCTGTTTCAGCCCCTCTGTTTCTCGCCCACTGTTTCAGCCCCTCTGTTTCTCGCCATCTCTTTCAGCCGCTCTGTTTCAGCCCCTCTGTTTCTCGCCCTCTGTTTCAGCCCCTCTGTTTCAGCCCCTCTGTTTCTCGCCCTCTGTTTCAGCCCCTCTGTTTCAGCACCTCTGTTTCTCGCCCTTTGTTTCTCGCCCTCTGTTTCAGTCCCTCTGTTTCAGCCCCTCTGTTTCTCGCCCTCTGTTTCAGACCCTCTGTTTCAGCCCCTCTGTTTCAGCCCCTCTGTTTCAGCACCTCTGTTTCTCGCCCTTTGTTTCTCGCCCTCTGTTTCAGCCCCTCTGTTTCTCGCCCTCTGTTTCAGCCCCTCTGTTTCTCGCACTCTGTTTCAGCCCCTCTGTTTCAGCCCCTCTGTTTCTCGCCCTCTGTTTCAGCCCCTCTGTTTCAGCCCCTCTGTATCAGCCCCTCTGTCTCAGCCCCTCTGTTTCTCGCCCTCTGTTTCTCGCCCTCTGTTTCAGCCCCTCTGTTTCAGCCCCTCTGTTTCATCCCCTCTGTTTCAGCCCCTCTGATTCTCGCCCTCTGTTTCTCGCCATCTGTTTCTCGCCCTCTGTTTCTCGCTCTCTGTTTCTCGCCCTCTGTTTCTCGCCCTCTGTTTCAGCCCCTCTGTTTCTGCCACTCTGTTTCAGCCCCTCTGTTTCAGCCCCTCTGTTTCAGCCCCTCTGTTTCTCGCCCTCTGTTTCTCGCCCTCTGTTTCTTGCCCTCTGTTTCTCGCTCTCTGTTTCTCGCCCTCTGTTTCTCGCCCTCTGTTTCAGCACCTCTGTTTCAGCCCCTCTGTTTCAGCCCCTCTGTTTCTCGCCCTCTGTTTCTCGCCCTCTGTTTCTCGCCCTCAGTTTCAGCCACTCTGTTTCAGCCCCTTTGTTTCAGCCCCTCTGTTTCAGCCCCTCTGTTTCTCGCCCACTGTTTCTCGCCCTCTGTTTCAGCCCCTCTGTTTCAGCCCCTCTGTTTCAGCCCCTCTGTTTCAGCCCCTCTGTTTCAGCACCTCTGTTTCAGCCCCTCTGTTTCTCGCCCTCTGTTTCTCGCCCTCTGTTTCTCGCCCTCTGTTTCTCGCCCTCTGTTTCAGCCCCTCTGTTTCAGCCCCTCTGTTTCACCCCCTCTGTTTCTCGCCCTCTGTTTCTCGCCCTCTGTTTCAGCCCCTCTGTTTCTGCCCCTCAGTTCCAGCCCCTCTGTTTCTTGCCCTCTGTTTCAGCACCTCTGTTTCTCGCCCTCTCTTTCAGCCCCTCTCTTTCTCGCCCTCTGTTGCAGACCCTCTGTTTCAGCCCGTCTATTTCAGCCCCTCTTTTACAGCCCCTCTGTTTCTCGCCCTCTGTTTCAGCCCCTCTGTTTCTCGCCCTCTGTTTCCGCCCCTCTGTTTCTCGCCCTCTGTTGCAGCCCCTCTGTTTCAGCCCCTCTGTTTCAGCCCCTCTGTTTCAGCTCCTCTGTTTCAGACCCTCTGTTTCTCGCCCTCTGTTTCTCGCCCTCTGTTTCAGCCCCTCTGTTTCAGCCCCTCTGTTTCAGCCCCTCTGTTTCTCGCCCTCTGTTTGAGCCCCTCTGTTTCAGCCCCTCTGTTTCAGCCCCTCTGTTTCAGTCCCTCTGTTTCAGGCCCACTGTTTCAGCCCCTCTGTTTCTCGCCATCTGTTTCATCCCCTCTGTTTCAGCCCCTCTGTTTCTCGCCCTCTGTTTCAGCCACTCTGTTTCAGCCCCTCTGTTTCAGCCCCTCTTTTTCAGCCCCTCTGTTTCTCGCCCTCTGTTTCTCGCCCTCTGTTTCTCGCTCTCTGTTTCTCGCCCTCTGTTTCTCGCCCTCTGTTTCAGCCCCTCTGTTTCAGCCACTCTGTTTCAGCTCCTCTGTTTCTCGCCCTCTGTTTCTCGCCCACTGTTTCTCGCCCTCTGTTTCAGCCCCTCTGTTTCAGCCCCTCTGTTTCAGCCCCTCTGTTTCAGCCCCTCTGTTTCTCGCCCTCTGTTTCTCGCTCTCTCTTTCTCGCCCTCTGTTTCTCGCCCTCTGTTTCAGCACCTCTGTTTCAGCCCCTCTGTTTCTCGCCCTCTGTTTCTCGCCCTCTGTTTCTCGCCCTCTGTTTCTCGCCCTCTGTTTCAGCCCGTCTGTTTCAGCCCCTTTGTTTCAGCCCCTCTGTTTCAGCCCCTCTGTTTCTCGCCCTCTGTTTCAGCCCCTCTGTTTCAGCCACTCTGTTTCAGCCCCTCTGTTTCAGCCCCTCTGTTTCTCGCCATCTGTTTCTCGCCCTCTGTTTCTCGCCCTCTGTTTCAGCCCCTCTGTTTCAGCCCCTCTGTTTCAGCCCCTCTGTTCCTCGCCCTCTGTTTCTCGCGTTCTGTTTCTCGCTCTCTGTTTCTCGCCCTCTGTTTCTCGCCCTCTGTTTCAGCCCCTCTGTTTCAGCTCCTCTGTTCCTCGCTCTCTGTTTCTCGCCCTCTGTTTCAGCCCCTCTGTTTCTCGCCCACTGTTTCAGCCCCTCTGTTTCTCGCCATCTCTTTCAGCCCCTCTGTTTCAGCCCCTCTGTTTCTCGCCCTCTGTTTCAGCCCCTCTGTTTCAGCCCCTCTGTTTCTCGCCCTCTGTTTCAGCCCCTCTGTTTCAGCACCTCTGTTTCTCGCCCTTTGTTTCTCGCCCTCTGTTTCAGCCCCTCTGTTTCTCGCCCTCTGTTTCAGCCCCTCTGTTTCAGCCCCTCTGTTTCAGCCCCTCTGTGTCCGCCCCTCTGTTTCAGCCCCTCTGTTTCAGCCCCTCTGTTTCAACCCCTCTGTTTCTCGCCCTCTGTTTCAGCCCCTCTGTTTCAGCCCCTCTGTTTCTCGCCCTCTGTTTCTCGCCCTCTGTTTCTCTCCCTCTGTTTCTCGCTCTTTGTTTCTAGCCCTCTGTTTCTCGCCCTCTGTTTCAGCCCCTCTGTTTCAGCCCCTCTGTTTCAGCCCCTCTGTTTCATCCCCTCTGTTTCAGCCCCTCTGTTTCAGCCCCTCTGTTTCTCGCCCTCTGTTTCTCGCCCTCTGTTTCTCGCCCTCTGTTTCTCGCTCTCTGTTTCTCGCCCTATGTTTCTCGCCCTCTGTTTCAGCCCCTCTGTTTCAGCCCCTCTGTTTCAGCCCCTCTGTTTCTCGCCCTCTGTTTCTCGCCCACTGTTTCTCGCCCTCTGTTTCAGCTCCTCTGATTCAGCCCCTCTGTTTCAGCCCCTCTGTTTCAGCCCCTCTGTTTCAGCCCCTCTGTTTCTCGCCCTCTGTTTCATTCCCTCTGTTTCAGCCCCTCTGTTTCAGACCCTCTGTTTCAGCCCCTCTGTTTCAGCCCCTCTGTTTCAGCCCCTCTGTTTCAGCACCTCTGTTTCTCGCCCTTTGTTTCTCGCCCTCTGTTTCAGCCCCTCTGTTTCTCGACCTCTGTTTCAGACCCTCTGTTTCTCGCACTCTGTTTCAGCCCCTCTGTTTCAGCCCCTCTGTTTCTCGCCCTCTGTTTCAGCCCCTCTGTTTCAGCCCCTCTGTATCAGCCCCTCTGTTTCAGCCCCTCTGTTTCTCGCCCTCTGTTTCTCGCCCTCTGTTTCTCGCTCTCTGTTTCTCGCCCTCTGTTTCTCGCCCTCTGTTTCAGCCCCTCTGTTTCAGCTCCTCTGTTCCTCGCTCTCTGTTTCTCGCCCTCTGTTTCAGCCCCTCTGTTTCTCGCCCACTGTTTCAGCCCCTCTGTTTCTCGCCATCTCTTTCAGCCACTCTGTTTCAGCCCCTCTGTTTCTCGCCCTCTGTTTCAGCCCCTCTGTTTCAGCCCCTCTGTTTCTCGCCCTCTGTTTCAGCCCCTCTGTTTCAGCACCTCTGTTTCTCGCCCTTTGTTTCTCGCCCTCTGTTTCAGCCCCTCTGTTTCTCGCCCTCTGTTTCAGCCCCTCTGTTTCAGTCCCTCTGTTTCAGCCCCTCTGTGTCCGCCCCTCTGTTTCAGCCCCTCTGTTTCAGCCCCTCTGTTTCAACCCCTCTGTTTCTCGCCCTCTGTTTCAGCCCCTCTGTTTCAGCCCCTCTGTTTCTCGCCCTCTGTTTCTCGCCCTCTGTTTCTCTCCCTCTGTTTCTCGCTCTTTGTTTCTAGCCCTCTGTTTCTCGCCCTCTGTTTCAGCCCCTCTGTTTCAGCCCCTCTGTTTCAGCCCCTCTGTTTCATCCCCTCTGTTTCAGCCCCTCTGTTTCAGCCCCTCTGTTTCTCGCCCTCTGTTTCTCGCCCTCTGTTTCTCGCCCTCTGTTTCTCGCTCTCTGTTTCTCGCCCTCTGTTTCTCGCCCTCTGTTTCAGCCCCTCTGTTTCAGCCACTCTGTTTCAGCTCCTCTGTTTCTCGCCCTCTGTTTCTCGCCCACTGTTTCTCGCCCTCTGTTTCAGCCCCTCTGTTTCAGCCCCTCTGTTTCAGCCCCTCTGTTTCAGCCCCTCTGTTTCACGCCCTCTGTTTCTCGCTCTCTCTTTCTCGCCCTCTGTTTCTCGCCCTCTGTTTCAGCACCTCTGTTTCAGCCCCTCTGTTTCTCGCCCTCTGTTTCTCGCCCTCTGTTTCTCGCCCTCTGTTTCTCGCCCTCTGTTTCAGCCCCACTGTTTCAGCCCCTTTGTTTCAGCCCCTCTGTTTCAGCCCCTCTGTTTCTCGCCCTCTGTTTCAGCCCCTCTGTTTCAGCCCCTCTGTTTCAGCCCCTCTGTTTCAGCCCCTCTGTTTCTCGCCCTCTGTTTCTCGCCCTCTGTTTCTCGCCCTCTGTTTCTCGCCCTCTGTTTCAGCCCCTCTGTTTCAGCCCCTCTGTTTCAGCCCCTCTGTTTCTCGCCCTCTGTTTCTCGCCCTCTGTTTCTCGCTCTCTGTTTCTCGCCCTCTGTTTCTCGCCCTCTGTTTCAGCCCCTCTGTTTCAGCCCCTCTGTTCCTCGCCCTCTGTTTCTCGCCCTCTGTTTCTCGCTCTCTGTTTCTCGCCCTCTGTTTCTCGCCCTCTGTTTCAGCCCATCTGTTTCAGCCCCTCTGTTTCAGCCCCTCTGTTTCAGCCCCTCTGTTTCTCGCCCTCTGTTTTTCGCCCTCTGTTTCTCGCCCTCTGTTTCTCGCCCTCTGTTTCAGCCCCTCTGTTTCAGTCCCTCTGTTTCAGCCCCTCTGTTTCTCGCCCTCTGTTTCTCGCCCTCTGTTTCAGCCCCTCTCTATCAGCCCCTCTGTTTCAGCCCCTCTGTTTCTCGCCCTCTGTTTCTCGCCCTCTGTTTCAGCCCCTCTGTTTCAGCCCCTCTGTTTCAGCCCCTCTGTTTCAGCCCGTCTGTTTCATCCCCTCTGTATCAGCCCCTCTGTTTCAGCCCCTCTGTTTCTCGCCCTCTGTTTCTCGCCCTCTGTTTCAGCCCCTCTGTTTCAGCCCCTCTGTTTCAGCCCCTCTGTTTCAGCCCCTCTGTTTCAGCACCTCTGTTTCTCGCCCTTTGTTTCTCGCCCTCTGTTTCAGCCCCTCTGTTTCTCGCCCTCTGTTTCAGCCCCTCTGTTTCTCGCACTCTGTTTCAGCCCCTCTGTTTCAGCCCCTCTGTTTCTCGCCCTCTGTTTCAGCCCCTCTGTTTCAGCCCCTCTGTATCAGCCCCTCTGTTTCAGCCCCTCTGTTTCTCGCCCTCTGTTTCCTGCCCTCTGTTTCAGCCCCTCTGTTTCAGCCCCTCTGTTTCAGCCCCTCTGTTTCAGCACCTCTGTTTCAGCCCCTCTGTTTCAGCCCCTCTGTTTCTCGCCCTCTGTTTCTCGCCCTCTGTTTCTCGCCCTCAGTTTCAGCCACTCTGTTTCAGCCCCTTTGTTTCAGCCCCTCTGTTTCAGCCCCTCTGTTTCTCGACCACTGTTTCTCGCCCACTGTTTCAGCCCCTCTGTTTCAGCCCCTCTGTTTCAGCCCCTCAGTTCCAGACCCTCTGTTTCTTGCCCTCTGTTTCAGCACCACTGTTTCTCGCCCTCTCTTTCAGCCGCTCTCTTTCTCGCCCTCTGTTGCAGACCCCATGTTTCAGCCCGTCTATTTCAGCCCCTCTGTTACAGCCCCTCTGTTTCTCGCCCTCTGTTTCAGCCCCTCTGTTTCTCGCCCTCTGTTTCCGCCCCTCTGTTTCTCGCCCTCTGTTGCAGCCCCTCTGTTTCAGCCCCTCTGTTTCAACCCCTCTGTTTCAGATCCTCTGTTTCAGACCCTCTGTTTCTCGCCCTCTGTTTCTCGCCCTCTGTTTCAGCCCCTCTGTTTCAGCCCTTCTGTTTCAGCCCCTCTGTTTCTCTCCCTCTGTTTGAGCCCCTCTGTTTCAGCCCCTCTGTTTCAGCCCCTCTGTTTCAGCCCCTCTGTTTCAGGCCCACTGTTTCAGCCCCTCTGTTTCTCGCCATCTGTTTCAGCCCCTCGGTTTCAGCCCCTCTGTTTCTCGCCCTCTGTTTCAGCCCCTCTGTTTCAGCCCCTCTGTTTCAGCCCCTCTTTTTCAGCCCCTCTGTTTCTCGCCCTCTGTTTCTCGCCCTCTGTTTCTCGCTCTCTGTTTCTCGCCCTCTGTTTCTCGCCCTCTGTTTCAGCCCCTCTGTTTCAGCCACTCTGTTTCAGCTCCTCTGTTTCTCGCCCTCTGTTTCTCGCCCACTGTTTCTCGCCCTCTGTTTCAGCCCCTCTGTTTCAGCCCCTCTGTTTCAGCCCCTCTGTTTCAGCCCCTCTGTTTCTCGCCCTCTGTTTCTCGCTCTCTCTTTCTCGCCCTCTGTTTCTCGCCCTCTGTTTCAGCACCTCTGTTTCAGCCCCTCTGTTTCTCGCCCTCTGTTTCTCGCCCTCTGTTTCTCGCCCTCTGTTTCTCGCCCTCTGTTTCAGCCCCACTGTTTCAGCCCCTTTGTTTCAGCCCCACTGTTTCAGCCCCTCTGTTTCTCACCCTCTGTTTCAGCCCCTCTGTTTCAGCCCCTCTGTTTCAGCCCCTCTGTTTCAGCCCCTCTGTTTCTCGCCCTCTGTTTCTCGCCCTCTGTTTCTCGCCCTCTGTTTCTCGCCCTCTGTTTCAGCCCCTCTGTTTCAGCCCCTCTGTTTCAGCCCCTCTGTTTCTCGCCCTCTGTTTCTCGCCCTCTGTTTCTCGCTCTCTGTTTCTCGCCCTCTGTTTCTCGCCCTCTGTTTCAGCCCCTCTGTTTCAGCTCCTCTGTTCCTCGCTCTCTGTTTCTCGCCCTCTGTTTCAGCCCCTCTGTTTCTCGCCCACTGTTTCAGCCCCTCTGTTTCTCGCCATCTCTTTCAGCCCCTCTGTTTCAGCCCCTCTGTTTCTCGCCCTCTGTTTCAGCCCCTCTGTTTCAGCCCCTCTGTTTCTCGCCCTCTGTTTCAGCCCCTCTGTTTCAGCACCTCTGTTTCTCGCCCTTTGTTTCTCGCCCTCTGTTTCAGCCCCTCTGTTTCTCGCCCTCTGTTTCAGCCCCTCTGTTTCAGCCCCTCTGTTTCAGCCCCTCTGTTTCTCGCCCTCTGTTTCAGACCCTCTGTTTCAGCCCCTCTGTTTCAGCCCCTCTGTTTCAGCACCTCTGTTTCTCGCCCTTTGTTTCTCGCCCTCTGTTTCAGCCCCTCTGTTTCTCGCCCTCTGTTTCAGCCCCTCTGTTTCTCGCACTCTGTTTCAGCCCCTCTGTTTCAGTCCCTCTGTTTCTCGACCTCTGTTTCAGCCCCTCTGTTTCAGCCCCTCTGTATCAGCCCCTCTGTTTCAGCCCCTCTGTTTCTCGCCCTCTGTTTCTCGCCCTCTGTTTCAGCCCCTCTGTTTCACCCCCTCTGTTTCAGCCCCTCTGTTTCAGCCCCTCTGATTCTCGCCCTCTGTTTCTCGCCATCTGTTTCTCGCCCTCTGTTTCTCGCTCTCTGTTTCTCGCCCTCTGTTTCTCGCCCTCTGTTTCAGCCCCTCTGTTTCTGCCACTCTGTTTCAGCCCCTCTGTTTCACCCCCTCTGTTTCAGCCCCTCTGTTTCTCGCCCTCTGTTTCTCGCCCTCTGTTTCTTGCCCTCTGTTTCTCGCTCTCTGTTTCTCGCCCTCTGTTTCTCGCCCTCTGTTTCAGCACCTCTGTTTCAGCCCCTCTGTTTCAGCCCCTCTGTTTCTCGCCCTCTGTTTCTCGCCCTCTGTTTCTCGCCCTCAGTTTCAGCCACTCTGTTTCAGCCCCTTTGTTTCAGCCCCTCTGTTTCAGCCCCTCTGTTTCTCGCCCACTGTTTCTCGCCCTCTGTTTCAGCCCCTCTGTTTCAGCCCCTCTGTTACAGCCCCTCTTTTTCAGCCCCTCTGTTTCTCGCCCTCTGTTTCTCGCCCTCTGTTTCTCGCTCTCTGTTTCTCGCCCTCTGTTTCTCGCCCTCTGTTTCAGCCCCTCTGTTTCAGCCACTCTGTTTCAGCTCCTCTGTTTCTCGCCCTCTGTTTCTCGCCCACTGTTTCTCGCCCTCTGTTTCAGCCCCTCTGTTTCAGCCCCTCTGTTTCAGCCCCTCTGTTTCAGCCCCTCTGTTTCACGCCCTCTGTTTCTCGCTCTCTCTTTCTCGCCCTCTGTTTCTCGCCCTCTGTTTCAGCACCTCTGTTTCAGCCCCTCTGTTTCTCGCCCTCTGTTTCTCGCCCTCTGTTTCTCGCCCTCTGTTTCTCGCCCTCTGTTTCAGCCCCACTGTTTCAGCCCCTTTGTTTCAGCCCCTCTGTTTCAGCCCCTCTGTTTCTCGCCCTCTGTTTCAGCCCCTCTGTTTCAGCCCCTCTGTTTCAGCCCCTCTGTTTCAGCCCCTCTGTTTCTCGCCCTCTGTTTCTCGCCCTCTGTTTCTCGCCCTCTGTTTCTCGCCCTCTGTTTCAGCCCCTCTGTTTCAGCCCCTCTGTTTCAGCCCCTCTGTTTCTCGCCCTCTGTTTCTCGCCCTCTGTTTCTCGCTCTCTGTTTCTCGCCCTCTGTTTCTCGCCCTCTGTTTCAGCCCCTCTGTTTCAGCTCCTCTGTTCCTCGCTCTCTGTTTCTCGCCCTCTGTTTCAGCCCCTCTGTTTCTCGCCCACTGTTTCAGCCCCTCTGTTTCTCGCCATCTCTTTCAGCCGCTCTGTTTCAGCCCCTCTGTTTCTCGCCCTCTGTTTCAGCCCCTCTGTTTCAGCCCCTCTGTTTCTCGCCCTCTGTTTCAGCCCCTCTGTTTCAGCACCTCTGTTTCTCGCCCTTTGTTTCTCGCCCTCTGTTTCAGTCCCTCTGTTTCAGCCCCTCTGTTTCTCGCCCTCTGTTTCAGACCCTCTGTTTCAGCCCCTCTGTTTCAGCCCCTCTGTTTCAGCACCTCTGTTTCTCGCCCTTTGTTTCTCGCCCTCTGTTTCAGCCCCTCTGTTTCTCGCCCTCTGTTTCAGCCCCTCTGTTTCTCGCACTCTGTTTCAGCCCCTCTGTTTCAGCCCCTCTGTTTCTCGCCCTCTGTTTCAGCCCCTCTGTTTCAGCCCCTCTGTATCAGCCCCTCTGTCTCAGCCCCTCTGTTTCTCGCCCTCTGTTTCTCGCCCTCTGTTTCAGCCCCTCTGTTTCAGCCCCTCTGTTTCATCCCCTCTGTTTCAGCCCCTCTGATTCTCGCCCTCTGTTTCTCGCCATCTGTTTCTCGCCCTCTGTTTCTCGCTCTCTGTTTCTCGCCCTCTGTTTCTCGCCCTCTGTTTCAGCCCCTCTGTTTCTGCCACTCTGTTTCAGCCCCTCTGTTTCAGCCCCTCTGTTTCAGCCCCTCTGTTTCTCGCCCTCTGTTTCTCGCCCTCTGTTTCTTGCCCTCTGTTTCTCGCTCTCTGTTTCTCGCCCTCTGTTTCTCGCCCTCTGTTTCAGCACCTCTGTTTCAGCCCCTCTGTTTCAGCCCCTCTGTTTCTCGCCCTCTGTTTCTCGCCCTCTGTTTCTCGCCCTCAGTTTCAGCCACTCTGTTTCAGCCCCTTTGTTTCAGCCCCTCTGTTTCAGCCCCTCTGTTTCTCGCCCACTGTTTCTCGCCCTCTGTTTCAGCCCCTCTGTTTCAGCCCCTCTGTTTCAGCCCCTCTGTTTCAGCCCCTCTGTTTCAGCACCTCTGTTTCAGCCCCTCTGTTTCTCGCCCTCTGTTTCTCGCCCTCTGTTTCTCGCCCTCTGTTTCTCGCCCTCTGTTTCAGCCCCTCTGTTTCAGCCCCTCTGTTTCACCCCCTCTGTTTCTCGCCCTCTGTTTCTCGCCCTCTGTTTCAGCCCCTCTGTTTCTGCCCCTCAGTTCCAGCCCCTCTGTTTCTTGCCCTCTGTTTCAGCACCTCTGTTTCTCGCCCTCTCTTTCAGCCCCTCTCTTTCTCGCCCTCTGTTGCAGACCCTCTGTTTCAGCCCGTCTATTTCAGCCCCTCTGTTACAGCCCCTCTGTTTCTCGCCCTCTGTTTCAGCCCCTCTGTTTCTCGCCCTCTGTTTCCGCCCCTCTGTTTCTCGCCCTCTGTTGCAGCCCCTCTGTTTCAGCCCCTCTGTTTCAGCCCCTCTGTTTCAGCTCCTCTGTTTCAGACCCTCTGTTTCTCGCCCTCTGTTTCTCGCCCTCTGTTTCAGCCCCTCTGTTTCAGCCCCTCTGTTTC
Organism: Stegostoma tigrinum; assembly: GCF_030684315.1. Taxonomy (NCBI): domain Eukaryota; kingdom Metazoa; phylum Chordata; class Chondrichthyes; order Orectolobiformes; family Stegostomatidae; genus Stegostoma; species Stegostoma tigrinum. The sequence continues at coordinate 4,101,992 of NW_026728408.1, forward strand.
AGCCCCTCTGTTTCTCGCCCTCTGTTTGAGCCCCTCTGTTTCAGCCCCTCTGTTTCAGCCCCTCTGTTTCAGTCCCTCTGTTTCAGGCCCACTGTTTCAGCCCCTCTGTTTCTCGCCATCTGTTTCATCCCCTCTGTTTCAGCCCCTCTGTTTCTCGCCCTCTGTTTCAGCCACTCTGTTTCAGCCCCTCTGTTTCAGCCCCTCTTTTTCAGCCCCTCTGTTTCTCGCCCTCTGTTTCTCGCCCTCTGTTTCTCGCTCTCTGTTTCTCGCCCTCTGTTTCTCGCCCTCTGTTTCAGCCCCTCTGTTTCAGCCACTCTGTTTCAGCTCCTCTGTTTCTCGCCCTCTGTTTCTCGCCCACTGTTTCTCGCCCTCTGTTTCAGCCCCTCTGTTTCAGCCCCTCTGTTTCAGCCCCTCTGTTTCAGCCCCTCTGTTTCTCGCCCTCTGTTTCTCGCTCTCTCTTTCTCGCCCTCTGTTTCTCGCCCTCTGTTTCAGCACCTCTGTTTCAGCCCCTCTGTTTCTCGCCCTCTGTTTCTCGCCCTCTGTTTCTCGCCCTCTGTTTCTCGCCCTCTGTTTCAGCCCGTCTGTTTCAGCCCCTTTGTTTCAGCCCCTCTGTTTCAGCCCCTCTGTTTCTCGCCCTCTGTTTCAGCCCCTCTGTTTCAGCCACTCTGTTTCAGCCCCTCTGTTTCAGCCCCTCTGTTTCTCGCCCTCTGTTTCTCGCCCTCTGTTTCTCGCCCTCTGTTTCAGCCCCTCTGTTTCAGCCCCTCTGTTTCAGCCCCTCTGTTCCTCGCCCTCTGTTTCTCGCGTTCTGTTTCTCGCTCTCTGTTTCTCGCCCTCTGTTTCTCGCCCTCTGTTTCAGCCCCTCTGTTTCAGCTCCTCTGTTCCTCGCTCTCTGTTTCTCGCCCTCTGTTTCAGCCCCTCTGTTTCTCGCCCACTGTTTCAGCCCCTCTGTTTCTCGCCATCTCTTTCAGCCCCTCTGTTTCAGCCCCTCTGTTTCTCGCCCTCTGTTTCAGCCCCTCTGTTTCAGCCCCTCTGTTTCTCGCCCTCTGTTTCAGCCCCTCTGTTTCAGCACCTCTGTTTCTCGCCCTTTGTTTCTCGCCCTCTGTTTCAGCCCCTCTGTTTCTCGCCCTCTGTTTCAGCCCCTCTGTTTCAGCCCCTCTGTTTCAGCCCCTCTGTGTCCGCCCCTCTGTTTCAGCCCCTCTGTTTCAGCCCCTCTGTTTCAACCCCTCTGTTTCTCGCCCTCTGTTTCAGCCCCTCTGTTTCAGCCCCTCTGTTTCTCGCCCTCTGTTTCTCGCCCTCTGTTTCTCTCCCTCTGTTTCTCGCTCTTTGTTTCTAGCCCTCTGTTTCTCGCCCTCTGTTTCAGCCCCTCTGTTTCAGCCCCTCTGTTTCAGCCCCTCTGTTTCATCCCCTCTGTTTCAGCCCCTCTGTTTCAGCCCCTCTGTTTCTCGCCCTCTGTTTCTCGCCCTCTGTTTCTCGCCCTCTGTTTCTCGCTCTCTGTTTCTCGCCCTCTGTTTCTCGCCCTCTGTTTCAGCCCCTCTGTTTCAGCCCCTCTGTTTCAGCCCCTCTGTTTCTCGCCCTCTGTTTCTCGCCCACTGTTTCTCGCCCTCTGTTTCAGCTCCTCTGATTCAGCCCCTCTGTTTCAGCCCCTCTGTTTCAGCCCCTCTGTTTCAGCCCCTCTGTTTCTCGCCCTCTGTTTCATTCCCTCTGTTTCAGCCCCTCTGTTTCAGACCCTCTGTTTCAGCCCCTCTGTTTCAGCCCCTCTGTTTCAGCCCCTCTGTTTCAGCACCTCTGTTTCTCGCCCTTTGTTTCTCGCCCTCTGTTTCAGCCCCTCTGTTTCTCGACCTCTGTTTCAGACCCTCTGTTTCTCGCACTCTGTTTCAGCCCCTCTGTTTCAGCCCCTCTGTTTCTCGCCCTCTGTTTCAGCCCCTCTGTTTCAGCCCCTCTGTATCAGCCCCTCTGTTTCAGCCCCTCTGTTTCTCGCCCTCTGTTTCTCGCCCTCTGTTTCTCGCTCTCTGTTTCTCGCCCTCTGTTTCTCGCCCTCTGTTTCAGCCCCTCTGTTTCAGCTCCTCTGTTCCTCGCTCTCTGTTTCTCGCCCTCTGTTTCAGCCCCTCTGTTTCTCGCCCACTGTTTCAGCCCCTCTGTTTCTCGCCATCTCTTTCAGCCACTCTGTTTCAGCCCCTCTGTTTCTCGCCCTCTGTTTCAGCCCCTCTGTTTCAGCCCCTCTGTTTCTCGCCCTCTGTTTCAGCCCCTCTGTTTCAGCACCTCTGTTTCTCGCCCTTTGTTTCTCGCCCTCTGTTTCAGCCCCTCTGTTTCTCGCCCTCTGTTTCAGCCCCTCTGTTTCAGTCCCTCTGTTTCAGCCCCTCTGTGTCCGCCCCTCTGTTTCAGCCCCTCTGTTTCAGCCCCTCTGTTTCAACCCCTCTGTTTCTCGCCCTCTGTTTCAGCCCCTCTGTTTCAGCCCCTCTGTTTCTCGCCCTCTGTTTCTCGCCCTCTGTTTCTCTCCCTCTGTTTCTCGCTCTTTGTTTCTAGCCCTCTGTTTCTCGCCCTCTGTTTCAGCCCCTCTGTTTCAGCCCCTCTGTTTCAGCCCCTCTGTTTCATCCCCTCTGTTTCAGCCCCTCTGTTTCAGCCCCTCTGTTTCTCGCCCTCTGTTTCTCGTCCTCTGTTTCTCGCCCTCTGTTTCTCGCTCTCTGTTTCTCGCCCTCTGTTTCTCGCCCTCTGTTTCAGCCCCTCTGTTTCAGCCCCTCTGTTTCAGCCCCTCTGTTTCTCGCCCTCTGTTTCTCGCCCACTGTTTCTCGCCCTCTGTTTCCTGCCCTCTGTTTCAGCCCCTCTGTTTCAGCCCCTCTGTTTCAGCCCCTCTGTTTCAGCACCTCTGTTTCAGCCCCTCTGTTTCAGCCCCTCTGTTTCTCGCCCTCTGTTTCTCGCCCTCTGTTTCTCGCCCTCAGTTTCAGCCACTCTGTTTCACCCCCTTTGTTTCAGCCCCTCTGTTTCAGCCCCTCTGTTTCTCGACCACTGTTTCTCGCCCACTGTTTCAGCCCCTCTGTTTCAGTCCCTCTGTTTCAGCCCCTCTGTTTCAGCCCCTCTGTTTCAGCACCTCTGTTTCAGCCCCTCTGTTTCTCGCCCTCTGTTTCTCGCCCTCTGTATCTCGCCCTCTGTTTCTCGCCCTCTGTTTCAGCCACTCTGTTTCTGCCCCTCAGTTCCAGACCCTCTGTTTCTTGCCCTCTGTTTCAGCACCACTGTTTCTCGCCCTCTCTTTCAGCCCCTCTCTTTCTCGCCCTCTGTTGCAGACCCTCTGTTTCAGCCCGTCTATTTCAGCCCCTCTGTTACAGCCCCTCTGTTTCTCGCCCTCTGTTTCAGCCCCTCTGTTTCTCGCCCTCTGTTTCCGCCCCTCTGTTTCTCGCCCTCTGTTGCAGCCCCTCTGTTTCAGCCCCTCTGTTTCAACCCCTCTGTTTCAGATCCTCTGTTTCAGACCCTCTGTTTCTCGCCCTCTGTTTCTCGCCCTCTGTTTCAGCCCCTCTGTTTCAGCCCTTCTGTTTCAGCCCCTCTGTTTCTCGCCCTCTGTTTGAGCCCCTCTGTTTCAGCCCCTCTGTTTCAGCCCCTCTGTTTCAGCCCCTCTATTTCAGGCCCACTGTTTCAGCCCCTCTGTTTCTCGCCATCTGTTTCAGCCCCTCGGTTTCAGCCCCTCTGTTTCTCGCCCTCTGTTTCAGCCCCTCTGTTTCAGCCCCTCTGTTTCAGCCCCTCTTTTTCAGCCCCTCTGTTTCTCGCCCTCTGTTTCTCGCCCTCTGTTTCTCGCTCTCTGTTTCTCGCCCTCTGTTTCTCGCCCTCTGTTTCAGCCCCTCTGTTTCAGCCACTCTGTTTCAGCTCCTCTGTTTCTCGCCCTCTGTTTCTCGCCCACTGTTTCTCGCCCTCTGTTTCAGCCCCTCTGTTTCAGCCCCTCTGTTTCAGCCCCTCTGTTTCAGCCCCTCTGTTTCTCGCCCTCTGTTTCTCGCTCTCTCTTTCTCGCCCTCTGTTTCTCGCCCTCTGTTTCAGCACCTCTGTTTCAGCCCCTCTGTTTCTCGCCCTCTGTTTCTCGCCCTCTGTTTCTCGCCCTCTGTTTCTCGCCCTCTGTTTCAGCCCCACTGTTTCAGCCCCTTTGTTTCAGCCCCTCTGTTTCAGCCCCTCTGTTTCTCACCCTCTGTTTCAGCCCCTCTGTTTCAGCCCCTCTGTTTCAGCCCCTCTGTTTCAGCCCCTCTGTTTCTCGCCCTCTGTTTCTCGCCCTCTGTTTCTCGCCCTCTGTTTCTCGCCCTCTGTTTCAGCCCCTCTGTTTCAGCCCCTCTGTTTCAGCCCCTCTGTTTCTCGCCCTCTGTTTCTCGCCCTCTGTTTCTCGCTCTCTGTTTCTCGCCCTCTGTTTCTCGCCCTCTGTTTCAGCCCCTCTGTTTCAGCTCCTCTGTTCCTCGCTCTCTGTTTCTCGCCCTCTGTTTCAGCCCCTCTGTTTCTCGCCCACTGTTTCAGCCCCTCTGTTTCTCGCCATCTCTTTCAGCCCCTCTGTTTCAGCCCCTCTGTTTCTCGCCCTCTGTTTCAGCCCCTCTGTTTCAGCCCCTCTGTTTCTCGCCCTCTGTTTCAGCCCCTCTGTTTCAGCACCTCTGTTTCTCGCCCTTTGTTTCTCGCCCTCTGTTTCAGCCCCTCTGTTTCTCGCCCTCTGTTTCAGCCCCTCTGTTTCAGCCCCTCTGTTTCAGCCCCTCTGTTTCTCGCCCTCTGTTTCAGACCCTCTGTTTCAGCCCCTCTGTTTCAGCCCCTCTGTTTCAGCACCTCTGTTTCTCGCCCTTTGTTTCTCGCCCTCTGTTTCAGCCCCTCTGTTTCTCGCCCTCTGTTTCAGCCCCTCTGTTTCTCGCACTCTGTTTCAGCCCCTCTGTTTCAGCCCCTCTGTTTCTCGCCCTCTGTTTCAGCCCCTCTGTTTCAGCCCCTATGTATCAGCCCCTCTGTTTCAGCCCCTCTGTTTCTCGCCCTCTGTTTCTCGCCCTCTGTTTCAGCCCCTCTGTTTCACCCCCTCTGTTTCAGCCCCTCTGTTTCAGCCCCTCTGATTCTCGCCCTCTGTTTCTCGCCATCTGTTTCTCGCCCTCTGTTTCTCGCTCTCTGTTTCTCGCCCTCTGTTTCTCGCCCTCTGTTTCAGCCCCTCTGTTTCTGCCACTCTGTTTCAGCCCCTCTGTTTCAGCCCCTCTGTTTCAGCCCCTCTGTTTCTCGCCCTCTGTTTCTCGCCCTCTGTTTCTTGCCCTCTGTTTCTCGCTCTCTGTTTCTCGCCCTCTGTTTCTCGCCCTCTGTTTCAGCACCTCTGTTTCAGCCCCTCTGTTTCAGCCCCTCTGTTTCTCGCCCTCTGTTTCTCGCCCTCTGTTTCTCGCCCTCAGTTTCAGCCACTCTGTTTCAGCCCCTTTGTTTCAGCCCCTCTGTTTCAGCCCCTCTGTTTCTCGCCCACTGTTTCTCGCCCTCTGTTTCAGCCCCTCTGTTTCAGCCCCTCTGTTTCAGCCCCTCTTTTTCAGCCCCTCTGTTTCTCGCCCTCTGTTTCTCGCCCTCTGTTTCTCGCTCTCTGTTTCTCGCCCTCTGTTTCTCGCCCTCTGTTTCAGCCCCTCTGTTTCAGCCACTCTGTTTCAGCTCCTCTGTTTCTCGCCCTCTGTTTCTCGCCCACTGTTTCTCGCCCTCTGTTTCAGCCCCTCTGTTTCAGCCCCTCTGTTTCAGCCCCTCTGTTTCAGCCCCTCTGTTTCTCGCCCTCTGTTTCTCGCTCTCTCTTTCTCGCCCTCTGTTTCTCGCCCTCTGTTTCAGCACCTCTGTTTCAGCCCCTCTGTTTCTCGCCCTCTGTTTCTCGCCCTCTGTTTCTCGCCCTCTGTTTCTCGCCCTCTGTTTCAGCCCCACTGTTTCAGCCCCTTTGTTTCAGCCCCTCTGTTTCAGCCCCTCTGTTTCTCGCCCTCTGTTTCAGCCCCTCTGTTTCAGCCCCTCTGTTTCAGCCCCTCTGTTTCAGCCCCTCTGTTTCAGCCCCTCTGTTTCAGCACCTCTGTTTCAGCCCCTCTGTTTCTCGCCCTCTGTTTCTCGCCCTCTGTTTCTCGCCCTCTGTTTCTCGCCCTCTGTTTCAGCCCCTCTGTTTCAGCCCCTCTGTTTCACCCCCTCTGTTTCTCGCCCTCTGTTTCTCGCCCTCTGTTTCAGCCCCTCTGTTTCTGCCCCTCAGTTCCAGCCCCTCTGTTTCTTGCCCTCTGTTTCAGCACCTCTGTTTCTCGCCCTCTCTTTCAGCCCCTCTCTTTCTCGCCCTCTGTTGCAGACCCTCTGTTTCAGCCCGTCTATTTCAGCCCCTCTGTTACAGCCCCTCTGTTTCTCGCCCTCTGTTTCAGCCCCTCTGTTTCTCGCCCTCTGTTTCCGCCCCTCTGTTTCTCGCCCTCTGTTGCAGCCCCTCTGTTTCAGCCCCTCTGTTTCAGCCCCTCTGTTTCAGCTCCTCTGTTTCAGACCCTCTGTTTCTCGCCCTCTGTTTCTCGCCCTCTGTTTCAGCCCCTCTGTTTCAGCCCCTCTGTTTCAGCCCCTCTGTTTCTCGCCCTCTGTTTGAGCCCCTCTGTTACAGCCCCTCTGTTTCAGCCCCTCTGTTTCAGTCCCTCTGTTTCAGGCCCACTGTTTCAGCCCCTCTGTTTCTCGCCATCTGTTTCATCCCCTCTGTTTCAGCCCCTCTGTTTCTCTCCCTCTGTTTCAGCCCCTCTGTTTCAGCCCCTCTGTTTCAGCCCCTCTTTTTCAGCCCCTCTGTTTCTCGCCCTCTGTTTCTCGCCCTCTGTTTCTCGCTCTCTGTTTCTCGCCCTCTGTTTCTCGCCCTCTGTTTCTCGCCCTCTGTTTCTCGCCCACTGTTTCAGCCCCTCTGTTTCAGCCCCTCTTTTTCAGCCCCTCTGTTTCTCGCCCTCTGTTTCTCGCTCTCTCTTTCTCGCCCTCTGTTTCTCGCCCTCTGTTTCTCGCCCTCTGTTTCAGCCCCTCTGTTTCAGCCACTCTGTTTCAGCCCCTCTGTTTCAGCCCCTCTGTTTCTCGCCCTCTGTTTCTCGCCCTCTGTTTCTCGCCCTCTGTTTCAGCCCCTCTGTTTCAGCCCCTCTGTTTCAGCCCCTCTGTTCCTCGCCCTCTGTTTCTCGCGTTCTGTTTCTCGCTCTCTGTTTCTCGCCCTCTGTTTCTCGCCCTCTGTTTCAGCCCCTCTGTTTCAGCTCCTCTGTTCCTCGCTCTCTGTTTCTCGCCCTCTGTTTCAGCCCCTCTGTTTCTCGCCCACTGTTTCAGCCCCTCTGTTTCTCGCCATCTCTTTCAGCCCCTCTGTTTCAGCCCCTCTGTTTCTCGCCCTCTGTTTCAGCCCCTCTGTTTCAGCCCCTCTGTTTCTCGCCCTCTGTTTCAGCCCCTCTGTTTCAGCACCTCTGTTTCTCGCCCTTTGTTTCTCGCCCTCTGTTTCAGCCCCTCTGTTTCTCGCCCTCTGTTTCAGCCCCTCTGTTTCAGCCCCTCTGTTTCAGCCCCTCTGTGTCCGCCCCTCTGTTTCAGCCCCTCTGTTTCAGCCCCTCTGTTTCAACCCCTCTGTTTCTCGCCCTCTGTTTCAGCCCCTCTGTTTCAGCCCCTCTGTTTCTCGCCCTCTGTTTCTCGCCCTCTGTTTCTCTCCCTCTGTTTCTCGCTCTTTGTTTCTAGCCCTCTGTTTCTCGCCCTCTGTTTCAGCCCCTCTGTTTCAGCCCCTCTGTTTCAGCCCCTCTGTTTCATCCCCTCTGTTTCAGTCCCTCTGTTTCAGCCCCTCTGTTTCTCGCCCTCTGTTTCTCGCCCTCTGTTTCTCGCCCTCTGTTTCTCGCTCTCTGTTTCTCGCCCTCTGTTTCTCGCCCTCTGTTTCAGCCCCTCTGTTTCAGCCCCTCTGTTTCAGCCCCTCTGTTTCTCGCCCTCTGTTTCTCGCCCACTGTTTCTCGCCCTCTGTTTCAGCTCCTCTGATTCAGCCCCTCTGTTTCAGCCCCTCTGTTTCAGCCCCTCTGTTTCAGCCCCTCTGTTTCTCGCCCTCTGTTTCATTCCCTCTGTTTCAGCCCCTCTGTTTCAGACCCTCTGTTTCAGCCCCTCTGTTTCAGCCCCTCTGTTTCAGCCCCTCTGTTTCAGCACCTCTCTTTCTCGCCCTTTGTTTCTCGCCCTCTGTTTCAGCCCCTCTGTTTCTCGACCTCTGTTTCAGACCCTCTGTTTCTCGCACTCTGTTTCAGCCCCTCTGTTTCAGCCCCTCTGTTTCTCGCCCTCTGTTTCAGCCCCTCTGTTTCAGCCCCTCTGTATCAGCCCCTCTGTTTCAGCCCCTCTGTTTCTCGCCCTCTGTTTCTCGCCCTCTGTTTCTCGCTCTCTGTTTCTCGCCCTCTGTTTCTCGCCCTCTGTTTCAGCCCCTCTGTTTCAGCTCCTCTGTTCCTCGCTCTCTGTTTCTCGCCCTCTGTTTCAGCCCCTCTGTTTCTCGCCCACTGTTTCAGCCCCTCTGTTTCTCGCCATCTCTTTCAGCCCCTCTGTTTCAGCCCCTCTGTTTCTCGCCCTCTGTTTCAGCCCCTCTGTTTCAGCCCCTCTGTTTCTCGCCCTCTGTTTCAGCCCCTCTGTTTCAGCACCTCTGTTTCTCGCCCTTTGTTTCTCGCCCTCTGTTTCAGCCCATCTGTTTCTCGCCCTCTGTTTCAGCCCCTCTGTTTCAGTCCCTCTGTTTCAGCCCCTCTGTGTCCGCCCCTCTGTTTCAGCCCCTCTGTTTCAGCCCCTCTGTTTCAACCCCTCTGTTTCTCGCCCTCTGTTTCAGCCCCTCTGTTTCAGCCCCTCTGTTTCTCGCCCTCTGTTTCTCGCCCTCTGTTTCTCTCCCTCTGTTTCTCGCTCTTTGTTTCTAGCCCTCTGTTTCTCGCCCTCTGTTTCAGCCCCTCTGTTTCAGCCCCTCTGTTTCAGCCCCTCTGTTTCATCCCCTCTGTTTCAGCCCCTCTGTTTCAGCCCCTCTGTTTCTCGCCCTCTGTTTCTCGCCCTCTGTTTCTCGCCCTCTGTTTCTCGCTCTCTGTTTCTCGCCCTCTGTTTCTCGCCCTCTGTTTCAGCCCCTCTGTTTCAGCCCCTCTGTTTCAGCCCCTCTGTTTCTCGCCCTCTGTTTCTCGCCCACTGATTCTCGCCCTCTGTTTCCTGCCCTCTGTTTCAGCCCCTCTGTTTCAGCCCCTCTGTTTCAGCCCCTCTGTTTCAGCACCTCTGTTTCAGCCCCTCTGTTTCAGCCCCTCTGTTTCTCGCCCTCTGTTTCTCGCCCTCTGTTTCTCGCCCTCAGTTTCAGCCACTCTGTTTCAGCCCCTTTGTTTCAGCCCCTCTGTTTCAGCCCCTCTGTTTCTCGACCACTGTTTCTCGCCCACTGTTTCAGCCCCTCTGTTTCAGCCCCTCTGTTTCAGCCCCTCTGTTTCAGCCCCTCTGTTTCAGCACCTCTGTTTCAGCCCCTCTGTTTCAGCCCCTCTGTTTCTCGCCCTCTGTTTCTCGCCCTCTGTTTCTCGCCCTCTGTTTCAGCCACTCTGTTTCTGCCCCTCAGTTCCAGACCCTCTGTTTCTTGCCCTCTGTTTCAGCACCACTGTTTCTCGCCCTCTCTTTCAGCCCCTCTCTTTCTCGCCCTCTGTTGCAGACCCTCTGTTTCAGCCCGTCTATTTCAGCCCCTCTGTTACAGCCCCTCTGTTTCTCGCCCTCTGTTTCAGCCCCTCTGTTTCTCGCCCTCTGTTTCCGCCCCTCTGTTTCTCGCCCTCTGTTGCAGCCCCTCTGTTTCAGCCCCTCTGTTTCAACCCCTCTGTTTCAGATCCTCTGTTTCAGACCCTCTGTTTCTCGCCCTCTGTTTCTCGCCCTCTGTTTCAGCCCCTCTGTTTCAGCCCTTCTGTTTCAGCCCCTCTGTTTCTCGCCCTCTGTTTGAGCCCCTCTGTTTCAGCCCCTCTGTTTCAGCCCCTCTGTTTCAGCCCCTCTGTTTCAGGCCCACTGTTTCAGCCCCTCTGTTTCTCGCCATCTGTTTCAGCCCCTCGGTTTCAGCCCCTCTGTTTCTCGCCCTCTGTTTCAGCCCCTCTGTTTCAGCCCCTCTGTTTCAGCCCCTCTTTTTCAGCCCCTCTGTTTCTCGCCCTCTGTTTCTCGCCCTCTGTTTCTCGCTCTCTGTTTCTCGCCCTCTGTTTCTCGCCCTCTGTTTCAGCCCCTCTGTTTCAGCCACTCTGTTTCAGCTCCTCTGTTTCTCGCCCTCTGTTTCTCGCCCACTGTTTCTCGCCCTCTGTTTCAGCCCCTCTGTTTCAGCCCCTCTGTTTCAGCCCCTCTGTTTCAGCCCCTCTGTTTCTCGCCCTCTGTTTCTCGCTCTCTCTTTCTCGCCCTCTGTTTCTCGCCCTCTGTTTCAGCACCTCTGTTTCAGCCCCTCTGTTTCTCGCCCTCTGTTTCTCGCCCTCTGTTTCTCGCCCTCTGTTTCTCGCCCTCTGTTTCAGCCCAACTGTTTCAGCCCCTTTGTTTCAGCCCCTCTGTTTCAGCCCCTCTGTTTCTCACCCTCTGTTTCAGCCCCTCTGTTTCAGCCCCTCTGTTTCAGCCCCTCTGTTTCAGCCCCTCTGTTTCTCGCCCTCTGTTTCTCGCCCTCTGTTTCTCGCCCTCTGTTTCTCGCCCTCTGTTTCAGCCCCTCTGTTTCAGCCCCTCTGTTTCAGCCCCTCTGTTTCTCGCCCTCTGTTTCTCGCCCTCTGTTTCTCGCTCTCTGTTTCTCGCCCTCTGTTTCTCGCCCTCTGTTTCAGCCCCTCTGTTTCAGCTCCTCTGTTCCTCGCTCTCTGTTTCTCGCCCTCTGTTTCAGCCCCTCTGTTTCTCGCCCACTGTTTCAGCCCCTCTGTTTCTCGCCATCTCTTTCAGCCCCTCTGTTTCAGCCCCTCTGTTTCTCGCCCTCTGTTTCAGCCCCTCTGTTTCAGCCCCTCTGTTTCTCGCCCTCTGTTTCAGCCCCTCTGTTTCAGCACCTCTGTTTCTCGCCCTTTGTTTCTCGCCCTCTGTTTCAGCCCCTCTGTTTCTCGCCCTCTGTTTCAGCCCCTCTGTTTCAGCCCCTCTGTTTCAGCCCCTCTGTTTCTCGCCCTCTGTTTCAGACCCTCTGTTTCAGCCCCTCTGTTTCAGCCCCTCTGTTTCAGCACCTCTGTTTCTCGCCCTTTGTTTCTCGCCCTCTGTTTCAGCCCCTCTGTTTCTCGCCCTCTGTTTCAGCCCCTCTGTTTCTCGCACTCTGTTTCAGCCCCTCTGTTTCAGCCCCTCTGTTTCTCGCCCTCTGTTTCAGCCCCTCTGTTTCAGCCCCTCTGTATCAGCCCCTCTGTTTCAGCCCCTCTGTTTCTCGCCCTCTGTTTCTCGCCCTCTGTTTCAGCCCCTCTGTTTCACCCCCTCTGTTTCAGCCCCTCTGTTTCAGCCCCTCTGATTCTCGCCCTCTGTTTCTCGCCATCTGTTTCTCGCCCTCTGTTTCTCGCTCTCTGTTTCTCGCCCTCTGTTTCTCGCCCTCTGTTTCAGCCCCTCTGTTTCTGCCACTCTGTTTCAGCCCCTCTGTTTCAGCCCCTCTGTTTCAGCCCCTCTGTTTCTCGCCCTCTGTTTCTCGCCCTCTGTTTCTTGCCCTCTGTTTCTCGCTCTCTGTTTCTCGCCCTCTGTTTCTCGCCCTCTGTTTCAGCACCTCTGTTTCAGCCCCTCTGTTTCAGCCCCTCTGTTTCTCGCCCTCTGTTTCTCGCCCTCTGTTTCTCGCCCTCAGTTTCAGCCACTCTGTTTCAGCCCCTTTGTTTCAGCCCCTCTGTTTCAGCCCCTCTGTTTCTCGCCCACTGTTTCTCGCCCTCTGTTTCAGCCCCTCTGTTTCAGCCCCTCTGTTTCAGCCCCTCTTTTTCAGCCCCTCTGTTTCTCGCCCTCTGTTTCTCGCCCTCTGTTTCTCGCTCTCTGTTTCTCGCCCTCTGTTTCTCGCCCTCTGTTTCAGCCCCTCTGTTTCAGCCACTCTGTTTCAGCTCCTCTGTTTCTCGCCCTCTGTTTCTCGCCCACTGTTTCTCGCCCTCTGTTTCAGCCCCTCTGTTTCAGCCCCTCTGTTTCAGCCCCTCTGTTTCAGCCCCTCTGTTTCTCGCCCTCTGTTTCTCGCTCTCTCTTTCTCGCCCTCTGTTTCTCGCCCTCTGTTTCAGCACCTCTGTTTCAGCCCCTCTGTTTCTCGCCCTCTGTTTCTCGCCCTCTGTTTCTCGCCCTCTGTTTCTCGCCCTCTGTTTCAGCCCCACTGTTTCAGCCCCTTTGTTTCAGCCCCTCTGTTTCAGCCCCTCTGTTTCTCGCCCTCTGTTTCAGCCCCTCTGTTTCAGCCCCTCTGTTTCAGCCCCTCTGTTTCAGCCCCTCTGTTTCTCGCCCTCTGTTTCTCGCCCTCTGTTTCTCGCCCTCTGTTTCTCGCCCTCTGTTTCAGCCCCTCTGTTTCAGCCCCTCTGTTTCAGCCCCTCTGTTTCTCGCCCTCTGTTTCTCGCCCTCTGTTTCTCGCTCTCTGTTTCTCGCCCTCTGTTTCTCGCCCTCTGTTTCAGCCCCTCTGTTTCAGCTCCTCTGTTCCTCGCTCTCTGTTTCTCGCCCTCTGTTTCAGCCCCTCTGTTTCTCGCCCACTGTTTCAGCCCCTCTGTTTCTCGCCATCTCTTTCAGCCCCTCTGTTTCAGCCCCTCTGTTTCTCGCCCTCTGTTTCAGCCCCTCTGTTTCAGCCCCTCTGTTTCTCGCCCTCTGTTTCAGCCCCTCTGTTTCAGCACCTCTGTTTCTCGCCCTTTGTTTCTCGCCCTCTGTTTCAGCCCCTCTGTTTCTCGCCCTCTGTTTCAGCCCCTCTGTTTCAGCCCCTCTGTTTCAGCCCCTCTGTTTCTCGCCCTCTGTTTCAGACCCTCTGTTTCAGCCCCTCTGTTTCAGCCCCTCTGTTTCAGCACCTCTGTTTCTCGCCCTTTGTTTCTCGCCCTCTGTTTCAGCCCCTCTGTTTCTCGCCCTCTGTTTCAGCCCCTCTGTTTCTCGCACTCTGTTTCAGCCCCTCTGCTTCAGCCCCTCTGTTTCTCGCCCTCTGTTTCAGCCCCTCTGTTTCAGCCCCTCTGTATCAGCCCCTCTGTTTCAGCCCCTCTGTTTCTCGCCCTCTGTTTCTCGCCCTCTGTTTCAGCCCCTCTGTTTCAGCCCCTCTGTTTCAGCCCCTCTGTTTCAGCCCCTCTGATTCTCGCCCTCTGTTTCTCGCCATCTGTTTCTCGCCCTCTGTTTCTCGCTCTCTGTTTCTCGCCCTCTGTTTCTCGCCCTCTGTTTCAGCCCCTCTGTTTCTGCCACTCTGTTTCAGCCCCTCTGTTTCAGCCCCTCTGTTTCAGCCCCTCTGTTTCTCGCCCTCTGTTTCTCGCCCTCTGTTTCTTGCCCTCTGTTTCTCGCTCTCTGTTTCTCGCCCTCTGTTTCTCGCCCTCTGTTTCAGCACCTCTGTTTCAGCCCCTCTGTTTCAGCCCCTCTGTTTCTCGCCCTCTGTTTCTCGCCCTCTGTTTCTCGCCCTCAGTTTCAGCCACTCTGTTTCAGCCCCTTTGTTTCAGCCCCTCTGTTTCAGCCCCTCTGTTTCTCGCCCACTGTTTCTCGCCCTCTGTTTCAGCCCCTCTGTTTCAGCCCCTCTGTTTCAGCCCCTCTGTTTCAGCCCCTCTGTTTCAGCACCTCTGTTTCAGCCCCTCTGTTTCTCGCCCTCTGTTTCTCGCCCTCTGTTTCTCGCCCTCTGTTTCTCGCCCTCTGTTTCAGCCCCTCTGTTTCAGCCCCTCTGTTTCACCCCCTCTGTTTCTCGCCCTCTGTTTCTCGCCCTCTGTTTCAGCCCCTCTGTTTCTGCCCCTCAGTTCCAGCCCCTCTGTTTCTTGCCCTCTGTTTCAGCACCTCTGTTTCTCGCCCTCTCTTTCAGCCCCTCTCTTTCTCGCCCTCTGTTGCAGACCCTCTGTTTCAGCCCGTCTATTTCAGCCCCTCTGTTACAGCCCCTCTGTTTCTCGAACTCTGTTTCAGCCCCTCTGTTTCTCGCCCTCTGTTTCCGCCCCTCTGTTTCTCGCCCTCTGTTGCAGCCCCTCTGTTTCAGCCCCTCTGTTTCAGCCCCTCTGTTTCAGCTCCTCTGTTTCAGACCCTCTGTTTCTCGCCCTCTGTTTCTCGCCCTCTGTTTCAGCCCCTCTGTTTCAGCCCCTCTGTTTCAGCCCCTCTGTTTCTCGCACTCTGTTTGAGCCCCTCTGTTTCAGCCCCTCTGTTTCAGCCCCTCTGTTTCAGTCCCTCTGTTTCAGGCCCACTGTTTCAGCCCCTCTGTTTCTCGCCATCTGTTTCAGCCCCTCTGTTTCAGCCCCTCTGTTTCTCGCCCTCTGTTTCAGCCCCTCTGTTTCAGCCCCTCTGTTTCAGCCCCTCTTTTTCAGCCCCTCTGTTTCTCGCCCTCTGTTTCTCGCCCTCTGTTTCTCGCTCTCTGTTTCTCGCCCTCTGTTTCTCGCCCTCTGTTTCAGCCCCTCTGTTTCAGCCACTCTGTTTCAGCTCCTCTGTTTCTCGCCCTCTGTTTCTCGCCCACTGTTTCTCGCCCTCTGTTTCAGCCCCTCTGTTTCAGCCCCTCTGTTTCAGCCCCTCTGTTTCAGCCCCTCTGTTTCTCGCCCTCTGTTTCTCGCTCTCTCTTTCTCGCCCTCTGTTTCTCGCCCTCTGTTTCAGCACCTCTGTTTCAGCCCCTCTGTTTCTCGCCCTCTGTTTCTCGCCCTGTTTCTCGCCCTCTGTTTCTCGCCCTCTGTTTCAGCCCGTCTGTTTCAGCCCCTTTGTTTCAGCCCCTCTGTTTCAGCCCCTCTGTTTCTCGCCCTCTGTTTCAGCCCCTCTGTTTCAGCCACTCTGTTTCAGCCCCTCTGTTTCAGCCCCTCTGTTTCTCGCCCTCTGTTTCAGCCCCTCTGTTTCAGCCCCTCTGTTTCAGCCCCTCTGTTCCTCGCCCTCTGTTTCTCGCCTTCTGTTTCTCGCTCTCTGTTTCTCGCCCTCTGTTTCTCGCCCTCTGTTTCAGCCCCTCTGTTTCAGCTCCTCTGTTCCTCGCTCTCTGTTTCTCGCCCTTTGTTTCAGCCCCTCTGTTTCTCGCCCACTGTTTCAGCCCCTCTGTTTCTCGCCATCTCTTTCAGCCCCTCTGTTTCAGCCCCTCTGTTTCTCGCCCTCTGTTTCAGCCCCTCTGTTTCAGCCCCTCTGTTTCTCGCCCTCTGTTTCAGCCCCTCTGTTTCAGCACCTCTGTTTCTCGCCCACTGTTTCTCGCCCTCTGTTTCAGCCCCTCTGTTTCAGCCCCTCTGTTTCAGCCCTTCTGTTTCAGCCCCTCTGTTTCTCGCCCTCTGTTTCTCGCTCTCTCTTTCTCGCCCTCTGTTTCTCGCCCTCTGTTTCAGCACCTCTGTTTCAGCCACTCTGTTTCTCGCCCTCTGTTTCTCGCCCTCTGTTTCTCGCCCTCTGTTTCTCGCCCTCTGTTTCAGCCCGTCTGTTTCAGCCCCTTTGTTTCAGCCCCTCTGTTTCAGCCCCTCTGTTTCTCGCCCTCTGTTTTAGCCCCTCTGTTTCAGCCACTCTGTTTCAGCCCCTCTGTTTCAGCCCCTCTGTTTCTCGCCCTCTGTTTCAGCCCCTCTGTTTCAGCCCCTCTGTTTCAGCCCCTCTGTTCCTCGCCCTCTGTTTCTCGCCTTCTGTTTCTCGCTCTCTGTTTCTCGCCCTCTGTTTCTCGCCCTCTGTTTCAGCCCCTCTGTTTCAGCTCCTCTGTTCCTCGCTCTCTGTTTCTCGCCCTTTGTTTCAGCCCCTCTGTTTCTCGCCCACTGTTTCAGCCCCTCTGTTTCTCGCCATCTCTTTCAGCCCCTCTGTTTCAGCCCCTCTGTTTCTCGCCCTCTGTTTCAGCCCCTCTGTTTCAGCCCCTCTGTTTCTCGCCCTCTGTTTCAGCCCCTCTGTTTCAGCACCTCTGTTTCTCGCCCTTTGTTTCTCGCCCACTGTTTCAGCCCCTCTGTTTCTCGCCCTCTGTTTCAGCCCCTCTGTTTCAGTCCCTCTGTTTCAGCCCCTCTGTGTCCGCCCCTCTGTTTCAGCCCCTCTGTTTCAGCCCCTCTGTTTCAACCCCTCTGTTTCTCGCCCTCTGTTTCAGCCCCTCTGTTTCAGCCCCTCTGTTTCTCGCCCTCTGTTTCTCGCCCTCTGTTTCTCTCCCTCTGTTTCTCGCTCTTTGTTTCTAGCCCTCTGTTTCTCGCCCTCTGTTTCAGCCCCTCTGTTTCAGCCCCTCTGTTTCAGCCCCTCTGTTTCATCCCCTCTGTTTCAGCCCCTCTGTTTCAGCCCCTCTGTTTCTCGCCCTCTGTTTCTCGCCCTCTGTTTCTCGCCCTCTGTTTCTCGCTCTCTGTTTCTCGCCCTCTGTTTCTCGCCCTCTGTTTCAGCCCCTCTGTTTCAGCCCCTCTGTTTCAGCCCCTCTGTTTCTCGCCCTCTGTTTCTCGCCCACTGTTTCTCGCCCTCTGTTTCAGCTCCTCTGATTCAGCCCCTCTGTTTCAGCCCCTCTGTTTCAGCCCCTCTGTTTCAGCCCCTCTGTTTCTCGCCCTCTGTTTCATCCCCTCTGTTTCAGCCCCTCTGTTTCAGACCCTCTGTTTCAGCCCCTCTGTTTCAGCCCCTCTGTTTCAGCCCCTCTGTTTCAGCCCCTCTGTTTCTCGCCCTCTGTTTCTCGCCCTCTGTTTCTTGCCCTCTGTTTCTCGCTCTCTGTTTCTCGCCCTCTGTTTCTCGCCCTCTGTTTCAGCACCTCTGTTTCAGCCCCTCTGTTTCAGCCCCTCTGTTTCTCGCCCTCTGTTTCTCGCCCTCTGTTTCTCGCCCTCAGTTTCAGCCACTCTGTTTCAGCCCCTTTGTTTCAGCCCCTCTGTTTCAGCCCCTCTGTTTCTCGCCCACTGTTTCTCGCCCTCTGTTTCAGCCCCTCTGTTTCAGCCCCTCTGTTTCAGCCCCTCTGTTTCAGCCCCTCTGTTTCAGCACCTCTGTTTCAGCCCCTCTGTTTCTCGCCCTCTGTTTCTCGCCCTCTGTTTCTCGCCCTCTGTTTCTCGCCCTCTGTTTCAGCCCCTCTGTTTCAGCCCCTCTGTTTCACCCCCTCTGTTTCTCGCCCTCTGTTTCTCGCCCTCTGTTTCAGCCCCTCTGTTTCTGCCCCTCAGTTCCAGCCCCTCTGTTTCTTGCCCTCTGTTTCAGCACCTCTGTTTCTCGCCCTCTCTTTCAGCCCCTCTCTTTCTCGCCCTCTGTTGCAGACCCTCTGTTTCAGCCCGTCTATTTCAGCCCCTCTGTTACAGCCCCTCTGTTTCTCGAACTCTGTTTCAGCCCCTCTGTTTCTCGCCCTCTGTTTCCGCCCCTCTGTTTCTCGCCCTCTGTTGCAGCCCCTCTGTTTCAGCCCCTCTGTTTCAGCCCCTCTGTTTCAGCTCCTCTGTTTCAGACCCTCTGTTTCTCGCCCTCTGTTTCTCGCCCTCTGTTTCAGCCCCTCTGTTTCAGCCCCTCTGTTTCAGCCCCTCTGTTTCTCGCACTCTGTTTGAGCCCCTCTGTTTCAGCCCCTCTGTTTCAGCCCCTCTGTTTCAGTCCCTCTGTTTCAGGCCCACTGTTTCAGCCCCTCTGTTTCTCGCCATCTGTTTCAGCCCCTCTGTTTCAGCCCCTCTGTTTCTCGCCCTCTGTTTCAGCCCCTCTGTTTCAGCCCCTCTGTTTCAGCCCCTCTTTTTCAGCCCCTCTGTTTCTCGCCCTCTGTTTCTCGCCCTCTGTTTCTCGCTCTCTGTTTCTCGCCCTCTGTTTCTCGCCCTCTGTTTCAGCCCCTCTGTTTCAGCCACTCTGTTTCAGCTCCTCTGTTTCTCGCCCTCTGTTTCTCGCCCACTGTTTCTCGCCCTCTGTTTCAGCCCCTCTGTTTCAGCCCCTCTGTTTCAGCCCCTCTGTTTCAGCCCCTCTGTTTCTCGCCCTCTGTTTCTCGCTCTCTCTTTCTCGCCCTCTGTTTCTCGCCCTCTGTTTCAGCACCTCTGTTTCAGCCCCTCTGTTTCTCGCCCTCTGTTTCTCGCCCTCTGTTTCTCGCCCTCTGTTTCTCGCCCTCTGTTTCAGCCCGTCTGTTTCAGCCCCTTTGTTTCAGCCCCTCTGTTTCAGCCCCTCTGTTTCTCGCCCTCTGTTTCAGCCCCTCTGTTTCAGCCACTCTGTTTCAGCCCCTCTGTTTCAGCCCCTCTGTTTCTCGCCCTCTGTTTCAGCCCCTCTGTTTCAGCCCCTCTGTTTCAGCCCCTCTGTTCCTCGCCCTCTGTTTCTCGCCTTCTGTTTCTCGCTCTCTGTTTCTCGCCCTCTGTTTCTCGCCCTCTGTTTCAGCCCCTCTGTTTCAGCTCCTCTGTTCCTCGCTCTCTGTTTCTCGCCCTTTGTTTCAGCCCCTCTGTTTCTCGCCCACTGTTTCAGCCCCTCTGTTTCTCGCCATCTCTTTCAGCCCCTCTGTTTCAGCCCCTCTGTTTCTCGCCCTCTGTTTCAGCCCCTCTGTTTCAGCCCCTCTGTTTCTCGCCCTCTGTTTCAGCCCCTCTGTTTCAGCACCTCTGTTTCTCGCCCACTGTTTCTCGCCCTCTGTTTCAGCCCCTCTGTTTCAGCCCCTCTGTTTCAGCCCCTCTGTTTCAGCCCCTCTGTTTCTCGCCCTCTGTTTCTCGCTCTCTCTTTCTCGCCCTCTGTTTCTCGCCCTCTGTTTCAGCACCTCTGTTTCAGCCACTCTGTTTCTCGCCCTCTGTTTCTCGCCCTCTGTTTCTCGCCCTCTGTTTCTCGCCCTCTGTTTCAGCCCGTCTGTTTCAGCCCCTTTGTTTCAGCCCCTCTGTTTCAGGCCCTCTGTTTCTCGCCCTCTGTTTTAGCCCCTCTGTTTCAGCCACTCTGTTTCAGCCCCTCTGTTTCAGCCCCTCTGTTTCTCGCCCTCTGTTTCAGCCCCTCTGTTTCAGCCCCTCTGTTTCAGCCCCTCTGTTCCTCGCCCTCTGTTTCTCGCATTCTGTTTCTCGCTCTCTGTTTCTCGCCCTCTGTTTCTCGCCCTCTGTTTCAGCCCCTCTGTTTCAGCTCCTCTGTTCCTCGCTCTCTGTTTCTCGCCCTTTGTTTCAGCCCCTCTGTTTCTCGCCCACTGTTTCAGCCCCTCTGTTTCTCGCCATCTCTTTCAGCCCCTCTGTTTCAGCCCCTCTGTTTCTCGCCCTCTGTTTCAGCCCCTCTGTTTCAGCCCCTCTGTTTCTCGCCCTCTGTTTCAGCCCCTCTGTTTCAGCACCTCTGTTTCTCGCCCTTTGTTTCTCGCCCACTGTTTCAGCCCCTCTGTTTCTCGCCCTCTGTTTCAGCCCCTCTGTTTCAGTCCCTCTGTTTCAGCCCCTCTGTGTCCGCCCCTCTGTTTCAGCCCCTCTGTTTCAGCCCCTCTGTTTCAACCCCTCTGTTTCTCGCCCTCTGTTTCAGCCCCTCTGTTTCAGCCCCTCTGTTTCTCGCCCTCTGTTTCTCGCCCTCTGTTTCTCTCCCTCTGTTTCTCGCTCTTTGTTTCTAGCCCTCTGTTTCTCGCCCTCTGTTTCAGCCCCTCTGTTTCAGCCCCTCTGTTTCAGCCCCTCTGTTTCATCCCCTCTGTTTCAGCCCCTCTGTTTCAGCCCCTCTGTTTCTCGCCCTCTGTTTCTCGCCCTCTGTTTCTCGCCCTCTGTTTCTCGCTCTCTGTTTCTCGCCCTCTGTTTCTCGCCCTCTGTTTCAGCCCCTCTGTTTCAGCCCCTCTGTTTCAGCCCCTCTGTTTCTCGCCCTCTGTTTCTCGCCCACTGTTTCTCGCCCTCTGTTTCAGCTCCTCTGATTCAGCCCCTCTGTTTCAGCCCCTCTGTTTCAGCCCCTCTGTTTCAGCCCCTCTGTTTCTCGCCCTCTGTTTCATCCCCTCTGTTTCAGCCCCTCTGTTTCAGACCCTCTGTTTCAGCCCCTCTGTTTCAGCCCCTCTGTTTCAGCCCCTCTGTTTCAGCACCTCTCTTTCTCGCCCTTTGTTTCTCGCCCTCTGTTTCAGCCCCTCTGTTTCTCGACCTCTGTTTCAGACCCTCTGTTTCTCGCCCTCTGTTTGAGCCCCTCTGTTACAGCCCCTCTGTTTCAGCCCCTCTGTTTCAGTCCCTCTGTTTCAGGCCCACTGTTTCAGCCCCTCTGTTTCTCGCCATCTGTTTCATCCCCTCTGTTTCAGCCCCTCTGTTTCTCTCCCTCTGTTTCAGCCCCTCTGTTTCAGCCCCTCTGTTTCAGCCCCTCTTTTTCAGCCCCTCTGTTTCTCGCCCTCTGTTTCTCGCCCTCTGTTTCTCGCTCTCTGTTTCTCGCCCTCTGTTTCTCGCCCTCTGTTTCTCGCCCTCTGTTTCTCGCCCACTGTTTCAGCCCCTCTGTTTCAGCCCCTCTTTTTCAGCCCCTCTGTTTCTCGCCCTCTGTTTCTCGCTCTCTCTTTCTCGCCCTCTGTTTCTCGCCCTCTGTTTCTCGCCCTCTGTTTCAGCCCCTCTGTTTCAGCCACTCTGTTTCAGCCCCTCTGTTTCAGCCCCTCTGTTTCTCGCCCTCTGTTTCTCGCCCTCTGTTTCTCGCCCTCTGTTTCAGCCCCTCTGTTTCAGCCCCTCTGTTTCAGCCCCTCTGTTCCTCGCCCTCTGTTTCTCGCGTTCTGTTTCTCGCTCTCTGTTTCTCGCCCTCTGTTTCTCGCCCTCTGTTTCAGCCCCTCTGTTTCAGCTCCTCTGTTCCTCGCTCTCTGTTTCTCGCCCTCTGTTTCAGCCCCTCTGTTTCTCGCCCACTGTTTCAGCCCCTCTGTTTCTCGCCATCTCTTTCAGCCCCTCTGTTTCAGCCCCTCTGTTTCTCGCCCTCTGTTTCAGCCCCTCTGTTTCAGCCCCTCTGTTTCTCGCCCTCTGTTTCAGCCCCTCTGTTTCAGCACCTCTGTTTCTCGCCCTTTGTTTCTCGCCCTCTGTTTCAGCCCCTCTGTTTCTCGCCCTCTGTTTCAGCCCCTCTGTTTCAGCCCCTCTGTTTCAGCCCCTCTGTGTCCGCCCCTCTGTTTCAGCCCCTCTGTTTCAGCCCCTCTGTTTCAACCCCTCTGTTTCTCGCCCTCTGTTTCAGCCCCTCTGTTTCAGCCCCTCTGTTTCTCGCCCTCTGTTTCTCGCCCTCTGTTTCTCTCCCTCTGTTTCTCGCTCTTTGTTTCTAGCCCTCTGTTTCTCGCCCTCTGTTTCAGCCCCTCTGTTTCAGCCCCTCTGTTTCAGCCCCTCTGTTTCATCCCCTCTGTTTCAGCCCCTCTGTTTCAGCCCCTCTGTTTCTCGCCCTCTGTTTCTCGCCCTCTGTTTCTCGCCCTCTGTTTCTCGCTCTCTGTTTCTCGCCCTCTGTTTCTCGCCCTCTGTTTCAGCCCCTCTGTTTCAGCCCCTCTGTTTCAGCCCCTCTGTTTCTCGCCCTCTGTTTCTCGCCCACTGTTTCTCGCCCTCTGTTTCAGCTCCTCTGATTCAGCCCCTCTGTTTCAGCCCCTCTGTTTCAGCCCCTCTGTTTCAGCCCCTCTGTTTCTCGCCCTCTGTTTCATTCCCTCTGTTTCAGCCCCTCTGTTTCAGACCCTCTGTTTCAGCCCCTCTGTTTCAGCCCCTCTGTTTCAGCCCCTCTGTTTCAGCACCTCTCTTTCTCGCCCTTTGTTTCTCGCCCTCTGTTTCAGCCCCTCTGTTTCTCGACCTCTGTTTCAGACCCTCTGTTTCTCGCACTCTGTTTCAGCCCCTCTGTTTCAGCCCCTCTGTTTCTCGCCCTCTGTTTCAGCCCCTCTGTTTCAGCCCCTCTGTATCAGCCCCTCTGTTTCAGCCCCTCTGTTTCTCGCCCTCTGTTTCTCGCCCTCTGTTTCTCGCTCTCTGTTTCTCGCCCTCTGTTTCTCGCCCTCTGTTTCAGCCCCTCTGTTTCAGCTCCTCTGTTCCTCGCTCTCTGTTTCTCGCCCTCTGTTTCAGCCCCTCTGTTTCTCGCCCACTGTTTCAGCCCCTCTGTTTCTCGCCATCTCTTTCAGCCCCTCTGTTTCAGCCCCTCTGTTTCTCGCCCTCTGTTTCAGCCCCTCTGTTTCAGCCCCTCTGTTTCTCGCCCTCTGTTTCAGCCCCTCTGTTTCAGCACCTCTGTTTCTCGCCCTTTGTTTCTCGCCCTCTGTTTCAGCCCATCTGTTTCTCGCCCTCTGTTTCAGCCCCTCTGTTTCAGTCCCTCTGTTTCAGCCCCTCTGTGTCCGCCCCTCTGTTTCAGCCCCTCTGTTTCAGCCCCTCTGTTTCAACCCCTCTGTTTCTCGCCCTCTGTTTCAGCCCCTCTGTTTCAGCCCCTCTGTTTCTCGCCCTCTGTTTCTCGCCCTCTGTTTCTCTCCCTCTGTTTCTCGCTCTTTGTTTCTAGCCCTCTGTTTCTCGCCCTCTGTTTCAGCCCCTCTGTTTCAGCCCCTCTGTTTCAGCCCCTCTGTTTCATCCCCTCTGTTTCAGCCCCTCTGTTTCAGCCCCTCTGTTTCTCGCCCTCTGTTTCTCGCCCTCTGTTTCTCGCCCTCTGTTTCTCGCTCTCTGTTTCTCGCCCTCTGTTTCTCGCCCTCTGTTTCAGCCCCTCTGTTTCAGCCCCTCTGTTTCAGCCCCTCTGTTTCTCGCCCTCTGTTTCTCGCCCACTGTTTCTCGCCCTCTGTTTCCTGCCCTCTGTTTCAGCCCCTCTGTTTCAGCCCCTCTGTTTCAGCCCCTCTGTTTCAGCACCTCTGTTTCAGCCCCTCTGTTTCAGCCCCTCTGTTTCTCGCCCTCTGTTTCTCGCCCTCAGTTTCAGCCACTCTGTTTCAGCCCCTTTGTTTCAGCCCCTCTGTTTCAGCCCCTCTGTTTCTCGACCACTGTTTCTCGCCCACTGTTTCAGCCCCTCTGTTTCAGCCCCTCTGTTTCAGCCCCTCTGTTTCAGCCCCTCTGTTTCAGCACCTCTGTTTCAGCCCCTCTGTTTCTCGCCCTCTGTTTCTCGCCCTCTGTTTCTCGCCCTCTGTTTCTCGCCCTCTGTTTCAGCCACTCTGTTTCTGCCCCTCAGTTCCAGACCCTCTGTTTCTTGCCCTCTGTTTCAGCACCACTGTTTCTCGCCCTCTCTTTCAGCCCCTCTCTTTCTCGCCCTCTGTTGCAGACCCTCTGTTTCAGCCCGTCTATTTCAGCCCCTCTGTTACAGCCCCTCTGTTTCTCGCCCTCTGTTTCAGCCCCTCTGTTTCTCGCCCTCTGTTTCCGCCCCTCTGTTTCTCGCCCTCTGTTGCAGCCCCTCTGTTTCAGCCCCTCTGTTTCAACCCCTCTGTTTCAGATCCTCTGTTTCAGACCCTCTGTTTCTCGCCCTCTGTTTCTCGCCCTCTGTTTCAGCCCCTCTGTTTCAGCCCTTCTGTTTCAGCCCCTCTGTTTCTCGCCCTCTGTTTGAGCCCCTCTGTTTCAGCCCCTCTGTTTCAGCCCCTCTGTTTCAGCCCCTCTGTTTCAGGCCCACTGTTTCAGCCCCTCTGTTTCTCGCCATCTGTTTCAGCCCCTCGGTTTCAGCCCCTCTGTTTCTCGCCCTCTGTTTCAGCCCCTCTGTTTCAGCCCCTCTGTTTCAGCCCCTCTTTTTCAGCCCCTCTGTTTCTCGCCCTCTGTTTCTCGCCCTCTGTTTCTCGCTCTCTGTTTCTCGCCCTCTGTTTCTCGCCCTCTGTTTCAGCCCCTCTGTTTCAGCCACTCTGTTTCAGCTCCTCTGTTTCTCGCCCTCTGTTTCTCGCCCACTGTTTCTCGCCCTCTGTTTCAGCCCCTCTGTTTCAGCCCCTCTGTTTCAGCCCCTCTGTTTCAGCCCCTCTGTTTCTCGCCCTCTGTTTCTCGCTCTCTCTTTCTCGCCCTCTGTTTCTCGCCCTCTGTTTCAGCACCTCTGTTTCAGCCCCTCTGTTTCTCGCCCTCTGTTTCTCGCCCTCTGTTTCTCGCCCTCTGTTTCTCGCCCTCTGTTTCAGCCCCACTGTTTCAGCCCCTTTGTTTCAGCCCCTCTGTTTCAGCCCCTCTGTTTCTCACCCTCTGTTTCAGCCCCTCTGTTTCAGCCCCTCTGTTTCAGCCCCTCTGTTTCAGCCCCTCTGTTTCTCGCCCTCTGTTTCTCGCCCTCTGTTTCTCGCCCTCTGTTTCTCGCCCTCTGTTTCAGCCCCTCTGTTTCAGCCCCTCTGTTTCAGCCCCTCTGTTTCTCGCCCTCTGTTTCTCGCCCTCTGTTTCTCGCTCTCTGTTTCTCGCCCTCTGTTTCTCGCCCTCTGTTTCAGCCCCTCTGTTTCAGCTCCTCTGTTCCTCGCTCTCTGTTTCTCGCCCTCTGTTTCAGCCCCTCTGTTTCTCGCCCACTGTTTCAGCCCCTCTGTTTCTCGCCATCTCTTTCAGCCCCTCTGTTTCAGCCCCTCTGTTTCTCGCCCTCTGTTTCAGCCCCTCTGTTTCAGCCCCTCTGTTTCTCGCCCTCTGTTTCAGCCCCTCTGTTTCAGCACCTCTGTTTCTCGCCCTTTGTTTCTCGCCCTCTGTTTCAGCCCCTCTGTTTCTCGCCCTCTGTTTCAGCCCCTCTGTTTCAGCCCCTCTGTTTCAGCCCCTCTGTTTCTCGCCCTCTGTTTCAGACCCTCTGTTTCAGCCCCTCTGTTTCAGCCCCTCTGTTTCAGCACCTCTGTTTCTCGCCCTTTGTTTCTCGCCCTCTGTTTCAGCCCCTCTGTTTCTCGCCCTCTGTTTCAGCCCCTCTGTTTCTCGCACTCTGTTTCAGCCCCTCTGTTTCAGCCCCTCTGTTTCTCGCCCTCTGTTTCAGCCCCTCTGTTTCAGCCCCTCTGTATCAGCCCCTCTGTTTCAGCCCCTCTGTTTCTCGCCCTCTGTTTCTCGCCCTCTGTTTCAGCCCCTCTGTTTCACCCCCTCTGTTTCAGCCCCTCTGTTTCAGCCCCTCTGATTCTCGCCCTCTGTTTCTCGCCATCTGTTTCTCGCCCTCTGTTTCTCGCTCTCTGTTTCTCGCCCTCTGTTTCTCGCCCTCTGTTTCAGCCCCTCTGTTTCTGCCACTCTGTTTCAGCCCCTCTGTTTCAGCCCCTCTGTTTCAGCCCCTCTGTTTCTCGCCCTCTGTTTCTCGCCCTCTGTTTCTTGCCCTCTGTTTCTCGCTCTCTGTTTCTCGCCCTCTGTTTCTCGCCCTCTGTTTCAGCACCTCTGTTTCAGCCCCTCTGTTTCAGCCCCTCTGTTTCTCGCCCTCTGTTTCTCGCCCTCTGTTTCTCGCCCTCAGTTTCAGCCACTCTGTTTCAGCCCCTTTGTTTCAGCCCCTCTGTTTCAGCCCCTCTGTTTCTCGCCCACTGTTTCTCGCCCTCTGTTTCAGCCCCTCTGTTTCAGCCCCTCTGTTTCAGCCCCTCTTTTTCAGCCCCTCTGTTTCTCGCCCTCTGTTTCTCGCCCTCTGTTTCTCGCTCTCTGTTTCTCGCCCTCTGTTTCTCGCCCTCTGTTTCAGCCCCTCTGTTTCAGCCACTCTGTTTCAGCTCCTCTGTTTCTCGCCCTCTGTTTCTCGCCCACTGTTTCTCGCCCTCTGTTTCAGCCCCTCTGTTTCAGCCCCTCTGTTTCAGCCCCTCTGTTTCAGCCCCTCTGTTTCTCGCCCTCTGTTTCTCGCTCTCTCTTTCTCGCCCTCTGTTTCTCGCCCTCTGTTTCAGCACCTCTGTTTCAGCCCCTCTGTTTCTCGCCCTCTGTTTCTCGCCCTCTGTTTCTCGCCCTCTGTTTCTCGCCCTCTGTTTCAGCCCCACTGTTTCAGCCCCTTTGTTTCAGCCCCTCTGTTTCAGCCCCTCTGTTTCTCGCCCTCTGTTTCAGCCCCTCTGTTTCAGCCCCTCTGTTTCAGCCCCTCTGTTTCAGCCCCTCTGTTTCTCGCCCTCTGTTTCTCGCCCTCTGTTTCTCGCCCTCTGTTTCTCGCCCTCTGTTTCAGCCCCTCTGTTTCAGCCCCTCTGTTTCAGCCCCTCTGTTTCTCGCCCTCTGTTTCTCGCCCTCTGTTTCTCGCTCTCTGTTTCTCGCCCTCTGTTTCTCGCCCTCTGTTTCAGCCCCTCTGTTTCAGCTCCTCTGTTCCTCGCTCTCTGTTTCTCGCCCTCTGTTTCAGCCCCTCTGTTTCTCGCCCACTGTTTCAGCCCCTCTGTTTCTCGCCATCTCTTTCAGCCCCTCTGTTTCAGCCCCTCTGTTTCTCGCCCTCTGTTTCAGCCCCTCTGTTTCAGCCCCTCTGTTTCTCGCCCTCTGTTTCAGCCCCTCTGTTTCAGCACCTCTGTTTCTCGCCCTTTGTTTCTCGCCCTCTGTTTCAGCCCCTCTGTTTCTCGCCCTCTGTTTCAGCCCCTCTGTTTCAGCCCCTCTGTTTCAGCCCCTCTGTTTCTCGCCCTCTGTTTCAGACCCTCTGTTTCAGCCCCTCTGTTTCAGCCCCTCTGTTTCAGCACCTCTGTTTCTCGCCCTTTGTTTCTCGCCCTCTGTTTCAGCCCCTCTGTTTCTCGCCCTCTGTTTCAGCCCCTCTGTTTCTCGCACTCTGTTTCAGCCCCTCTGCTTCAGCCCCTCTGTTTCTCGCCCTCTGTTTCAGCCCCTCTGTTTCAGCCCCTCTGTATCAGCCCCTCTGTTTCAGCCCCTCTGTTTCTCGCCCTCTGTTTCTCGCCCTCTGTTTCAGCCCCTCTGTTTCAGCCCCTCTGTTTCAGCCCCTCTGTTTCAGCCCCTCTGATTCTCGCCCTCTGTTTCTCGCCATCTGTTTCTCGCCCTCTGTTTCTCGCTCTCTGTTTCTCGCCCTCTGTTTCTCGCCCTCTGTTTCAGCCCCTCTGTTTCTGCCACTCTGTTTCAGCCCCTCTGTTTCAGCCCCTCTGTTTCAGCCCCTCTGTTTCTCGCCCTCTGTTTCTCGCCCTCTGTTTCTTGCCCTCTGTTTCTCGCTCTCTGTTTCTCGCCCTCTGTTTCTCGCCCTCTGTTTCAGCACCTCTGTTTCAGCCCCTCTGTTTCAGCCCCTCTGTTTCTCGCCCTCTGTTTCTCGCCCTCTGTTTCTCGCCCTCAGTTTCAGCCACTCTGTTTCAGCCCCTTTGTTTCAGCCCCTCTGTTTCAGCCCCTCTGTTTCTCGCCCACTGTTTCTCGCCCTCTGTTTCAGCCCCTCTGTTTCAGCCCCTCTGTTTCAGCCCCTCTGTTTCAGCCCCTCTGTTTCAGCACCTCTGTTTCAGCCCCTCTGTTTCTCGCCCTCTGTTTCTCGCCCTCTGTTTCTCGCCCTCTGTTTCTCGCCCTCTGTTTCAGCCCCTCTGTTTCAGCCCCTCTGTTTCACCCCCTCTGTTTCTCGTCCTCTGTTTCTCGCCCTCTGTTTCAGCCCCTCTGTTTCTGCCCCTCAGTTCCAGCCCCTCTGTTTCTTGCCCTCTGTTTCAGCACCTCTGTTTCTCGCCCTCTCTTTCAGCCCCTCTCTTTCTCGCCCTCTGTTGCAGACCCTCTGTTTCAGCCCGTCTATTTCAGCCCCTCTGTTACAGCCCCTCTGTTTCTCGAACTCTGTTTCAGCCCCTCTGTTTCTCGCCCTCTGTTTCCGCCCCTCTGTTTCTCGCCCTCTGTTGCAGCCCCTCTGTTTCAGCCCCTCTGTTTCAGCCCCTCTGTTTCAGCTCCTCTGTTTCAGACCCTCTGTTTCTCGCCCTCTGTTTCTCGCCCTCTGTTTCAGCCCCTCTGTTTCAGCCCCTCTGTTTCAGCCCCTCTGTTTCTCGCACTCTGTTTGAGCCCCTCTGTTTCAGCCCCTCTGTTTCAGCCCCTCTGTTTCAGTCCCTCTGTTTCAGGCCCACTGTTTCAGCCCCTCTGTTTCTCGCCATCTGTTTCAGCCCCTCTGTTTCAGCCCCTCTGTTTCTCGCCCTCTGTTTCAGCCCCTCTGTTTCAGCCCCTCTGTTTCAGCCCCTCTTTTTCAGCCCCTCTGTTTCTCGCCCTCTGTTTCTCGCCCTCTGTTTCTCGCTCTCTGTTTCTCGCCCTCTGTTTCTCGCCCTCTGTTTCAGCCCCTCTGTTTCAGCCACTCTGTTTCAGCTCCTCTGTTTCTCGCCCTCTGTTTCTCGCCCACTGTTTCTCGCCCTCTGTTTCAGCCCCTCTGTTTCAGCCCCTCTGTTTCAGCCCCTCTGTTTCAGCCCCTCTGTTTCTCGCCCTCTGTTTCTCGCTCTCTCTTTCTCGCCCTCTGTTTCTCGCCCTCTGTTTCAGCACCTCTGTTTCAGCCCCTCTGTTTCTCGCCCTCTGTTTCTCGCCCTGTTTCTCGCCCTCTGTTTCTCGCCCTCTGTTTCAGCCCGTCTGTTTCAGCCCCTTTGTTTCAGCCCCTCTGTTTCAGCCCCTCTGTTTCTCGCCCTCTGTTTCAGCCCCTCTGTTTCAGCCACTCTGTTTCAGCCCCACTGTTTCAGCCCCTCTGTTTCTCGCCCTCTGTTTCAGCCCCTCTGTTTCAGCCCCTCTGTTTCAGCCCCTCTGTTCCTCGCCCTCTGTTTCTCGCCTTCTGTTTCTCGCTCTCTGTTTCTCGCCCTCTGTTTCTCGCCCTCTGTTTCAGCCCCTCTGTTTCAGCTCCTCTGTTCCTCGCTCTCTGTTTCTCGCCCTTTGTTTCAGCCCCTCTGTTTCTCGCCCACTGTTTCAGCCCCTCTGTTTCTTGCCCTCTGTTTCTCGCTCTCTGTTTCTCGCCCTCTGTTTCTCGCCCTCTGTTTCAGCACCTCTGTTTCAGCCCCTCTGTTTCAGCCCCTCTGTTTCTCGCCCTCTGTTTCTCGCCCTCTGTTTCTCGCCCTCAGTTTCAGCCACTCTGTTTCAGCCCCTTTGTTTCAGCCCCTCTGTTTCAGCCCCTCTGTTTCTCGCCCACTGTTTCTCGCCCTCTGTTTCAGCCCCTCTGTTTCAGCCCCTCTGTTTCAGCCCCTCTTTTTCAGCCCCTCTGTTTCTCGCCCTCTGTTTCTCGCCCTCTGTTTCTCGCTCTCTGTTTCTCGCCCTCTGTTTCTCGCCCTCTGTTTCAGCCCCTCTGTTTCAGCCACTCTGTTTCAGCTCCTCTGTTTCTCGCCCTCTGTTTCTCGCCCACTGTTTCTCGCCCTCTGTTTCAGCCCCTCTGTTTCAGCCCCTCTGTTTCAGCCCCTCTGTTTCAGCCCCTCTGTTTCTCGCCCTCTGTTTCTCGCTCTCTCTTTCTCGCCCTCTGTTTCTCGCCCTCTGTTTCAGCACCTCTGTTTCAGCCCCTCTGTTTCTCGCCCTCTGTTTCTCGCCCTCTGTTTCTCGCCCTCTGTTTCTCGCCCTCTGTTTCAGCCCCACTGTTTCAGCCCCTTTGTTTCAGCCCCTCTGTTTCAGCCCCTCTGTTTCTCGCCCTCTGTTTCAGCCCCTCTGTTTCAGCCCCTCTGTTTCAGCCCCTCTGTTTCAGCCCCTCTGTTTCTCGCCCTCTGTTTCTCGCCCTCTGTTTCTCGCCCTCTGTTTCTCGCCCTCTGTTTCAGCCCCTCTGTTTCAGCCCGTCTGTTTCAGCCCCTCTGTTTCTCGCCCTCTGTTTCTCGCCCTCTGTTTCTCGCTCTCTGTTTCTCGCCCTCTGTTTCTCGCCCTCTGTTTCAGCCCCTCTGTTTCAGCTCCTCTGTTCCTCGCTCTCTGTTTCTCGCCCTCTGTTTCAGCCCCTCTGTTTCTCGCCCACTGTTTCAGCCCCTCTGTTTCTCGCCATCTCTTTCAGCCCCTCTGTTTCAGCCCCTCTGTTTCTCGCCCTCTGTTTCAGCCCCTCTGTTTCAGCCCCTCTGTTTCTCGCCCTCTGTTTCAGCCCCTCTGTTTCAGCACCTCTGTTTCTCGCCCTTTGTTTCTCGCCCTCTGTTTCAGCCCCTCTGTTTCTCGCCCTCTGTTTCAGCCCCTCTGTTTCAGCCCCTCTGTTTCAGCCCCTCTGTTTCTCGCCCTCTGTTTCAGACCCTCTGTTTCAGCCCCTCTGTTTCAGCCCCTCTGTTTCAGCACCTCTGTTTCTCGCCCTTTGTTTCTCGCCCTCTGTTTCAGCCCCTCTGTTTCTCGCCCTCTGTTTCAGCCCCTCTGTTTCTCGCACTCTGTTTCAGCCCCTCTGCTTCAGCCCCTCTGTTTCTCGCCCTCTGTTTCAGCCCCTCTGTTTCAGCCCCTCTGTATCAGCCCCTCTGTTTCAGCCCCTCTGTTTCTCGCCCTCTGTTTCTCGCCCTCTGTTTCAGCCCCTCTGTTTCAGCCCCTCTGTTTCAGCCCCTCTGTTTCAGCCCCTCTGATTCTCGCCCTCTGTTTCTCGCCATCTGTTTCTCGCCCTCTGTTTCTCGCTCTCTGTTTCTCGCCCTCTGTTTCTCGCCCTCTGTTTCAGCCCCTCTGTTTCTGCCACTCTGTTTCAGCCCCTCTGTTTCAGCCCCTCTGTTTCAGCCCCTCTGTTTCTCGCCCTCTGTTTCTCGCCCTCTGTTTCTTGCCCTCTGTTTCTCGCTCTCTGTTTCTCGCCCTCTGTTTCTCGCCCTCTGTTTCAGCACCTCTGTTTCAGCCCCTCTGTTTCAGCCCCTCTGTTTCTCGCCCTCTGTTTCTCGCCCTCTGTTTCTCGCCCTCAGTTTCAGCCACTCTGTTTCAGCCCCTTTGTTTCAGCCCCTCTGTTTCAGCCCCTCTGTTTCTCGCCCACTGTTTCTCGCCCTCTGTTTCAGCCCCTCTGTTTCAGCCCCTCTGTTTCAGCCCCTCTGTTTCAGCCCCTCTGTTTCAGCACCTCTGTTTCAGCCCCTCTGTTTCTCGCCCTCTGTTTCTCGCCCTCTGTTTCTCGCCCTCTGTTTCTCGCCCTCTGTTTCAGCCCCTCTGTTTCAGCCCCTCTGTTTCACCCCCTCTGTTTCTCGCCCTCTGTTTCTCGCCCTCTGTTTCAGCCCCTCTGTTTCTGCCCCTCAGTTCCAGCCCCTCTGTTTCTTGCCCTCTGTTTCAGCACCTCTGTTTCTCGCCCTCTCTTTCAGCCCCTCTCTTTCTCGCCCTCTGTTGCAGACCCTCTGTTTCAGCCCGTCTATTTCAGCCCCTCTGTTACAGCCCCTCTGTTTCTCGAACTCTGTTTCAGCCCCTCTGTTTCTCGCCCTCTGTTTCCGCCCCTCTGTTTCTCGCCCTCTGTTGCAGCCCCTCTGTTTCAGCCCCTCTGTTTCAGCCCCTCTGTTTCAGCTCCTCTGTTTCAGACCCTCTGTTTCTCGCCCTCTGTTTCTCGCCCTCTGTTTCAGCCCCTCTGTTTCAGCCCCTCTGTTTCAGCCCCTCTGTTTCTCGCACTCTGTTTGAGCCCCTCTGTTTCAGCCCCTCTGTTTCAGCCCCTCTGTTTCAGTCCCTCTGTTTCAGGCCCACTGTTTCAGCCCCTCTGTTTCTCGCCATCTGTTTCAGCCCCTCTGTTTCAGCCCCTCTGTTTCTCGCCCTCTGTTTCAGCCCCTCTGTTTCAGCCCCTCTGTTTCAGCCCCTCTTTTTCAGCCCCTCTGTTTCTCGCCCTCTGTTTCTCGCCCTCTGTTTCTCGCTCTCTGTTTCTCGCCCTCTGTTTCTCGCCCTCTGTTTCAGCCCCTCTGTTTCAGCCACTCTGTTTCAGCTCCTCTGTTTCTCGCCCTCTGTTTCTCGCCCACTGTTTCTCGCCCTCTGTTTCAGCCCCTCTGTTTCAGCCCCTCTGTTTCAGCCCCTCTGTTTCAGCCCCTCTGTTTCTCGCCCTCTGTTTCTCGCTCTCTCTTTCTCGCCCTCTGTTTCTCGCCCTCTGTTTCAGCACCTCTGTTTCAGCCCCTCTGTTTCTCGCCCTCTGTTTCTCGCCCTGTTTCTCGCCCTCTGTTTCTCGCCCTCTGTTTCAGCCCGTCTGTTTCAGCCCCTTTGTTTCAGCCCCTCTGTTTCAGCCCCTCTGTTTCTCGCCCTCTGTTTCAGCCCCTCTGTTTCAGCCACTCTGTTTCAGCCCCTCTGTTTCAGCCCCTCTGTTTCTCGCCCTCTGTTTCAGCCCCTCTGTTTCAGCCCCTCTGTTTCAGCCCCTCTGTTCCTCGCCCTCTGTTTCTCGCCTTCTGTTTCTCGCTCTCTGTTTCTCGCCCTCTGTTTCTCGCCCTCTGTTTCAGCCCCTCTGTTTCAGCTCCTCTGTTCCTCGCTCTCTGTTTCTCGCCCTTTGTTTCAGCCCCTCTGTTTCTCGCCCACTGTTTCAGCCCCTCTGTTTCTCGCCATCTCTTTCAGCCCCTCTGTTTCAGCCCCTCTGTTTCTCGCCCTCTGTTTCAGCCCCTCTGTTTCAGCCCCTCTGTTTCTCGCCCTCTGTTTCAGCCCCTCTGTTTCAGCACCTCTGTTTCTCGCCCACTGTTTCTCGCCCTCTGTTTCAGCCCCTCTGTTTCAGCCCCTCTGTTTCAGCCCTTCTGTTTCAGCCCCTCTGTTTCTCGCCCTCTGTTTCTCGCTCTCTCTTTCTCGCCCTCTGTTTCTCGCCCTCTGTTTCAGCACCTCTGTTTCAGCCACTCTGTTTCTCGCCCTCTGTTTCTCGCCCTCTGTTTCTCGCCCTCTGTTTCTCGCCCTCTGTTTCAGCCCGTCTGTTTCAGCCCCTTTGTTTCAGCCCCTCTGTTTCAGCCCCTCTGTTTCTCGCCCTCTGTTTTAGCCCCTCTGTTTCAGCCACTCTGTTTCAGCCCCTCTGTTTCAGCCCCTCTGTTTCTCGCCCTCTGTTTCAGCCCCTCTGTTTCAGCCCCTCTGTTTCAGCCCCTCTGTTCCTCGCCCTCTGTTTCTCGCCTTCTGTTTCTCGCTCTCTGTTTCTCGCCCTCTGTTTCTCGCCCTCTGTTTCAGCCCCTCTGTTTCAGCTCCTCTGTTCCTCGCTCTCTGTTTCTCGCCCTTTGTTTCAGCCCCTCTGTTTCTCGCCCACTGTTTCAGCCCCTCTGTTTCTCGCCATCTCTTTCAGCCCCTCTGTTTCAGCCCCTCTGTTTCTCGCCCTCTGTTTCAGCCCCTCTGTTTCAGCCCCTCTGTTTCTCGCCCTCTGTTTCAGCCCCTCTGTTTCAGCACCTCTGTTTCTCGCCCTTTGTTTCTCGCCCACTGTTTCAGCCCCTCTGTTTCTCGCCCTCTGTTTCAGCCCCTCTGTTTCAGTCCCTCTGTTTCAGCCCCTCTGTGTCCGCCCCTCTGTTTCAGCCCCTCTGTTTCAGCCCCTCTGTTTCAACCCCTCTGTTTCTCGCCCTCTGTTTCAGCCCCTCTGTTTCAGCCCCTCTGTTTCTCGCCCTCTGTTTCTCGCCCTCTGTTTCTCTCCCTCTGTTTCTCGCTCTTTGTTTCTAGCCCTCTGTTTCTCGCCCTCTGTTTCAGCCCCTCTGTTTCAGCCCCTCTGTTTCAGCCCCTCTGTTTCATCCCCTCTGTTTCAGCCCCTCTGTTTCAGCCCCTCTGTTTCTCGCCCTCTGTTTCTCGCCCTCTGTTTCTCGCCCTCTGTTTCTCGCTCTCTGTTTCTCGCCCTCTGTTTCTCGCCCTCTGTTTCAGCCCCTCTGTTTCAGCCCCTCTGTTTCAGCCCCTCTGTTTCTCGCCCTCTGTTTCTCGCCCACTGTTTCTCGCCCTCTGTTTCAGCTCCTCTGATTCAGCCCCTCTGTTTCAGCCCCTCTGTTTCAGCCCCTCTGTTTCAGCCCCTCTGTTTCTCGCCCTCTGTTTCATCCCCTCTGTTTCAGCCCCTCTGTTTCAGACCCTCTGTTTCAGCCCCTCTGTTTCAGCCCCTCTGTTTCAGCCCCTCTGTTTCAGCCCCTCTGTTTCTCGCCCTCTGTTTCTCGCCCTCTGTTTCTTGCCCTCTGTTTCTCGCTCTCTGTTTCTCGCCCTCTGTTTCTCGCCCTCTGTTTCAGCACCTCTGTTTCAGCCCCTCTGTTTCAGCCCCTCTGTTTCTCGCCCTCTGTTTCTCGCCCTCTGTTTCTCGCCCTCAGTTTCAGCCACTCTGTTTCAGCCCCTTTGTTTCAGCCCCTCTGTTTCAGCCCCTCTGTTTCTCGCCCACTGTTTCTCGCCCTCTGTTTCAGCCCCTCTGTTTCAGCCCCTCTGTTTCAGCCCCTCTGTTTCAGCCCCTCTGTTTCAGCACCTCTGTTTCAGCCCCTCTGTTTCTCGCCCTCTGTTTCTCGCCCTCTGTTTCTCGCCCTCTGTTTCTCGCCCTCTGTTTCAGCCCCTCTGTTTCAGCCCCTCTGTTTCACCCCCTCTGTTTCTCGCCCTCTGTTTCTCGCCCTCTGTTTCAGCCCCTCTGTTTCTGCCCCTCAGTTCCAGCCCCTCTGTTTCTTGCACTCTGTTTCAGCACCTCTGTTTCTCGCCCTCTCTTTCAGCCCCTCTCTTTCTCGCCCTCTGTTGCAGACCCTCTGTTTCAGCCCGTCTATTTCAGCCCCTCTGTTACAGCCCCTCTGTTTCTCGAACTCTGTTTCAGCCCCTCTGTTTCTCGCCCTCTGTTTCCGCCCCTCTGTTTCTCGCCCTCTGTTGCAGCCCCTCTGTTTCAGCCCCTCTGTTTCAGCCCCTCTGTTTCAGCTCCTCTGTTTCAGACCCTCTGTTTCTCGCCCTCTGTTTCTCGCCCTCTGTTTCAGCCCCTCTGTTTCAGCCCCTCTGTTTCAGCCCCTCTGTTTCTCGCACTCTGTTTGAGCCCCTCTGTTTCAGCCCCTCTGTTTCAGCCCCTCTGTTTCAGTCCCTCTGTTTCAGGCCCACTGTTTCAGCCCCTCTGTTTCTCGCCATCTGTTTCAGCCCCTCTGTTTCAGCCCCTCTGTTTCTCGCCCTCTGTTTCAGCCCCTCTGTTTCAGCCCCTCTGTTTCAGCCCCTCTTTTTCAGCCCCTCTGTTTCTCGCCCTCTGTTTCTCGCCCTCTGTTTCTCGCTCTCTGTTTCTCGCCCTCTGTTTCTCGCCCTCTGTTTCAGCCCCTCTGTTTCAGCCACTCTGTTTCAGCTCCTCTGTTTCTCGCCCTCTGTTTCTCGCCCACTGTTTCTCGCCCTCTGTTTCAGCCCCTCTGTTTCAGCCCCTCTGTTTCAGCCCCTCTGTTTCAGCCCCTCTGTTTCTCGCCCTCTGTTTCTCGCTCTCTCTTTCTCGCCCTCTGTTTCTCGCCCTCTGTTTCAGCACCTCTGTTTCAGCCCCTCTGTTTCTCGCCCTCTGTTTCTCGCCCTCTGTTTCTCGCCCTCTGTTTCTCGCCCTCTGTTTCAGCCCGTCTGTTTCAGCCCCTTTGTTTCAGCCCCTCTGTTTCAGCCCCTCTGTTTCTCGCCCTCTGTTTCAGCCCCTCTGTTTCAGCCACTCTGTTTCAGCCCCTCTGTTTCAGCCCCTCTGTTTCTCGCCCTCTGTTTCAGCCCCTCTGTTTCAGCCCCTCTGTTTCAGCCCCTCTGTTCCTCGCCCTCTGTTTCTCGCCTTCTGTTTCTCGCTCTCTGTTTCTCGCCCTCTGTTTCTCGCCCTCT
Source organism: Stegostoma tigrinum (assembly GCF_030684315.1). NCBI lineage: Eukaryota > Metazoa > Chordata > Chondrichthyes > Orectolobiformes > Stegostomatidae > Stegostoma > Stegostoma tigrinum. The sequence goes on from NW_026728408.1 coordinate 4,137,079, forward strand.
GTTTCAGCCCGTCTGTTTCAGCCCCTTTGTTTCAGCCCCTCTGTTTCAGCCCCTCTGTTTCTCGCCCTCTGTTTTAGCCCCTCTGTTTCAGCCACTCTGTTTCAGCCCCTCTGTTTCAGCCCCTCTGTTTCTCGCCCTCTGTTTCAGCCCCTCTGTTTCAGCCCCTCTGTTTCAGCCCCTCTGTTCCTCGCCCTCTGTTTCTCGCCTTCTGTTTCTCGCTCTCTGTTTCTCGCCCTCTGTTTCTCGCCCTCTGTTTCAGCCCCTCTGTTTCAGCTCCTCTGTTCCTCGCTCTCTGTTTCTCGCCCTTTGTTTCAGCCCCTCTGTTTCTCGCCCACTGTTTCAGCCCCTCTGTTTCTCGCCATCTCTTTCAGCCCCTCTGTTTCAGCCCCTCTGTTTCTCGCCCTCTGTTTCAGCCCCTCTGTTTCAGCCCCTCTGTTTCTCGCCCTCTGTTTCAGCCCCTCTGTTTCAGCACCTCTGTTTCTCGCCCTTTGTTTCTCGCCCACTGTTTCAGCCCCTCTGTTTCTCGCCCTCTGTTTCAGCCCCTCTGTTTCAGTCCCTCTGTTTCAGCCCCTCTGTGTCCGCCCCTCTGTTTCAGCCCCTCTGTTTCAGCCCCTCTGTTTCAACCCCTCTGTTTCTCGCCCTCTGTTTCAGCCCCTCTGTTTCAGCCCCTCTGTTTCTCGCCCTCTGTTTCTCGCCCTCTGTTTCTCTCCCTCTGTTTCTCGCTCTTTGTTTCTAGCCCTCTGTTTCTCGCCCTCTGTTTCAGCCCCTCTGTTTCAGCCCCTCTGTTTCAGCCCCTCTGTTTCATCCCCTCTGTTTCAGCCCCTCTGTTTCAGCCCCTCTGTTTCTCGCCCTCTGTTTCTCGCCCTCTGTTTCTCGCCCTCTGTTTCTCGCTCTCTGTTTCTCGCCCTCTGTTTCTCGCCCTCTGTTTCAGCCCCTCTGTTTCAGCCCCTCTGTTTCAGCCCCTCTGTTTCTCGCCCTCTGTTTCTCGCCCACTGTTTCTCGCCCTCTGTTTCAGCTCCTCTGATTCAGCCCCTCTGTTTCAGCCCCTCTGTTTCAGCCCCTCTGTTTCAGCCCCTCTGTTTCTCGCCCTCTGTTTCATCCCCTCTGTTTCAGCCCCTCTGTTTCAGACCCTCTGTTTCAGCCCCTCTGTTTCAGCCCCTCTGTTTCAGCCCCTCTGTTTCAGCCCCTCTGTTTCTCGCCCTCTGTTTCTCGCCCTCTGTTTCTTGCCCTCTGTTTCTCGCTCTCTGTTTCTCGCCCTCTGTTTCTCGCCCTCTGTTTCAGCACCTCTGTTTCAGCCCCTCTGTTTCAGCCCCTCTGTTTCTCGCCCTCTGTTTCTCGCCCTCTGTTTCTCGCCCTCAGTTTCAGCCACTCTGTTTCAGCCCCTTTGTTTCAGCCCCTCTGTTTCAGCCCCTCTGTTTCTCGCCCACTGTTTCTCGCCCTCTGTTTCAGCCCCTCTGTTTCAGCCCCTCTGTTTCAGCCCCTCTGTTTCAGCCCCTCTGTTTCAGCACCTCTGTTTCAGCCCCTCTGTTTCTCGCCCTCTGTTTCTCGCCCTCTGTTTCTCGCCCTCTGTTTCTCGCCCTCTGTTTCAGCCCCTCTGTTTCAGCCCCTCTGTTTCACCCCCTCTGTTTCTCGCCCTCTGTTTCTCGCCCTCTGTTTCAGCCCCTCTGTTTCTGCCCCTCAGTTCCAGCCCCTCTGTTTCTTGCACTCTGTTTCAGCACCTCTGTTTCTCGCCCTCTCTTTCAGCCCCTCTCTTTCTCGCCCTCTGTTGCAGACCCTCTGTTTCAGCCCGTCTATTTCAGCCCCTCTGTTACAGCCCCTCTGTTTCTCGAACTCTGTTTCAGCCCCTCTGTTTCTCGCCCTCTGTTTCCGCCCCTCTGTTTCTCGCCCTCTGTTGCAGCCCCTCTGTTTCAGCCCCTCTGTTTCAGCCCCTCTGTTTCAGCTCCTCTGTTTCAGACCCTCTGTTTCTCGCCCTGTGTTTCTCGCCCTCTGTTTCAGCCCCTCTGTTTCAGCCCCTCTGTTTCAGCCCCTCTGTTTCTCGCACTCTGTTTGAGCCCCTCTGTTTCAGCCCCTCTGTTTCAGCCCCTCTGTTTCAGTCCCTCTGTTTCAGGCCCACTGTTTCAGCCCCTCTGTTTCTCGCCATCTGTTTCAGCCCCTCTGTTTCAGCCCCTCTGTTTCTCGCCCTCTGTTTCAGCCCCTCTGTTTCAGCCCCTCTGTTTCAGCCCCTCTTTTTCAGCCCCTCTGTTTCTCGCCCTCTGTTTCTCGCCCTCTGTTTCTCGCTCTCTGTTTCTCGCCCTCTGTTTCTCGCCCTCTGTTTCAGCCCCTCTGTTTCAGCCACTCTGTTTCAGCTCCTCTGTTTCTCGCCCTCTGTTTCTCGCCCACTGTTTCTCGCCCTCTGTTTCAGCCCCTCTGTTTCAGCCCCTCTGTTTCAGCCCCTCTGTTTCAGCCCCTCTGTTTCTCGCCCTCTGTTTCTCGCTCTCTCTTTCTCGCCCTCTGTTTCTCGCCCTCTGTTTCAGCACCTCTGTTTCAGCCCCTCTGTTTCTCGCCCTCTGTTTCTCGCCCTGTTTCTCGCCCTCTGTTTCTCGCCCTCTGTTTCAGCCCGTCTGTTTCAGCCCCTTTGTTTCAGCCCCTCTGTTTCAGCCCCTCTGTTTCTCGCCCTCTGTTTCAGCCCCTCTGTTTCAGCCACTCTGTTTCAGCCCCTCTGTTTCAGCCCCTCTGTTTCTCGCCCTCTGTTTCAGCCCCTCTGTTTCAGCCCCTCTGTTTCAGCCCCTCTGTTCCTCGCCCTCTGTTTCTCGCCTTCTGTTTCTCGCTCTCTGTTTCTCGCCCTCTGTTTCTCGCCCTCTGTTTCAGCCCCTCTGTTTCAGCTCCTCTGTTCCTCGCTCTCTGTTTCTCGCCCTTTGTTTCAGCCCCTCTGTTTCTCGCCCACTGTTTCAGCCCCTCTGTTTCTCGCCATCTCTTTCAGCCCCTCTGTTTCAGCCCCTCTGTTTCTCGCCCTCTGTTTCAGCCCCTCTGTTTCAGCCCCTCTGTTTCTCGCCCTCTGTTTCAGCCCCTCTGTTTCAGCACCTCTGTTTCTCGCCCACTGTTTCTCGCCCTCTGTTTCAGCCCCTCTGTTTCAGCCCCTCTGTTTCAGCCCTTCTGTTTCAGCCCCTCTGTTTCTCGCCCTCTGTTTCTCGCTCTCTCTTTCTCGCCCTCTGTTTCTCGCCCTCTGTTTCAGCACCTCTGTTTCAGCCACTCTGTTTCTCGCCCTCTGTTTCTCGCCCTCTGTTTCTCGCCCTCTGTTTCTCGCCCTCTGTTTCAGCCCGTCTGTTTCAGCCCCTTTGTTTCAGCCCCTCTGTTTCAGCCCCTCTGTTTCTCGCCCTCTGTTTTAGCCCCTCTGTTTCAGCCACTCTGTTTCAGCCCCTCTGTTTCAGCCCCTCTGTTTCTCGCCCTCTGTTTCAGCCCCTCTGTTTCAGCCCCTCTGTTTCAGCCCCTCTGTTCCTCGCCCTCTGTTTCTCGCCTTCTGTTTCTCGCTCTCTGTTTCTCGCCCTCTGTTTCTCGCCCTCTGTTTCAGCCCCTCTGTTTCAGCTCCTCTGTTCCTCGCTCTCTGTTTCTCGCCCTTTGTTTCAGCCCCTCTGTTTCTCGCCCACTGTTTCAGCCCCTCTGTTTCTCGCCATCTCTTTCAGCCCCTCTGTTTCAGCCCCTCTGTTTCTCGCCCTCTGTTTCAGCCCCTCTGTTTCAGCCCCTCTGTTTCTCGCCCTCTGTTTCAGCCCCTCTGTTTCAGCACCTCTGTTTCTCGCCCTTTGTTTCTCGCCCACTGTTTCAGCCCCTCTGTTTCTCGCCCTCTGTTTCAGCCCCTCTGTTTCAGTCCCTCTGTTTCAGCCCCTCTGTGTCCGCCCCTCTGTTTCAGCCCCTCTGTTTCAGCCCCTCTGTTTCAACCCCTCTGTTTCTCGCCCTCTGTTTCAGCCCCTCTGTTTCAGCCCCTCTGTTTCTCGCCCTCTGTTTCTCTCCCTCTGTTTCTCTCCCTCTGTTTCTCGCTCTTTGTTTCTAGCCCTCTGTTTCTCGCCCTCTGTTTCAGCCCCTCTGTTTCAGCCCCTCTGTTTCAGCCCCTCTGTTTCATCCCCTCTGTTTCAGCCCCTCTGTTTCAGCCCCTCTGTTTCTCGCCCTCTGTTTCTCGCCCTCTGTTTCTCGCCCTCTGTTTCTCGCTCTCTGTTTCTCGCCCTCTGTTTCTCGCCCTCTGTTTCAGCCCCTCTGTTTCAGCCCCTCTGTTTCAGCCCCTCTGTTTCTCGCCCTCTGTTTCTCGCCCACTGTTTCTCGCCCTCTGTTTCAGCTCCTCTGATTCAGCCCCTCTGTTTCAGCCCCTCTGTTTCAGCCCCTCTGTTTCAGCCCCTCTGTTTCTCGCCCTCTGTTTCATCCCCTCTGTTTCAGCCCCTCTGTTTCAGACCCTCTGTTTCAGCCCCTCTGTTTCAGCCCCTCTGTTTCAGCCCCTCTGTTTCAGCACCTCTCTTTCTCGCCCTTTGTTTCTCGCCCTCTGTTTCAGCCCCTCTGTTTCTCGACCTCTGTTTCAGACCCTCTGTTTCTCGCATTCTGTTTCAGCCCCTCTGTTTCAGCCCCTCTGTTTCTCGCCCTCTGTTTCAGCCCCTCTGTTTCAGCCCCTCTGTATCAGCCCCTCTGTTTCAGCCCCTCTGTTTCTCGCCCTCTGTTTCTCGCCCTCTGTTTCTCGCTCTCTGTTTCTCGCCCTCTGTTTCTCGCCCTCTGTTTCAGCCCCTCTGTTTCAGCTCCTCTGTTCCTCGCTCTCTGTTTCTCGCCCTCTGTTTCAGCCCCTCTGTTTCTCGCCCACTGTTTCAGCCCCTCTGTTTCTCGCCATCTCTTTCAGCCCCTCTGTTTCAGCCCCTCTGTTTCTCGCCCTCTGTTTCAGCCCCTCTGTTTCAGCCCCTCTGTTTCTCGCCCTCTCTTTCAGCCCCTCTGTTTCAGCACCTCTGTTTCTCGCCCTTTGTTTCTCGCCCTCTGTTTCAGCCCCTCTGTTTCTCGCCCTCTGTTTCAGCCCCTCTGTTTCAGTCCCTCTGTTTCAGCCCCTCTGTGTCCGCCCCTCTGTTTCAGCCCCTCTGTTTCAGCCCCTCTGTTTCAACCCCTCTGTTTCAGCCCCTCTGTTTCAGCCCCTCTGTTTCAGCCCCTCTGTTTCTCGCCCTCTGTTTCTCGCCCTCAGTTTCAGCCACTCTGTTTCAGCCCCTTTGTTTCAGCCCCTCTGTTTCAGCCCCTCTGTTTCTCGCCCACTGTTTCTCGCCCTCTGTTTCAGCCCCTCTGTTTCAGCCCCTCTGTTTCAGCCCCTCTGTTTCAGCCCCTCTGTTTCAGCACCTCTGTTTCAGCCCCTCTGTTTCTCGCCCTCTGTTTCTCGCCCTCTGTTTCTCGCCCTCTGTTTCTCGCCCTCTGTTTCAGCCCCTCTGTTTCAGCCCCTCTGTTTCACCCCCTCTGTTTCTCGCCCTCTGTTTCTCGCCCTCTGTTTCAGCCCCTCTGTTTCTGCCCCTCAGTTCCAGCCCCTCTGTTTCTTGCACTCTGTTTCAGCACCTCTGTTTCTCGCCCTCTCTTTCAGCCCCTCTCTTTCTCGCCCTCTGTTGCAGACCCTCTGTTTCAGCCCGTCTATTTCAGCCCCTCTGTTACAGCCCCTCTGTTTCTCGAACTCTGTTTCAGCCCCTCTGTTTCTCGCCCTCTGTTTCCGCCCCTCTGTTTCTCGCCCTCTGTTGCAGCCCCTCTGTTTCAGCCCCTCTGTTTCAGCCCCTCTGTTTCAGCTCCTCTGTTTCAGACCCTCTGTTTCTCGCCCTGTGTTTCTCGCCCTCTGTTTCAGCCCCTCTGTTTCAGCCCCTCTGTTTCAGCCCCTCTGTTTCTCGCACTCTGTTTGAGCCCCTCTGTTTCAGCCCCTCTGTTTCAGCCCCTCTGTTTCAGTCCCTCTGTTTCAGGCCCACTGTTTCAGCCCCTCTGTTTCTCGCCATCTGTTTCAGCCCCTCTGTTTCAGCCCCTCTGTTTCTCGCCCTCTGTTTCAGCCCCTCTGTTTCAGCCCCTCTGTTTCAGCCCCTCTTTTTCAGCCCCTCTGTTTCTCGCCCTCTGTTTCTCGCCCTCTGTTTCTCGCTCTCTGTTTCTCGCCCTCTGTTTCTCGCCCTCTGTTTCAGCCCCTCTGTTTCAGCCACTCTGTTTCAGCTCCTCTGTTTCTCGCCCTCTGTTTCTCGCCCACTGTTTCTCGCCCTCTGTTTCAGCCCCTCTGTTTCAGCCCCTCTGTTTCAGCCCCTCTGTTTCAGCCCCTCTGTTTCTCGCCCTCTGTTTCTCGCTCTCTCTTTCTCGCCCTCTGTTTCTCGCCCTCTGTTTCAGCACCTCTGTTTCAGCCCCTCTGTTTCTCGCCCTCTGTTTCTCGCCCTGTTTCTCGCCCTCTGTTTCTCGCCCTCTGTTTCAGCCCGTCTGTTTCAGCCCCTTTGTTTCAGCCCCTCTGTTTCAGCCCCTCTGTTTCTCGCCCTCTGTTTCAGCCCCTCTGTTTCAGCCACTCTGTTTCAGCCCCTCTGTTTCAGCCCCTCTGTTTCTCGCCCTCTGTTTCAGCCCCTCTGTTTCAGCCCCTCTGTTTCAGCCCCTCTGTTCCTCGCCCTCTGTTTCTCGCCTTCTGTTTCTCGCTCTCTGTTTCTCGCCCTCTGTTTCTCGCCCTCTGTTTCAGCCCCTCTGTTTCAGCTCCTCTGTTCCTCGCTCTCTGTTTCTCGCCCTTTGTTTCAGCCCCTCTGTTTCTCGCCCACTGTTTCAGCCCCTCTGTTTCTCGCCATCTCTTTCAGCCCCTCTGTTTCAGCCCCTCTGTTTCTCGCCCTCTGTTTCAGCCCCTCTGTTTCAGCCCCTCTGTTTCTCGCCCTCTGTTTCAGCCCCTCTGTTTCAGCACCTCTGTTTCTCGCCCACTGTTTCTCGCCCTCTGTTTCAGCCCCTCTGTTTCAGCCCCTCTGTTTCAGCCCTTCTGTTTCAGCCCCTCTGTTTCTCGCCCTCTGTTTCTCGCTCTCTCTTTCTCGCCCTCTGTTTCTCGCCCTCTGTTTCAGCACCTCTGTTTCAGCCACTCTGTTTCTCGCCCTCTGTTTCTCGCCCTCTGTTTCTCGCCCTCTGTTTCAGCCCGTCTGTTTCAGCCCCTTTGTTTCAGCCCCTCTGTTTCAGCCCCTCTGTTTCTCGCCCTCTGTTTTAGCCCCTCTGTTTCAGCCACTCTGTTTCAGCCCCTCTGTTTCAGCCCCTCTGTTTCTCGCCCTCTGTTTCAGCCCCTCTGTTTCAGCCCCTCTGTTTCAGCCCCTCTGTTCCTCGCCCTCTGTTTCTCGCCTTCTGTTTCTCGCTCTCTGTTTCTCGCCCTCTGTTTCTCGCCCTCTGTTTCAGCCCCTCTGTTTCAGCTCCTCTGTTCCTCGCTCTCTGTTTCTCGCCCTTTGTTTCAGCCCCTCTGTTTCTCGCCCACTGTTTCAGCCCCTCTGTTTCTCGCCATCTCTTTCAGCCCCTCTGTTTCAGCCCCTCTGTTTCTCGCCCTCTGTTTCAGCCCCTCTGTTTCAGCCCCTCTGTTTCTCGCCCTCTGTTTCAGCCCCTCTGTTTCAGCACCTCTGTTTCTCGCCCTTTGTTTCTCGCCCACTGTTTCAGCCCCTCTGTTTCTCGCCCTCTGTTTCAGCCCCTCTGTTTCAGTCCCTCTGTTTCAGCCCCTCTGTGTCCGCCCCTCTGTTTCAGCCCCTCTGTTTCAGCCCCTCTGTTTCAACCCCTCTGTTTCTCGCCCTCTGTTTCAGCCCCTCTGTTTCAGCCCCTCTGTTTCTCGCCCTCTGTTTCTCGCCCTCTGTTTCTCTCCCTCTGTTTCTCGCTCTTTGTTTCTAGCCCTCTGTTTCTCGCCCTCTGTTTCAGCCCCTCTGTTTCAGCCCCTCTGTTTCAGCCCCTCTGTTTCATCCCCTCTGTTTCAGCCCCTCTGTTTCAGCCCCTCTGTTTCTCGCCCTCTGTTTCTCGCCCTCTGTTTCTCGCCCTCTGTTTCTCGCTCTCTGTTTCTCGCCCTCTGTTTCTCGCCCTCTGTTTCAGCCCCTCTGTTTCAGCCCCTCTGTTTCAGCCCCTCTGTTTCTCGCCCTCTGTTTCTCGCCCACTGTTTCTCGCCCTCTGTTTCAGCTCCTCTGATTCAGCCCCTCTGTTTCAGCCCCTCTGTTTCAGCCCCTCTGTTTCAGCCCCTCTGTTTCTCGCCCTCTGTTTCATCCCCTCTGTTTCAGCCCCTCTGTTTCAGACCCTCTGTTTCAGCCCCTCTGTTTCAGCCCCTCTGTTTCAGCCCCTCTGTTTCAGCACCTCTCTTTCTCGCCCTTTGTTTCTCGCCCTCTGTTTCAGCCCCTCTGTTTCTCGACCTCTGTTTCAGACCCTCTGTTTCTCGCATTCTGTTTCAGCCCCTCTGTTTCAGCCCCTCTGTTTCTCGCCCTCTGTTTCAGCCCCTCTGTTTCAGCCCCTCTGTATCAGCCCCTCTGTTTCAGCCCCTCTGTTTCTCGCCCTCTGTTTCTCGCCCTCTGTTTCTCGCTCTCTGTTTCTCGCCCTCTGTTTCTCGCCCTCTGTTTCAGCCCCTCTGTTTCAGCTCCTCTGTTCCTCGCTCTCTGTTTCTCGCCCTCTGTTTCAGCCCCTCTGTTTCTCGCCCACTGTTTCAGCCCCTCTGTTTCTCGCCATCTCTTTCAGCCCCTCTGTTTCAGCCCCTCTGTTTCTCGCCCTCTGTTTCAGCCCCTCTGTTTCAGCCCCTCTGTTTCTCGCCCTCTCTTTCAGCCCCTCTGTTTCAGCACCTCTGTTTCTCGCCCTTTGTTTCTCGCCCTCTGTTTCAGCCCCTCTGTTTCTCGCCCTCTGTTTCAGCCCCTCTGTTTCAGTCCCTCTGTTTCAGCCCCTCTGTGTCCGCCCCTCTGTTTCAGCCCCTCTGTTTCAGCCCCTCTGTTTCAACCCCTCTGTTTCTCGCCGTCTGTTTCAGCCCCTCTGTTTCAGCCCCTCTGTTTCTCGCCCTCTGTTTCTCGCCCTCTGTTTCTCTCCCTCTGTTTCTCGCTCTTTGTTTCTAGCCCTCTGTTTCTCGCCCTCTGTTTCAGCCCCTCTGTTTCAGCCCCTCTGTTTCAGCCCCTCTGTTTCATCCCCTCTGTTTCAGCCCCTCTGTTTCAGCCCCTCTGTTTCTCGCCCTCTGTTTCTCGCCCTCTGTTTCTCGCCCTCTGTTTCTCGCCCTCTGTTTCAGCCCCTCTGTTTCAGCCCCTCTGTTTCAGCCCCTCTGTTTCTCGCCCTCTGTTTCTCGCCCACTGTTTCTCGCCCTCTGTTTCAGCCCCTCTGATTCAGCCCCTCTGTTTCAGCCCCTCTGTTTCAGCCCCTCTGTTTCAGCCCCTCTGTTTCTCGCCCTCTGTTTCATCCCCTCTGTTTCAGCCCCTCTGTTTCAGACCCTCTGTTTCAGCCCCTCTGTTTCAGCCCCTCTGTTTCAGCCCCTCTGTTTCAGCACCTCTGTTTCTGGCCCTTTGTTTCACGCCCTCTGTTTCAGCCCCTCTGTTTCTCGACCTCTGTTTCAGCCCCTCTGTTTCTCGCACTCTGTTTCAGCCCCTCTGTTTCAGCCCCTCTGTTTCTCGCCCTCTGTTTCAGCCCCTCTGTTTCAGCCCCTCTGTATCAGCCCCTCTGTATCAGCCCCTCTGTTTCAGCCCCTCTGTTTCTCGCCCTCTGTTTCTCGCCCTCTGTTTCAGCCCCTCTGTTTCAGCCCCTCTGTTTCAGCCCCTCTGTTTCAGCCCCTCTGTTTCAGCCCCTCTGATTCTCGCCCTCTGTTTCTCGCCCTCTGTTTCTCGCCCTCTGTTTCTCGCTCTCTGTTTCTCGCCCTCTGTTTCTCGCCCTCTGTTTCAGCCCCTCTGTTTCTGCCCCTCTGTTTCAGCCCCTCTGTTTCAGCCCCACTGTTTCTCGCCCTCTGTTTCTCGCCCTCTGTTTCTTGCCCTCTGTTTCTCGCTCTCTGTTTCTCGCCCTCTGTTTCTCGCCCTCTGTTTCAGCCCCTCTGTTTCTGCCCCTCTGTTTCAGCCCCTCTGTTTCAGCCCCACTGTTTCTCGCCCTCTGTTTCTCGCCCTCTGTTTCAGCCCCTCTGTTTCTGCCCCTCTGTTTGAGCGCCTCGGTTTCTCGCCCTCTGTTTCTCGCCACCTGTTTCAGCCCCTCTGTTTCTCGCCATCTCTTTCAGCCCCTCTGTTTCAGCCCCTCTGTTTCTCGCCCTCTGTTTCAGCCCCTCTGTTTCAGCCCCTCTGTTTCTCGCCCTCTGTTTCAGCCCCTCTGTTTCAGCACCTCTGTTTCTCGCCCTTTGATTCTCGCCCTCTGTATCAGCCCCTCTGTTTCTCGCCCTCTGTTTCAGCCCCTCTGTTTCAGTCCCTCTGTTTCAGCCCCTCTGTGTCCGCCCCTCTGTTTCAGCCCCTCTGTTTCAGCCCCTCTGTTTCAACCCCTCTGTTTCTCGCCCTCTGTTTCAGCCCCTCTGTTTCAGCCCCTCTGTTTCTCGCCCTCTGTTTCTCGCCCTCTGTTTCTCTCCCTCTTTTTCTCGCTCTTTGTTTCTAGCCCTCTGTTTCTCGCCCTCTGTTTCAGCCCCTCTGTTTCAGCCCCTCTGTATCAGCCCCTCTGTTTCATCCCCTCTGTTTCAGCCCCTCTGTTTCAGCCCCTCTGTTTCTCGCCCTCTGTTTCTCGCCCTCTGTTTCTCGCCCTCTGTTTCTCGCCCTCTGTTTCAGCCCCTCTGTTTCAGCCCCTCTGTTTCAGCCCCTCTGTTTCTCGCCCTCTGTTTCTCGCCCACTGTTTCTCGCCCTCTGTTTCAGCCCCTCTGATTCAGCCCCTCTGTTTCAGCCCCTCTGTTTCAGCCCCTCTGTTTCAGCCCCTCTGTTTCTCGCCCTCTGTTTCATCCCCTCTGTTTCAGCCCCTCTGTTTCAGACCCTCTGTTTCAGCCCCTCTGTTTCAGCACCTCTGTTTCTCGCCCTTTGTTTCTCGCCCTTTGTTTCAGCCCCTCTGTTTCTCGACCTCTGTTTCAGCCCCTCTGTTTCTCGCACTCTGTTTCAGCCCCTCTGTTTCAGCCCCTCTGTTTCTCGCCCTCTGTTTCAGCCCCTCTGTTTCAGCCCCTCTGTATCAGCCCCTCTGTTTCAGCCCCTCTGTTTCTCGCCCTCTGTTTCTCGCCCTCTGTATCAGCCCCTCTGTTTCATCCCCTCTGTTTCAGCCCCTCTGTTTCAGCCCCTCTGTTTCTCGCCCTCTGTTTCTCGCCCTCTGTTTCTCGCCCTCTGTTTCTCGCCCTCTGTTTCAGCCCCTCTGTTTCAGCCCCTCTGTTTCAGCCCCTCTGTTTCTCGCCCTCTGTTTCTCGCCCACTGTTTCTCGCCCTCTGTTTCAGCCCCTCTGATTCAGCCCCTCTGTTTCAGCCCCTCTGTTTCAGCCCCTCTGTTTCAGCCCCTCTGTTTCTCGCCCTCTGTTTCATCCCTTCTGTTTCAGCCCCTCTGTTTCAGACCCTCTGTTTCAGCCCCTCTGTTTCAGCACCTCTGTTTCTCGCCCTTTGTTTCTCGCCCTTTGTTTCAGCCCCTCTGTTTCTCGACCTCTGTTTCAGCCCCTCTGTTTCTCGCACTCTGTTTCAGCCCCTCTGTTTCAGCCCCTCTGTTTCTCGCCCTCTGTTTCAGCCCCTCTGTTTCAGCCCCTCTGTATCAGCCCCTCTGTTTCAGCCCCTCTGTTTCTCGCCCTCTGTTTCTCGCCCTCTGTTTCAGCCCCTCTGTTTCAGCCCCTCTGTTTCAGCCCCTCTGTTTCAGCCCCTCTGTTTCAGCCCCTCTGATTCTCGCCCTCTGTTTCTCGCCCTCTGTTTCTCGCCCTCTGTTTCTCGCTCTCTGTTTCTCGCCCTCTGTTTCTCGCCCTCTGTTTCAGCCCCTCTGTTTCTGCCCCTCTGTTTCAGCCCCTCTGTTTCAGCCCCACTGTTTCTCGCCCTCTGTTTCTCGCCCTCTGTTTCTTGCCCTCTGTTTCTCGCTCTCTGTTTCTCGCCGTCTGTTTCTCGCCCTCTGTTTCAGCACCTCTGTTTCAGCCCCTCTGTTTCAGCCCCTCTGTTTCTCGCCCTCTGTTTCTCGCCCTCTGTTTCAGCACCTCTGTTTCAGCCCCTCTGTTTCAGCCCCTCTGTTTCTCGCCCTCTGTTTCTCGCCCTCTGTTTCTCGCCCTCAGTTTCAGCCCGTCTGTTTCAGCCCCTTTGTTTCAGCCCCTCTGTTTCAGCCCCTCTGTTTCAGCACCTCTGTTTCAGCTCCTCTGTTTCTCGCCCTCTGTTTCTCGCCCTCTGTTTCTCGCCCTCTGTTTCTCGCCCTCTGTTTCTCGCCCTCTGTTTCAGCCCCTCTGTTTCAGCGCCTCGGTTTCTCGCCCTCTGTTTCTCGCCCTCTGTTTTTCGCCCTCTGTTTCTCGCCCTCTGTTTCTCGCCCTCTGTTTCAGCCCCTCTGTTTCAGTCCCTCTCTTTCAGCCCCTCAGTTTCTCGCCCTCTGTTTCTCGCCCTCTGTTTCAGCCCCTCTGTTTCAGCCCCTCTGTTTCAGCCCCTCTGTTTCTCGCCCTCTGTTTCAGCCCCTCTGTTTCAGCCCCTCTGTTTCTCGCCCTCTGTTTCAGCCCCTCTGTTTCAGCCCCTCTGTATCAGCCCCTCTGTTTCAGCCCCTCTGTTTCTCGCCCTCTGTTTCTCGCCCTCTGTTTCAGCCCCTCTGTTTCAGCCCCTCTGTTTCAGCTCCTCTGTTTCAGCCCCTCTGTTTCTCGCCCTCTGTTTCTCGCCCTCTGTTTCTCGCCCTCTGTTTCTCGCTCTCTGTTTCTCGCCCTCTGTTTCTCGCCCTCTGTTTCTCGCCCACTGTTTCAGCCCCTCTGTTTCTCGCCATCTGTTTCAGCCCCTCTGTTTCTGCCCCTCTGTTTCTCGCCCTCTGTTTCAGACCCTCTGTTTCAGCCCCTCTGTTTCAGCCCCTCTGTTTCAGCCCCTCTGTTTCTCGCCCTTTGTTTCTCGCCCTTTGTTTCAGCCCCTCTGTTTCTCGCCCTCTGTTTCAGCCCCTCTGTTTCTCGCACTCTGTTTCAGACCCTCTGTTTCAACCCCTCTGTTTCTCGCCCTCTGTTTCAGCCCCTCTGTTTCAGCCCCTCTGTATCAGCCCCTCTGTTTCAGCCCCTCTGTTTCTCGCCCTCTGTTTCTCGCCATCTGTTTCAGCCCCTCTGTTTCAGCCCCTCTGTTTCAGCCCCTCTGTTTCAGCCCCTCTGTTTCAGCCCCTCTGATTCTCGCCCTCTGTTTCTCGCCCTCTGTTTCAGCCCCTCTGATTCTCGCCCTCTGTTTCTCGCCCTCTGTTTCAGCCCCTCTGTTTCTGCCCCTCTGTTTCAGCCCCTCTGTTTCAGCCCCTCTGTTTCAGCCCCTCTGTTTCTCGCCCTCTGTTTCTCGCCCTCTGTTTCTTGCCCTCTGTTTCTCGCTCTCTGTTTCTCGCCCTCTGTTTCTCGCCCTCTGTTTCAGCAACTCTGTTTCAGCCCCTATGTTTCTCGCCCTCTGTTTCTCGCCCTCTGTTTCTCGCCCTCAGTTTCAGCCCCTCTGTTTCAGCCCCTTTGTTTCAGCCCCTCTGTTTCAGCCCCTCTGTTTCTCGCCCACTGTTTCTCGCACTCTGTTTCAGCCCCTCTGTTTCAGCCCCTCTGTTTCAGCCCCTCTGTTTCAGCCACTCTGTTTCAGCACCTCTGTTTCAGCCCCTCTGTTTCTCGCCCTCTGTTTCTCGCCCTCTGTTTCTCGCCCTCTGTTTCTCGCCCTCTCTTTCAGCCCCTCTGTTTCAGCGCCTCGGTTTCTCGCCCTCTGTTTCTCGCCCTCTGTTTTTCGCCCTCTGTTTCTCGCCCTCTGTTTCTCGCCCTCTGTTTCAGCCCCTCTGTTTCAGTCCCTCTGTTTCAGCCCCTCTGTTTCTCGCCCTCTGTTTCTCGCCCTCTGTTTCAGCCCCTCTGTTTCAGCCCCTCTGTTTCACCCCTCTGTTTCTCGCCCTCTGTTTCAGCCCCTCTGTTTCATCCCCTCTGTTTCTCGCCCTCTGTTTCAGCCCCTCTGTTTCAGCCCCTCTGTATCAGCCCCTCTGTTTCAGCCCCTCTGTTTCTCGCCCTCTGTTTCTCGCCCTCTGTTTCAGCCCCTCTGTTTCAGCCCCTCTGTTTCAGCCCCTCTGTTTCAGCCCCTCTGTTTCTCGCCCTCTGTTTCTCGCCCTCTGTTTCTCGCCCTCTGTTTCTCGCTCTCTGGTTCTCGCCCTCTGTTTCAGCCCCTCTGTTTCTCGCCCACTGTTTCAGCCCCTCTGTTTCTCGCCATCTGTTTCAGCCCCTCTGTTTCTGCCCCTCTGTTTCTCGCCCTCTGTTTCAGACGCTCTGTTTCAGCCCCTCTGTTTCAGCCCCTCTGTTTCAGCACCTCTGTTTCTCGCCCTTTGTTTCTCGCCCTTTGTTTCAGCCCCTCTGTTTCTCGCCCTCTGTTTCAGCCCCTCTGTTTCTCGCACTCTGTTTCAGCCCCTCTGTTTCAACCCCTCTGTTTCTCGCCCTCTGTTTCAGCCCCTCTGTTTCAGCCCCTCTGTATCAGCCCCTCTGTTTCAGCCCCTCTGTTTCTCGCCCTCTGATTCTCGCCCTCTGTTTCAGCCCCTCTGTTTCAGCCCCTCTGTTTCAGCCCCTCTGTTTCAGCCCCTCTGTTTCAGCCCCTCTGATTCTCGCCCTCTGTTTCTCGCCCTCTGTTTCTCGCCCTCTGTTTCTCGCTCTCTGTTTCTCGCCCTCTGTTTCTCGCCCTCTGTTTCAGCCCCTCTGTTTCTGCCCCTCTGTTTCAGCCCCTCTGTTTCAGCCCCTCTGTTTCAGCCCCTCTGTTTCTCGACCTCTGTTTCGCGCCCTCAGTTTCTTGCCCTCTGTTTCTCGCTCTCTGTTTCTCGCCCTCTGTTTCTCGCCCTCTGTTTCAGTACCTCTGTTTCAGCCCCTCTGTTTCAGCCCCTCTGTTTCTCGCCCTCTGTTTCTCGCCCTCTGTTTCTCGCCCTCAGTTTCAGCCCCTCTGTTTCAGCCCCTTTGTTTCAGCCCCTCTGTTTCAGCCCCTCTGTTTCTCGCCCACTGTTTCTCGCCCTCTGTTTCAGCCCCTCTGTATCAGCCCCTCTGTTTCAGCCCCTCTGTTTCAGCCCCTCTGTTTCAGCCCCTCTGTTTCAGCCCCTCTGTTTCTCGCCCTCTGTTTCTCGCCCTCTGTTTCTCGCCCTCTGTTTCTCGCCCTCTGTTTCAGCCCCTCTGTTTCAGCCCCTCTGTTTCAGCCCCTCTGTTTCTCGCCCTCTGTTTCTCGCCCTCTGTTTCAGCCCCTCTGTTTCTGCCCCTCAGTTCCAGCCCCTCTGTTTCTTGCCCTCTGTTTCAGCACCTCTGTTTCTCGCACTCTCTTTCAGCCCCTCTCTTTCTCGCCCTCTGTTGCAGGCCCTCTGTTTCAGCCCGTCTGTTTCAGCCCCTCTGTTACAGCCCCTCTGTTTCTCGCCCTCTGTTTCAGCCCCTCTGTTTCTCGCCCTCTGTTTCCGCCCCTCTGTTTCTCGCCCTCTGTTGCAGCCCCTCTGTTTCAGCCCCTCTGTTTCAGCCCCTCTGTTTCAGCTCCTCTGTTTCAGACACTCTGTTTCTCGCCCTCTGTTTCTCGCCCTCTGTTTCAGCCCCTCTGTTTCAGCCCCTCTGTTTTAGCCCCTCTGTTTCTCGCCCTCTGTTTGAGCCCCTCGGTTTCAGCCACTCTGTTTCAGCCCCTCTGTTTCAGCCCCTCTGTTTCAGGCCCACTGTTTCAGACCCTGTGTTTCTCGCCATCTGTTTCAGCCCCTCTGTTTCAGCCCCTCTGTTTCTCGACCTCTGTTTCAGCCCCTCTGTTTCAGCCCCTCTGTTTCAGCCCCTCTTTTTCAGCCCCTCTGTTTCTCGCCCTCTGTTTTTCACCGTCTGTTTCTCACTCCCTGTTTCTCGCCCTCTGTTTCTCGCCCTCTGTTTCAGCCCCTCTGTTTCAGCCACTCTGTTTCAGCTCCTCTGTTTCTCTCCCTCTGTTTCTCGCCCTCTGTTTCTCGCCCTCTGTTTCTCGCCCTCTGTTTCAGCCCCTCTGTTTCAGTCCCTCTGTTTCAGCCCCACTGTTTCTCGCTCTCTGTTTCTCGCCCTCTGTTTCAGCCCCTCTGTTTCAGCCCCTCTGTTTCAGCCCCTCTGTTTCTCGCCCTCTGTTTCAGCCCCTCTGTTTCATCCCCTCAGTTTCTCGCCCTCTGTTTCAGCCCCTCTGTTTCAGCCCCTCTGTATCAGCCCCTCTGTTTCAGCCCCTCTGTTTCTCGCCCTCTGTTTCTCGCCCTCTGTTTCAGCCCCTCTGTTTCAGCCCCTCTGTTTCAGCCCCTCTGTTACTCGCCCTCTGTTTCTCGCCCTCTGTTTCTCGCCCTCTGTTTCTCGCTCTCTGTTTCTCGCCCTCTGTTTCAGCCCCTCTGTTTCTCGCCCACTGTTTCAGCCCCTCTGTTTCTCGCCCTCTGTTTCAGCCCCTCTGTTTCAGCCCCTCTGTTTCAGCCCCTCTGTTTCTCGCCCTCTGTTTCAGCCCCTCTGTTTCATCCCCTCTGTTTCTCGCCCTCTGTTTCAGCCCCTCTGTTTCAGCCCCTCAGTATCAGCCCCTCTGTTTCAGCCCCTCTGTTTCTCGCCCTCTGTTTCTCGCCCTCTGTTTCAGCCCCTCTGTTTCAGCCCCTCTGTTTCAGCCCCTCTGTTTCAGGCCCTCTGTTTCTCGCCCTCTGTTTCTCGCCCTCTGTTTCTCGCCCTCTGTTTTCTGCCCTCTGTTTCAGCCCCTCTGTTTCAGCCCCTCTGTTACAGCCCCTCTGTTTCTCGCCCTCTGTTAAGGCCCCTCTGTTTCATCCCCTCTGTTTCTCGCCCTCTGTTTCAGCCCCTCTGTTTCAGCCCCTCTGTATCAGCCCCTCTGTTTCAGCCCCTCTGTTTCTCGCCCTCTGTTTCTCGCCCTCTGTTTCAGCGCCTCTGTTTCAGCCCCTCTGTTTCAGCCCCTCTGTTTCAGCCCCTCTGTTTCTCGCCCTCTGTTTCTCGCCCTCTGTTTCTCGCCCTCTGTTTCTCGCTCTCTGTTTCTCGCCCTCTGTTTCAGCCATTCTGTTTCTCGCCCTCTGTTTCAGCCCCACTGTTTCAGTCCCTCTGTTTCAGCCCCACTGTTTCTCGCCCTTTGTTTCTCGCCCTCTGTTTCAGCCCCTCTGTTTCAGCCCCTCTGTTTCAGCCCCTCTGTTTCTCGCCCTCTGTTTCAGCCCCTCTGTTTCATCCCCTCTGTTTCTCGCCCTCTGTTTCAGCCCCTCTGTTTCAGCCCCTCTGTATCAGCCCCTCTGTTTCAGCCCCTCTGTTTCTCGCCCTCTGTTTCTCGCCCTCTGTTTCAGCCCCTCTGTTTCAGCCCCTCTGTTTCAGCCCCTCTGTTTCAGCCCCTCTGTTTCTCGCCCTCTGTTTCTCGCCCTCTGTTTCTCGCCCTCTGTTTCTCGCTCTCTGTTTCTCGCCCTCTGTTTCAGCCCCTCTGTTTCTCGCCCACTGTTTCAGCCCCTCTGTTTCTCGCCATCTGTTTCAGCCCCTCTGTTTCAGCCCCTCTGTTTCTCGCCCTCTGTTTCAGACCCTCTGTTTCAGCCCCTCTGTTTCAGCCCCTCTGTTTCAGCACCTCTGTTTCTCGCCCTTTGTTTCTCGCCCTTTGTTTCAGCCCCTCTGTTTCTCGCCCTCTGTTTCAGCCCCTCTGTTTCTCGCACTCTGTTTCAGCCCCTCTGTTTCAACCCCTCTGTTTCTCGCCCTCTGTTTCAGCCCCTCTGTTTCAGCCCCTCTGTTTCTCGCCCTCTGTTTCTCGCCCTCTGTTTCAGCCCCTCTGTTTCAGCCCCTCTGTTTCAGCCCCTCTGTTTCAGCCCCTCTGTTTCAGCCCCTCTGATTCTCGCCATCTGTTTCTCGCCCTCTGTTTCTCGCCCTCTGTTTCTCGCTCTCTGTTTCTCGCCCTCTGTTTCTCGCCCTCTGTTTCAGCCCCTCTGTTTCTGCCCCTCTGTTTCAGCCCCTCTGTTTCAGCCCCTCTGTTTCAGCCCCTCTGTTTCTCGCCCTCTGTTTCTCGCCCTCTGTTTCTTGCCCTCTGTTTCTCGCTCTCTGTTTCTCGCCCTCTGTTTCTCGCCCTCTGTTTCAGCACCTCTGTTTCAGCCCCTCTGTTTCAGCCCCTCTGTTTCTCGCCCTCTGTTTCTCGCCCTCTGTTTCTCGCCCTCAGTTTCTGCCCCTCTGTTTCAGCCGCTTTGTTTCAGCCCCTCTGTTTCAGCCCCTCTGTTTCTCGCCCACTGTTTCTCGCCCTCTGTTTCAGCCCCTCTGTATCAGCCCCTCTGTTTCAGCCCCTCTGTTTCAGCCCCTCTGTTTCAGCACCTCTGTTTCAGCCCCTCTGTTTCTCGCCCTCTGTTTCTCGCCCTCTGTTTCTCGCCCTCTGTTTCTCGCCCTCTGTTTCAGCCCCTCTGTTTCAGCCCCTCTGTTTCAGCCCCTCTGATTCTCACCCTCTGTTTCAGCCCTCTGTTTCTGCCCCTCAGTTCCAGCCCCTCTGTTTCTTGCCCTCTGTTTCAGCACCTCTGTTTCTCGCCCTCTCTTTCAGCCCCTCTGTTTCATCCCCTCTGTTTCTCGCCCTCTGTTTCAGCCCCTCTGTTTCAGCCCCTCTGTATCAGCCCCTCTGTTTCAGCCCCTCTGTTTCTCGCCCTCTGTTTCTCGCCCTCTGTTTAAGCCCCTCTGTTTCAGCCCCTCTGTTTCAGCCCCTCTGTTTCAGGCCCTCTGTTTCTCGCCCTCTGTTTCTCGCCCTCTGTTTCTCGCCCTCTGTTTTCTGCCCTCTGTTTCAGCCCCTCTGTTTCAGCCCCTCTGTTTCAGCCCCTCTGTTTCTCGCCCTCTGTTTCAGCCCCTCTGTTTCATCCCCTCTGTTTCTCGCCCTCTGTTTCAGCCCCTCTGTTTCAGCCCCTCTGTATCAGCCCCTCTGTTTCAGCCCCTCTGTTTCTCGCCCTCTGTTTCTCGCCCTCTGTTTCAGCGCCTCTGATTCAGCCCCTCTGTTTCAGCCCCTCTGTTTCAGCCCCTCTGTTTCTCGCCCTCTGTTTCTCGCCCTCTGTTTCTCGCCCTCTGTTTCTCGCTCTCTGTTTCTCGCCCTCTGTTTCAGCCATTCTGTTTCTCGCCCTCTGTTTCAGCCCCACTGTTTCAGTCCCTCTGTTTCAGCCCCACTGTTTCTCGCCCTCTGTTTCTCGCCCTCTGTTTCAGCCCCTCTGTTTCAGCCCCTCTGTTTCAGCCCCTCTGTTTCTCGCCCTCTGTTTCAGCCCCTCTGTTTCATCCCCTCTGTTTCTCGCCCTCTGTTTCAGCCCCTCTGTTTCAGCCCCTCTGTATCAGCCCCTCTGTTTCAGCCCCTCTGTTTCTCGCCCTCTGTTTCTCGCCCTCTGTTTCAGCCCCTCTGTTTCAGCCCCTCTGTTTCAGCCCCTCTGTTTCAGCCCCTCTGTTTCTCGCCCTCTGTTTCTCGCCCTCTGTTTCTCGCCCTCTGTTTCTCGCTCTCTGTTTCTCGCCCTCTGTTTCAGCCCCTCTGTTTCTCGCCCACAGTTTCAGCCCCACTGTTTCTCGCCATCTGTTTCAGTCCCTCTGTTTCAGCCCCTCTGTTTCTCGCCCTCTGTTTCAGACCCTCTGTTTCAGCCCCTCTGTTTCAGCCCCTCTGTTTCAGCACCTCTGTTTCTCGCCCTTTGTTTCTCGCCCTTTGTTTCAGCCCCTCTGTTTCTCGCCCTCTGTTTCAGCCCCTCTGTTTCTCGCACTCTGTTTCAGCCCCTCTGTTTCAACCCCTCTGTTTCTCGCCCTCTGTTTCAGCCCCTCTGATTCAGCCCCTCTGTTTCTCGCCCTCTGTTTCTCGCCCTCTGTTTCAGCCCCTCTGTTTCAGCCCCTCTGTTTCAGCCCCTCTGTTTCAGCCCCTCTGTTTCAACCCCTCTGATTCTCGCCCTCTGTTTCTCGCCCTCTGTTTCTCGCCCTCTGTTTCTCGCTCTCTGTTTCTCGCCCTCTGTTTCTCGCCCTCTGTTTCAGCCCCTCTGTTTCTGCCCCTCTGTTTCAGCCCCTCTGTTTCAGCCCCTCTGTTTCAGCCCCTCTGTTTCTCGCCCTCTGTTTCTCGCCCTCTGTTTCTTGCCCTCTGTTTCTCGCTCTCTGTTTCTCGCCCTCTGTTTCTCGCCCTCTGTTTCAGCACCTCTGTTTCAGCCCCTCTGTTTCAGCCCCTCTGTTTCTCGCCCTCTGTTTCTCGTCCTCTGTTTCTCGCCCTCAGTTTCTGCCCCTCTGTTTCAGCCGCTTTGTTTCAGCCCCTCTGTTTCAGCCCCTCTGTTTCTCGCCCACTGTTTCTCGCCCTCTGTTTCAGCCCCTCTGTATCAGCCCCTCTGTTTCAGCCCCTCTGTTTCAGCCCCTCTGTTTCAGCACCTCTGTTTCAGCCCCTCTGTTTCTCGCCCTCTGTTTCTCGCCCTCTGTTTCTCGCCCTCTGTTTCTCGCCCTCTGTTTCAGCCCCTCTGTTTCAGCCCCTCTGTTTCAGCCCCTCTGATTCTCGCCCTCTGTTTCAGCCCTCTGTTTCTGCCCCTCAGTTCCAGCCCCTCTGTTTCTTGCCCTCTCTTTCAGCACCTCTGTTTCTCGCCCTCTCTTTCAGCCCCTCTCTTTCTCGCCCTCTTTTGCAGGCCCTCTGTTTCAGCCCGTCTGTTTCAGCCCCTCTGTTACAGCCCCTCTGTTTCTCGCCCTCTGTTTCAGCCCCTCTGTTACTCGCCCTCTGTTTCCGCCCCTCTGTTTCTCGCCCTCTGTTGCAGCCCCTCTGTTTCAGCACCTCTGTTTCAGCCCCTCTGTTTCAGCTCCTCTGTTTCAGACACTCTGTTTCTCGCCCTCTGTTTCTCGCCCTCTGTTTCAGCCCCTCTGTTTCAGCCCCTCTGTTTTAGCCCCTCTGTTTCTCGCCCTCTGTTTGAGCCCCTCTGTTTCAGCCCCTCTGTTTCAGCCCCTCTGTTTCAGCCCCTCTGTTTCAGGCCCACTGTTTCAGACCCTCTGTTTCTCGCCATCTGTTTCAGCCCCTCTGTTTCAGCCCCTCTGTTTCTCGCCCTCTGTTTCAGCCCCTCTGTTTCAGCCCCTCTGTTTCAGCCCCTCTTTTTCAGCCCCTCTGTTTCTCGCCCTCTGTTTCTCGCCGTCTGTTTCTCGCTCTCTGTTTCTCGCCCTCTGTTTCTCGCCCTCTGTTTCAGCCCCTCTGTTTCAGCCACTCTGTTTCAGCTCCTCTGTTTCTCGCCCTCTGTTTCTCGCCCACTGTTTCTCGCCCTCTGTTTCAGCCCCTCTGTTTCAGCCCCTCTGTTTCAGCCCCTCTGTTTCTCGCCCTATGTTTCTCGCTCTCTCTTTCTCGCCCTCTGTTTCTCGCCCTCTGTTTCAGCACCTCTGATTCAGCCCCTCTGTTTCAGCCCCTCTGTTTCTCGCCCTCTGTTTCTCGCTCACTGTTTCTCGCCCTCTGTTTCTGCCCCTCTGTTTCAGCCCCTCTGTTTCAGCACCTCTGTTTCAGCCCCTCTGTTTCTCGCCCTCTGTTTCTCGCCCTCTGTTTCTCGCCCTCTGTTTCTCGCCCTCTGTTTCTGCCCCTTTGTTTCAGCCCCTCTGTTTCAGCACCTCTGTTTCAGCCCCTCTGTTTCTCGCCCTCTGTTTCTCGCCCTCTGTTTCTCGCCCTCTGTTTCTCGCCCTCTGTTTCAGCCCCTCTGTTTCAGCCCCTCTGTTTCAGCCCCTCTGTTTCAGCCCCTCTGTTTCAGCCCCTCTGATTCTCGCCATCTGTTTCTCGCCCTCTGTTTCTCGCCCTCTGTTTCTCGCTCTCTGTTTCTCGCCCTCTGTTTCTCGCCCTCTGTTTCAGCCCCTCTGTTTCTGCCCCTCTGTTTCAGCCCCTCTGTTTCAGCCCCTCTGTTTCAGCCCCTCTGTTTCTCGCCCTCTGTTTCTCGCCCTCTGTTTCTTGCCCTCTGTTTCTCGCTCTCTGTTTCTCGCCCTCTGTTTCTCGCCCTCTGTTTCAGCACCTCTGTTTCAGCCCCTCTGTTTCAGCCCCTCTGTTTCTCGCCCTCTGTTTCTCGCCCTCTGTTTCTCGCCCTCAGTTTCTGCCCCTCTGTTTCAGCCGCTTTGTTTCAGCCCCTCTGTTTCAGCCCCTCTGTTTCTCGCCCACTGTTTCTCGCCCTCTGTTTCAGCCCCTCTGTATCAGCCCCTCTGTTTCAGCCCCTCTGTTTCAGCCCCTCTGTTTCAGCACCTCTGTTTCAGCCCCTCTGTTTCTCGCCCTCTGTTTCTCGCCCTCTGTTTCTCGCCCTCTGTTTCTCGCCCTCTGTTTCAGCCCCTCTGTTTCAGCCCCTCTGTTTCAGCCCCTCTGATTCTCACCCTCTGTTTCAGCCCTCTGTTTCTGCCCCTCAGTTCCAGCCCCTCTGTTTCTTGCCCTCTGTTTCAGCACCTCTGTTTCTCGCCCTCTCTTTCAGCCCCTCTGTTTCATCCCCTCTGTTTCTCGCCCTCTGTTTCAGCCCCTCTGTTTCAGCCCCTCTGTATCAGCCCCTCTGTTTCAGCCCCTCTGTTTCTCGCCCTCTGTTTCTCGCCCTCTGTTTAAGCCCCTCTGTTTCAGCCCCTCTGTTTCAGCCCCTCTGTTTCAGGCCCTCTGTTTCTCGCCCTCTGTTTCTCGCCCTCTGTTTCTCGCCCTCTGTTTTCTGCCCTCTGTTTCAGCCCCTCTGTTTCAGCCCCTCTGTTTCAGCCCCTCTGTTTCTCGCCCTCTGTTTCAGCCCCTCTGTTTCATCCCCTCTGTTTCTCGCCCTCTGTTTCAGCCCCTCTGTTTCAGCCCCTCTGTATCAGCCCCTCTGTTTCAGCCCCTCTGTTTCTCGCCCTCTGTTTCTCGCCCTCTGTTTCAGCGCCTCTGATTCAGCCCCTCTGTTTCAGCCCCTCTGTTTCAGCCCCTCTGTTTCTCGCCCTCTGTTTCTCGCCCTCTGTTTCTCGCCCTCTGTTTCTCGCTCTCTGTTTCTCGCCCTCTGTTTCAGCCATTCTGTTTCTCGCCCTCTGTTTCAGCCCCACTGTTTCAGTCCCTCTGTTTCAGCCCCACTGTTTCTCGCCCTCTGTTTCTCGCCCTCTGTTTCAGCCCCTCTGTTTCAGCCCCTCTGTTTCAGCCCCTCTGTTTCTCGCCCTCTGTTTCAGCCCCTCTGTTTCATCCCCTCTGTTTCTCGCCCTCTGTTTCAGCCCCTCTGTTTCAGCCCCTCTGTATCAGCCCCTCTGTTTCAGCCCCTCTGTTTCTCGCCCTCTGTTTCTCGCCCTCTGTTTCAGCCCCTCTGTTTCAGCCCCTCTGTTTCAGCCCCTCTGTTTCAGCCCCTCTGTTTCTCGCCCTCTGTTTCTCGCCCTCTGTTTCTCGCCCTCTGTTTCTCGCTCTCTGTTTCTCGCCCTCTGTTTCAGCCCCTCTGTTTCTCGCCCACAGTTTCAGCCCCACTGTTTCTCGCCATCTGTTTCAGTCCCTCTGTTTCAGCCCCTCTGTTTCTCGCCCTCTGTTTCAGACCCTCTGTTTCAGCCCCTCTGTTTCAGCCCCTCTGTTTCAGCACCTCTGTTTCTCGCCCTTTGTTTCTCGCCCTTTGTTTCAGCCCCTCTGTTTCTCGCCCTCTGTTTCAGCCCCTCTGTTTCTCGCACTCTGTTTCAGCCCCTCTGTTTCAACCCCTCTGTTTCTCGCCCTCTGTTTCAGCCCCTCTGATTCAGCCCCTCTGTTTCTCGCCCTCTGTTTCTCGCCCTCTGTTTCAGCCCCTCTGTTTCAGCCCCTCTGTTTCAGCCCCTCTGTTTCAGCCCCTCTGTTTCAACCCCTCTGATTCTCGCCCTCTGTTTCTCGCCCTCTGTTTCTCGCCCTCTGTTTCTCGCTCTCTGTTTCTCGCCCTCTGTTTCTCGCCCTCTGTTTCAGCCCCTCTGTTTCTGCCCCTCTGTTTCAGCCCCTCTGTTTCAGCCAGTCTGTTTCAGCCCCTCTGTTTCTCGCCCTCTGTTTCTCGCCCTCTGTTTCTTGCCCTCTGTTTCTCGCTCTCTGTTTCTCGCCCTCTGTTTCTCGCCCTCTGTTTCAGCACCTCTGTTTCAGCCCCTCTGTTTCAGCCCCTCTGTTTCTCGCCCTCTGTTTCTCGTCCTCTGTTTCTCGCCCTCAGTTTCTGCCCCTCTGTTTCAGCCGCTTTGTTTCAGCCCCTCTGTTTCAGCCCCTCTGTTTCTCGCCCACTGTTTCTCGCCCTCTGTTTCAGCCCCTCTGTATCAGCCCCTCTGTTTCAGCCCCTCTGTTTCAGCCCCTCTGTTTCAGCACCTCTGTTTCAGCCCCTCTGTTTCTCGCCCTCTGTTTCTCGCCCTCTGTTTCTCGCCCTCTGTTTCTCGCCCTCTGTTTCAGCCCCTCTGTTTCAGCCCCTCTGTTTCAGCCCCTCTGATTCTCGCCCTCTGTTTCAGCCCTCTGTTTCTGCCCCTCAGTTCCAGCCCCTCTGTTTCTTGCCCTCTCTTTCAGCACCTCTGTTTCTCGCCCTCTCTTTCAGCCCCTCTCTTTCTCGCCCTCTTTTGCAGGCCCTCTGTTTCAGCCCGTCTGTTTCAGCCCCTCTGTTACAGCCCCTCTGTTTCTCGCCCTCTGTTTCAGCCCCTCTGTTACTCGCCCTCTGTTTCCGCCCCTCTGTTTCTCGCCCTCTGTTGCAGCCCCTCTGTTTCAGCACCTCTGTTTCAGCCCCTCTGTTTCAGCTCCTCTGTTTCAGACACTCTGTTTCTCGCCCTCTGTTTCTCGCCCTCTGTTTCAGCCCCTCTGTTTCAGCCCCTCTGTTTTAGCCCCTCTGTTTCTCGCCCTCTGTTTGAGCCCCTCTGTTTCAGCCCCTCTGTTTCAGCCCCTCTGTTTCAGCCCCTCTGTTTCAGGCCCACTGTTTCAGACCCTCTGTTTCTCGCCATCTGTTTCAGCCCCTCTGTTTCAGCCCCTCTGTTTCTCGCCCTCTGTTTCAGCCCCTCTGTTTCAGCCCCTCTGTTTCAGCCCCTCTTTTTCAGCCCCTCTGTTTCTCGCCCTCTGTTTCTCGCCGTCTGTTTCTCGCTCTCTGTTTCTCGCCCTCTGTTTCTCGCCCTCTGTTTCAGCCCCTCTGTTTCAGCCACTCTGTTTCAGCTCCTCTGTTTCTCGCCCTCTGTTTCTCGCCCACTGTTTCTCGCCCTCTGTTTCAGCCCCTCTGTTTCAGCCCCTCTGTTTCAGCCCCTCTGTTTCTCGCCCTCTGTTTCTCGCTCTCTCTTTCTCGCCCTCTGTTTCTCGCCCTCTGTTTCAGCACCTCTGATTCAGCCCCTCTGTTTCAGCCCCTCTGTTTCTCGCCCTCTGTTTCTCGCTCACTGTTTCTCGCCCTCTGTTTCTGCCCCTCTGTTTCAGCCCCTCTGTTTCAGCCCCTCTGTTTCAGCCCCTCTGTTTCAGCCCCTCTGTTTCTCGCCCTCTGTTTCTCGCCCTCTGTTTCTCGCCCTCAGTTTCAGCCCCTCTGTTTCAGCCCCTTTGTTTCAGCCCCTCTGTTTCAGCCCCTCTGTTTCTCGCCCACTGTTTCAAGCCCTCTGTTTCAGCCCCTCTGTTTCAGCCCCTCTGTTTCAGACCCTCTGTTTCAGCCCCTCTGTTTCAGCCCCTCTGTTTCTCGCCCTCTGTTTCTCGCCAACTGTTTCTCGCCCTCTGTTTCTCGCCCTCTGTTTCAGCCCCTATGTTTCAGCCCCTCTGTTTCAGCCCCTCTGTTTCTCGCCCTCTGTTTCTCGCCCTCTGTTTCAGCCCCTCTGTTTCAGCCCCTCAGTTCCAGCCCCTCTGTTTCTCGCCCTCTGTTTCAGCACCTCTGTTTCTCGCCCTCTCTTTCAGCCCCTCTCTTTCTCGCCCTCTGTTGCAGACCCTCTGTTTCAGCCCCTCTGTTTCTCGCCCTCTGTTGCAGCCCCTCTGTTTCAGCCTCTCTGTTTCAGCCCCTCTGTTTCAGACCCTCTGTTTCTCGCCCTCTGTTTCCGCCCCTCTGTTTCTCGCCCTCTGTTGCAGCCCCTCTGTTTCAGCCCCTCTGTTTCAGCCCCTCTGTTTCAGACCCTCTGTTTCTCGCCCTCTGTTTCTCGCCCTCTGTTTCAGCCCCTCTGTTTCAGCCCCTCTGTTTCAGCTCCTCTGTTTCTCGCCCTCTGTTTGAGCCCGTCTGTTTCAGCCCCTCTGTTTCAGCCCCTCTGTTTGAGCCCCTCTGTTTCAGCCCCTCTGTTTCTCGCCCTCTGTTTCTCGCCCTCGGTTTCAGCCCCTCTGTTTCTCGCCCTCTGTTTCAGCCCCTCGGTTTCTCGCCCTCTGTTTCAGCCCCTCTGTTTCAGCCCCTCTGTTTCAGCCCCTCTGTTTCTTCCCTTCTGTTTCAGCCCCTCTGTTTCAGCCCCTCTGTTTCTCACCTTCTGTTTCAGCCCCTCTGTTTCTCGCCCTCTGTTTCAGACCCTCTGTTTCAGCCCCTCAGTATCAGCCCCTCTGTTTCAGCCCCTCTGTTTCAGCCCCTCTGTTTCAGCCCCTCTGATTCTCGCCCTCTGTTTCTCGCCCTCTGTTTCTCGCCCTCTGTTTCTCGCTCTCTGTTTCTCGCCCTCTGTTTCTCGCCCTCTGTTTCAGCCCCTCTGTTTCTGCCCCTCTGTTTCAGCCCCTCTGTTTCAGCCCCTCTGTTTCAGCCCCTCTGTTTCTCGCCCTCTGTTTCTCGCCCTCTGTTTCTTGCCCTCTGTTTCTCGCTCTCTGTTTCTCGCCCTCTGTTTCTCGCCCTCTGTTTCAGCACCTCTGTTTCAGCCGCTCTGTTTCAGCCCCTCTGTTTCTCGCCCTCAGTTTCTGCCCCTCTGTTTCAGCCGCTTTGTTTCAGCCCCTCTGTTTCAGCCCCTCTGTTTCTCGCCCACTGTTTCTCGCCCTCTGTTTCAGCCCCTCTGTATCAGCCCCTCTGTTTCAGCCCCTCTGTTTCAGCCCCTCTGTTTCAGCACCTCTGTTTCAGCCCCTCTGTTTCTCGCCCTCTGTTTCTCGCCCTCTGTTTCTCGCCCTCTGTTTCTCGCCCTCTGTTTCAGCCCCTCTGTTTCAGCCCCTCTGTTTCAGCCCCTCTGATTCTCGCCCTCTGTTTCAGCCCTCTGTTTCTGCCCCTCAGTTCCAGCCCCTCTGTTTCTTGCCCTCTGTTTCAGCACCTCTGTTTCTCGCCCTCTCTTTCAGCCCCTCTCTTTCTCGCCCTCTGTTGCAGGCCCTCTGTTTCAGCCCGTGTGTTTCAGCCCCTCTGTTACAGCCCCTCTGTTTCTCGCCCTCTGTTTCAGCCCCTCTGTTTCTCGCCCTCTGTTTCCGCCCCTCTGTTTCTCGCCCTCTGTTGCAGCCCCTCTGTTTCAGCACCTCTGTTTCAGCCCCTCTGTTTCAGCTCCTCTGTTTCAGACACTCTGTTTCTCGCCCTCTGTTTCTCGCCCTCTGTTTCAGCCCCTCTGTTTCAGCCCCTCTGTTTTAGCCCCTCTGTTTCTCGCCCTCTGTTTGAGCCCCTCTGTTTCAGCCCCTCTGTTTCAGCCCCTCTGTTTCAGCCCCTCTGTTTCAGGCCCACTGTTTCAGACCCTCTGTTTCTCGCCATCTGTTTCAGCCCCTCTGTTTCAGCCCCTCTGTTTCTCGCCCTCTGTTTCAGCCCCTCTGTTTCAGCCCCTCTGTTTCAGCCCCTCTTTTTCAGCCCCTCTGTTTCTCGCCCTCTGTTTCTCGCCGTCTGTTTCTCGCTCTCTGTTTCTCGCCCTCTGTTTCTCCCCCTCTGTTTCAGCCCCTCTGTTTCAGCCACTCTGTTTCAGCTCCTCTGTTTCTCGCCCTCTGTTTCTCGCCCACTGTTTCTCGCCCTCTGTTTCAGCCCCTCTGTTTCAGCCCCTCTGTTTCAGCCCCTCTGTTTCTCGCCCTCTGTTTCTCGCTCTCTCTTTCTCGCCCTCTGTTTCTCGCCCTCTGTTTCAGCACCTCTGATTCAGCCCCTCTGTTTCAGCCCCTCTGTTTCTCGCCCTCTGTTTCTCGCCCTCTGTTTCTCGCCCTCTGTTTCAGCCCCTCTGTTTCAGCCCCTTTGTTTCAGCCCCTCTGTTTCAGCTCCTTAGTTTCTCGCCCTCTGTTTCAGCCCCTCTGTTTCAGCCCCTCTGTTTCAGCCCCTCTGTTTCAGCCCCTCTGTTTCTCGCCCTCTGTTTCTCGCCCTCTGTTTCTCGCCCTCTGTTTCTCGCCCTCTGTTTCAGCCCCTCTGTTTCAGCCCCTCTGTTTCAGACCCTCAGTTTCTCGGCCTCTGTTTCTCGCCCTCAGTTTCTCGCTCTCTGTTTCTCGCCCTCTGTTTCTCGCCCTCTGTTTCAGCCACTCTGTTTCAGCTCCTCTGTTCCTCGCTCTCTGTTTCTCGCCCTCTGTTTCAGCCCCTCTGTTTCTCACCCACTGTTTCAGCCCCTCTGTTTCTCGCCATCTGTTTCAGCCCCTCTGTTTCAGCCCCTCTGTTTCTCGCCCTCTGTTTCAGCCCCTCTGTTTCAGCCCCTCTGTTTCTCGCCCACTGTTTCAGCCCCTCTGTTTCAGCACCTCTGTTTCTCGCCCTTTGTTTCTCACCCTCTGTTTCAGCCCCTCTGTTTCTCGCCCTCTTTTACAGCCCCTCTGTTTCAGTCCCTCTGTTTCAGCCCCTCTGTTTCTCGCCCTCTGTTTCTCGCCCACTGTTTCTCGCCCTCTGTTTCTGCCCCTCTGTTTCAGCCCCTCTGTTTCAGCCCCTCTGTTTCAGCCCCTCAGTTTCAGCCCCTCTGTTTCTCGCCCTCTGTTTCTCGCCCTCTGTTTCTCGCCCTCAGTTTCAGCCCCTCTGTTTCAGCCCCTTTGTTTCAGCCCCTCTGTTTCAGCCCCTCTGTTTCTCGCCCACTGTTTCAAGCCCTCTGTTTCAGCCCCTCTGTTTCAGCCCCTCTGTTTCAGACCCTCTGTTTCAGCCCCTCTGTTTCAGCCCCTCTGTTTCTCGCCCTCTGTTTCTCGCCCTCTGTTTCTCGCCCTCTGTTTCTCGCCCTCTGTTTCAGCCCCTATGTTTCAGCCCCTCTGTTTCAGCCCCTCTGTTTCTCGCCCTCTGTTTCTCGCCCTCTGTTTCAGCCCCTCTGTTTCAGCCCCTCAGTTCCAGCCCCTCTGTTTCTCGCCCTCTGTTTCAGCACCTCTGTTTCTCGCTCTCTCTTTCAGCCCCTCTCTTTCTCGCCCTCTGTTGCAGACCCTCTGTTTCAGCCCCTCTGTTTCTCGCCCTCTGTTGCAGCCCCTCTGTTTCAGCCTCTCTGTTTCAGCCCCTCTGTTTCAGACCCTCTGTTTCTCGCCCTCTGTTTCCGCCCCTCTGTTTCTCGCCCTCTGTTGCAGCCCCTCTGTTTCAGCCCCTCTGTTTCAGCCACTCTGTTTCAGACCCTCTGTTTCTCGCCCTCTGTTTCTCGCCCTCTGTTTCAGCCCCTCTGTTTCAGCCCCTCTGTTTCAGCTCCTCTGTTTCTCGCCCTCTGTTTGAGCCCGTCTGTTTCAGCCCCTCTGTTTCAGCCCCTCTGTTTGAGCCCCTCTGTTTCAGCCCCTCTGTTTCTCGCCCTCTGTTTCTCGCCCTCGGTTTCAGCCCCTCTGTTTCTCGCCCTCTGTTTCAGCCCCTCGGTTTCTCGCCCTCTGTTTCAGCCCCTCTGTTTCAGCCCCTCTGTTTCAGCCCCTCTGTTTCTTCCCTTCTGTTTCAGCCCCTCTGTTTCAGCCCCTCTGTTTCTCACCTTCTGTTTCAGCCCCTCTGTTTCTCGCCCTCTGTTTCAGACCCTCTGTTTCAGCCCCTCAGTATCAGCCCCTCTGTTTCACCCCCTCTGTTTCTCGCCCTCTGTTTCTCGCTCTCTGTTTCTCGCCATCTGTTTCAGCCCCTCTGTTGCTCGCCCACTGTTTCAGCCCCTCTGTTTCTCGCCAACGGTTTCAGCCCCTCTGTTTCAGCCCCTCTGTTTCTCGCCCTCTGTTTCAGCCCCTCTGTTTCAGCCCCTCTGTTTCAGCCCCTCTGTTTCAGCACCTCTGTTTCTCGCCCTTTGTTTCTCGCCCTGTGTTTTGAGCCCCTCTGTTTCTCGCCCTCTGTTTCAGCCCCTCTGTTTCTCGTCCTCTGTTTCAGCCCCTCTGTTAAAGTCCCACTGTTTCAGGCCCTCTGTTTCAGCCCCTCTGTTTCAGCCCCTCTGTTTCACGCCCTCTGTTTCAGCGCCTCTGTTTCTCGCCCTCTGTTTCATCCCCTCTGTTTCAGCCCCTCTGTATCAGCCCCTCTGTTTCTGCCCCTCTGTTTCTCGCCCTCTGTTTCTCGCCCTCTGTTTCAGCCCCTCTGTTTCAGACCCTCTGTTTCAGCCCCTCTGTTTCAGCCCCTCTGTTTCAGCCCCTCTGTTTCTCGCCCTCTGTTTCTCGCCCTCTGTTTCTCGCTCTCTGTTTCTCGCCATCTGTTTCTCGCCCTCTGTTTCAGCCCCTCTGTTTCAGCCCATCTGATTCAGCCCCTCTGTTTCAGCCCCTCTGTTTCTCGCCCGCTGTTTCGGCGCCTCTGTTTCTCGCCCTCTGTTTCAGCCCCTCTGTTTCAGCCCCTCTGTATCAGCCCCTCTGTTTCAGCCCCTCTGTTTCTCGCCCTCTGTTTCTCGCCCGCTGTTTCAGCCCCTCTGTTTCAGCCCCTCTGTTTCAGCCCCTCTGTTTCAGCCCCTCTGTTTCTCGCCCTCTGTTTCTCGCCCTCTGTTTCTCGCTCTCTGTTTCTCGCCCTCTGTTTCTCGCCCTCTGTTTCAGCCCCTCTGTTTCAGCCCCTCTGTTTCAGCCCCGCTGTTTCTCGCCCTCTGTTTCTCGCCCACTGTTTCTCGCCCTCTGTTTCAACCCCTCTGTTTCAGCCCCTCTGTTTCAGCCCCTCTGTTTCAGCCCCTCTGTTTCAGCCCCTCTGTTTCTCGCCCTCTGTTTCTCGCCCTCTGTTTCTCGCTCTCTGTTTCTCGCCCTCTGTTTCTCGCCCTCTGTTTCAGCCCCTCTGTTTCAGCCCCTCTGTTTCAGCCCCTCTGTTTCAGCCCCTCTGTTTCTCGCCCTCTGTTTTTCGCCCTCTGTTTCTCGCCCTCTGTTTCTCGCCCTCTGTTTCAGCCCCTCTGTTTCAGTCCCTCTGTTTCAGCCCCTCTGTTTCTCGCCCTCTGTTTCTCGCCCACTGTTTCAGCCCCTCTGTTTCAGCCCCTCTGTTTCAGCCCCTCTGTTTCTCGCCCTCTGTTTCAGCCCCTCTGTTTCAGCCCCTCTGTTTCTCGCGCTCTGTTTCAGCCCGTCTGTTTCAGCCCCTCTGTATCAGCCCCTCTGTTTCAGCCCCTCTGTTTCTCGCCCTCTGTTTCTCGCCCTCTGTTTCAGCCCCTCTGTTTCAGCCACTCTGTATCAGCCCCTCTGTTTCAGCCCCTCTGTTTCTCGCCCTCTGTTTCTCGCCCTCTGTTTCTCGCCCTCTGTTTCAGCCCCACTGTTTCAGCCCCTTTGTCTCAGCTCCTCTGTTTCAGCCCCTCTGATTCTCGCCCTCTGTTTCAGCCCCTCTGTTTCAGCCCCTCTGTTTCAGCCCCTCTGTTTCAGCCCCTCTGTTTCTCGCCCACTGTTTCAGACCCTCTGTTTCTCGCCATCTGTTTCAGCCCCTCTGTTTCAGCCCCTCTGTTTCTCGCCCTCTGTTTCAGACCCTCTGTTTCAGCCCCTCTGTTTCAGCCCCTCTGTTTCAGCCCCTCTGTTTCTCGCCCTTTGTTTCTCGCCCTCTGTTTCAGCCCCTCTGTTTCTCGCCCTCTGTTTCAGCCCCTCTGTTTCTCGCACTCTGTTTCAGCCCCTCTGTTTCAGCCCCACTGTTTCTCGCCCTCTGTTTCAGCCCCTCTGTTTCAGCCCCTCTGTATCAGCCCCTCTGTTTCAGCCCCTCTGTTTCAGCCCTTCTGTTTCTCGCCCTCTGTTTCTCGCCCTCTGTTTCAGCCCCTCTGTTTCAGCCCCTCTGTTTCAGCCCCTCTGTTTCAGCCCCTCTGTTTCAGCCCCTCTGATTTTCGCCCTCTGTTTCTCGACCACTGTTTCTCGCCCTCTGTTTCTCGCTCTCTGTTTCTCGCCCTCTGTTTCTCGCCCTCTGTTTCAGCCCCTCTGTTTCTGCCCCTCTGTTTCAGCCCCTCTGTTTCAGCCCCTCTGTTTCAGCCCCTCTGTTTCTCGCCCTCTGTTTCTCGCCCTCTGTTTCTTGCCCTCTGTTTCTCGCTCTCTGTTTCTCGCCCTCTGTTTCTCGCCCTCTGTTTCAGCACCTCTGTTTCAGCCCCTCTGTATCAGCCCCTCTGTTTCTCGCCCTCTGTTTCTCGCCCTCTGTTTCTCGCCCTCAGTTTCAGCCCCTGTGTTTCAGCCCCTTTGTTTCAGCCCCTCTGTTTCAGCCCCTCTGTTTCTCGCCAACTGTTTCTCGCCCACTGTTTCAGCCCCTCTGTTTCAGCCCCTCTGTTTCAGCCCCTCTGTTTCAGCCCCTCTGTTTCAGCACCTCTGTTTCAGCCCCTCTGTTTCTCGCCCTCTGTTTCTCGCCCTATGTTTCTCGCCCTCTGTTTCTCGCCCTCTGTTTCAGCCCCTCTGTTTCAGCCCCTCTGTTTCAGCCCCTCTGTTTCTCGCCCTCTGTTTCTCGCCCTCTGTTTCAGCCCCTCTGTTTCTGCCCCTCAGTTCCAGACCCTCTGTTTCTTGCCCTCTGTTTCAGCACCTCTGTTTCTCGCCCTCTCTTTCAGCCCCTCTCTTTCTCGCCCTCTGTTGCAGACCCTCTGTTTCAGCCCGTCTATTTCAGCCCCTCTGTTTCAGCCCCTCTGTTTCTCGCCCTCTGTTTCCGCCCCTCTGTTTCTCGCCCTCTGTTGCAGCCCCTCTGTTTCAGCCCCTCTGTTTCAGCCCCTCTGTTTCAGCTCCTCTGTTTCAGACCCTCTGTTTCTCGCCCTCTGTTTCTCGCCCTCTGTTTCAGCCCCTCTGTTTCAGCCCCTCTGTTTCAGCCCCTCTGTTTCTCGCCCTCTGTTTGAGCCCCTCTGTTTCAGCCCCTCTGTTTCAGCCCCTCTGTTTCAGCCCCTCTGTTTCAGGCCCACTGTTTCAGCCCCTCTGTTTGTCGCCATCTGTTTCAGCCCCTCTGTTTCAGCCCCTCTGTTTCTCGCCCTCTGTTTCAGCCCCTCTGTTTCAGCCCCTCTGTTTCAGCCCCTCTGTTTCTCGCCATCTGTTTCTCGCCCTCTGTTTCGCGCCCTCTGTTTCTCGCTCTCTGTTTCTCGCCCTCTGTTTCTCGCCCTCTGTTTCAGCCCCTCTGTTTCAGCCACTCTGTTTCAGCTCCTCTGTTTCTCGCCCTCTGTTTCTCGCCCACTGTTTCTCGCCCTCTGTTTCAGCCCCTCTGTTTCAGCCCCTCTGTTTCAGCCCCTCTGTTTCAGCCCCTCTGTTTCTCGCCCTCTGTTTCTCGCTCTCTCTTTCTCGCCCTCTGTTTCTCGCCCTCTGTTTCTCGCCCTCTGTTTCTCGCCCTCTGTTTCAGCCCCTCTGTTTCAGCCCCTCTGTTTCAGACCCTCAGTTTCTCGGCCTCTGTTTCTCGCCCTCAGTTTCTCGCTCTCTGTTTCTCGCCCTCTGTTTCTCGCCCTCTGTTTCAGCCACTCTGTTTCAGCTCCTCTGTTCCTCGCTCTCTGTTTCTCGCCCTCTGTTTCAGCCCCTCTGTTACTCACCCACTGTTTCAGCCCCTCTGTTTCTCGCCATCTGTTTCAGCCCCTCTGTTTCAGCCCCTCTGTTTCTCGCCCTCTGTTTCAGCCCCTCTGTTTCAGCCCCTCTGTTTCTCGCCCACTGTTTCAGCCCCTCTGTTTCAGCACCTCTGTTTCTCGCCCTTTGTTTCTCACCCTCTGTTTCAGCCCCTCTGTTTCTCGCCCTCTTTTACAGCCCCTCTGTTTCAGTCCCTCTGTTTCAGCCCCTCTGTTTCTCGCCCTCTGTTTCTCGCCCACTGTTTCTCGCCCTCTGTTTCTGCCCCTCTGTTTCAGCCCCTCTGTTTCAGCCCCTCTGTTTCAGCCCCTCAGTTTCAGCCCCTCTGTTTCTCGCCCTCTGTTTCTCGCCCTCTGTTTCTCGCCCTCAGTTTCAGCCCCTCTGTTTCAGCCCCTTTGTTTCAGCCCCTCTGTTTCAGCCCCTCTGTTTCTCGCCCACTGTTTCAAGCCCTCTGTTTCAGCCCCTCTGTTTCAGCCCCTCTGTTTCAGACCCTCTGTTTCAGCCCCTCTGTTTCAGCCCCTCTGTTTCTCGCCCTCTGTTTCTCGCCCTCTGTTTCTCGCCCTCTGTTTCTCGCCCTCTGTTTCAGCCCCTATGTTTCAGCCCCTCTGTTTCAGCCCCTCTGTTTCTCGCCCTCTGTTTCTCGCCCTCTGTTTCAGCCCCTCTGTTTCAGCCCCTCAGTTCCAGCCCCTCTGTTTCTCGCCCTCTGTTTCAGCACCTCTGTTTCTCGCCCTCTCTTTCAGCCCCTCTCTTTCTCGCCCTCTGTTGCAGACCCTCTGTTTCAGCCCCTCTGTTTCTCGCCCTCTGTTGCAGCCCCTCTGTTTCAGCCTCTCTGTTTCAGCCCCTCTGTTTCAGACCCTCTGTTTCTCGCCCTCTGTTTCCGCCCCTCTGTTTCTCGCCCTCTGTTGCAGCCCCTCTGTTTCAGCCCCTCTGTTTCAGCCCCTCTGTTTCAGACCCTCTGTTTCTCGCCCTCTGTTTCTCGCCCTCTGTTTCAGCCCCTCTGTTTCAGCCAGTCTGTTTCAGCTCCTCTGTTTCTCGCCCTCTGTTTGAGCCCGTCTGTTTCAGCCCCTCTGTTTCAGCCCCTCTGTTTGAGCCCCTCTGTTTCAGCCCCTCTGTTTCTCGCCCTCTGTTTCTCGCCCTCGGTTTCAGCCCCTCTGTTTCTCGCCCTCTGTTTCAGCCCCTCGGTTTCTCGCCCTCTGTTTCAGCCCCTCTGTTTCAGCCCCTCTGTTTCAGCCCATCTGTTTCTTCCCTTCTGTTTCAGCCCCTCTGTTTCAGCCCCTCTGTTTCTCACCTTCTGTTTCAGCCCCTCTGTTTCTCGCCCTCTGTTTCAGACCCTCTGTTTCAGCCCCTCAGTATCAGCCCCTCTGTTTCACCCCCTCTGTTTCTCGCCCTCTGTTTCTCGCTCTCTGTTTCTCGCCATCTGTTTCAGCCCCTCTGTTGCTCGCCCACTGTTTCAGCCCCTCTGTTTCTCGCCAACGGTTTCAGCCCCTCTGTTTCAGCCCCTCTGTTTCTCGCCCTCTGTTTCAGCCCCTCTGTTTCAGCCCCTCTGTTTCAGCCCCTCTGTTTCAGCACCTCTGTTTCTCGCCCTTTGTTTCTCGCCCTGTGTTTTGAGCCCCTCTGTTTCTCGCCCTCTGTTTCAGCCCCTCTGTTTCTCGTCCTCTGTTTCAGCCCCTCTGTTAAAGTCCCACTGTTTCAGGCCCTCTGTTTCAGCCCCTCTGTTTCAGCCCCTCTGTTTCACGCCCTCTGTTTCAGCGCCTCTGTTTCTCGCCCTCTGTTTCATCCCCTCTGTTTCAGCCCCTCTGTATCAGCCCCTCTGTTTCTGCCCCTCTGTTTCTCGCCCTCTGTTTCTCGCCCTCTGTTTCAGCCCCTCTGTTTCAGACCCTCTGTTTCAGCCCCTCTGTTTCAGCCCCTCTGTTTCAGCCCCTCTGTTTCTCGCCCTCTGTTTCTCGCCCTCTGTTTCTCGCTCTCTGTTTCTCGCCATCTGTTTCTCGCCCTCTGTTTCAGCCCCTCTGTTTCAGCCCATCTGATTCAGCCCCTCTGTTTCAGCCCCTCTGTTTCTCGCCCGCTGTTTCAGCGCCTCTGTTTCTCGCCCTCTGTTTCAGCCCCTCTGTTTCAGCCCCTCTGTATCAGCCCCTCTGTTTCAGCCCCTCTGTTTCTCGCCCTCTGTTTCTCGCCCGCTGTTTCAGCCCCTCTGTTTCAGCCCCTCTGTTTCAGCCCCTCTGTTTCAGCCCCTCTGTTTCTCGCCCTCTGTTTCTCGCCCTCTGTTTCTCGCTCTCTGTTTCTCGCCCTCTGTTTCTCGCCCTCTGTTTCAGCCCCTCTGTTTCAGCCCCTCTGTTTCAGCCCCGCTGTTTCTCGCCCTCTGTTTCTCGCCCACTGTTTCTCGCCCTCTGTTTCAACCCCTCTGTTTCAGCCCCTCTGTTTCAGCCCCTCTGTTTCAGCCCCTCTGTTTCAGCCCCTCTGTTTCTCGCCCTCTGTTTCTCGCCCTCTGTTTCTCGCTCTCTGTTTCTCGCCCTCTGTTTCTCGCCCTCTGTTTCAGCCCCTCTGTTTCAGCCCCTCTGTTTCAGCCCCTCTGTTTCAGCCCCTCTGTTTCTCGCCCTCTGTTTTTCGCCCTCTGTTTCTCGCCCTCTGTTTCTCGCACTCTGTTTCAGCCCCTCTGTTTCAGTCCCTCTGTTTCAGCCCCTCTGTTTCTCGCCCTCTGTTTCTCGCCCACTGTTTCAGCCCCTCTGTTTCAGCCCCTCTGTTTCAGCCCCTCTGTTTCTCGCCCTCTGTTTCAGCCCCTCTGTTTCAGCCCCTCTGTTTCTCGCGCTCTGTTTCAGCCCGTCTGTTTCAGCCCCTCTGTATCAGCCCCTCTGTTTCAGCCCCTCTGTTTCTCGCCCTCTGTTTCTCGCCCTCTGTTTCAGCCCCTCTGTTTCAGCCACTCTGTATCAGCCCCTCTGTTTCAGCCCCTCTGTTTCTCGCCCTCTGTTTCTCGCCCTCTGTTTCTCGCCCTCTGTTTCAGCCCCACTGTTTCAGCCCCTTTGTCTCAGCTCCTCTGTTTCAGCCCCTCTGATTCTCGCCCTCTGTTTCAGCCCCTCTGTTTCAGCCCCTCTGTTTCAGCCCCTCTGTTTCAGCCCCTCTGTTTCTCGCCCACTGTTTCAGACCCTCTGTTTCTCGCCATCTGTTTCAGCCCCTCTGTTTCAGCCCCTCTGTTTCTCGCCCTCTGTTTCAGACCCTCTGTTTCAGCCCCTCTGTTTCAGCCCCTCTGTTTCAGCACCTCTGTTTCTCGCCCTTTGTTTCTCGCCCTCTGTTTCAGCCCCTCTGTTTCTCGCCCTCTGTTTCAGCCCCTCTGTTTCTCGCACTCTGTTTCAGCCCCTCTGTTTCAGCCCCTCTGTTTCTCGCCCTCTGTTTCAGCCCCTCTGTTTCAGCCCCTCTGTATCAGCCCCTCTGTTTCAGCCCCTCTGTTTCAGCCCTTCTGTTTCTCGCCCTCTGTTTCAGCCCCTCTGTTTCAGCCCCTCTGTTTCAGCCCCTCTGTTTCAGCCCCTCTGTTTCAGCCCCTCTGATTTTCGCCCTCTGTTTCTCGACCACTGTTTCTCGCCCTCTGTTTCTCGCTCTCTGTTTCTCGCCCTCTGTTTCTCGCCCTCTGTTTCAGCCCCTCTGTTTCTGCCCCTCTGTTTCAGCCCCTCTGTTTCAGCCCCTCTGTTTCAGCCCCTCTGTTTCTCGCCCTCTGTTTCTCGCCCTCTGTTTCTTGCCCTCTGTTTCTCGCTCTCTGTTTCTCGCCCTCTGTTTCTCGCCCTCTGTTTCAGCACCTCTGTTTCAGCCCCTCTGTATCAGCCCCTCTGTTTCTCGCCCTCTGTTTCTCGCCCTCTGTTTCTCGCCCTCAGTTTCAGCCCCTGTGTTTCAGCCCCTTTGTTTCAGCCCCTCTGTTTCAGCCCCTCTGTTTCTCGCCAACTGTTTCTCGCCCACTGTTTCAGCCCCTCTGTTTCAGCCCCTCTGTTTCAGCCCCTCTGTTTCAGCCCCTCTGTTTCAGCACCTCTGTTTCAGCCCCTCTGTTTCTCGCCCTCTGTTTCTCGCCCTATGTTTCTCGCCCTCTGTTTCTCGCCCTCTGTTTCAGCCCCTCTGTTTCAACCCCTCTGTTTCAGCCCCTCTGTTTCTCGCCCTCTGTTTCTCGCCCTCTGTTTCAGCCCCTCTGTTTCTGCCCCTCAGTTCCAGACCCTCTGTTTCTTGCCCTCTGTTTCAGCACCTCTGTTTCTCGCCCTCTCTTTCAGCCCCTCTCTTTCTCGCCCTCTGTTGCAGACCCTCTGTTTCAGCCCGTCTATTTCAGCCCCTCTGTTTCAGCCCCTCTGTTTCTCGCCCTCTGTTTCCGCCCCTCTGTTTCTCGCCCTCTGTTGCAGCCCCTCTGTTTCAGCCCCTCTGTTTCAGCCCCTCTGTTTCAGCTCCTCTGTTTCAGACCCTCTGTTTCTCGCCCTCTGTTTCTCGCCCTCTGTTTCAGCCCCTCTGTTTCAGCCCCTCTGTTTCAGCCCCTCTGTTTCTCGCCCTCTGTTTGAGCCCCTCTGTTTCAGCCCCTCTGTTTCAGCCCCTCTGTTTCAGCCCCTCTGTTTCAGGCCCACTGTTTCAGCCCCTCTGTTTCTCGCCATCTGTTTCAGCCCCTCTGTTTCAGCCCCTCTGTTTCTCGCCCTCTGTTTCAGCCCCTCTGTTTCAGCCCCTCTGTTTCAGCCGCTCTGTTTCTCGCCATCTGTTTCTCGCCCTCTGTTTCGCGCCCTCTGTTTCTCGCTCTCTGTTTCTCGCCCTCTGTTTCTCGCCCTCTGTTTCA
The DNA here is from genome assembly GCF_030684315.1 of Stegostoma tigrinum. Lineage (NCBI taxonomy): Eukaryota > Metazoa > Chordata > Chondrichthyes > Orectolobiformes > Stegostomatidae > Stegostoma > Stegostoma tigrinum. The sequence goes on from NW_026728408.1 coordinate 4,175,409, forward strand.
GCCCCTCTGTTTCAGCTCCTCTGTTTCTCGCCCTCTGTTTCTCGCCCACTGTTTCTCGCCCTCTGTTTCAGCCCCTCTGTTTCAGCCCCTCTGTTTCAGCCCCTCTGTTTCAGCCCCTCTGTTTCTCGCCCTCTGTTTCTCGCTCTCTCTTTCTCGCCCTCTGTTTCTCGCCCTCTGTTTCAGCACCTCTGTTTCAGCCCCTCTGTTTCAGCCCCTCTGTTTCTCGCCCTCTGTTTCTCGCCCTCTGTTTCACGCCCTCTGTTTCAGCCCCTCTGTTTCAGCCCCTCTGTTTCAGCCCCTCTGTTTCTCGCCCTCTGTTTCAGCCCCTCTGTTTCAGCCCCTCTGTTTCAGCCCCTCTGTTTCAGACCCTCTGTTTCTCGCCCTCTGTTTCTCGCCCTCTGTTTCTCGCCCTCTGTTTCTCGCCCTCTGTTTCAGCCCCTCTGTTTCAGCCCCTCTGTTTCAGCCCCTCTGTTTCTCGCCCTCTGTTTCTCGCCCTCTGTTTCTCGCTCTCTGTTTCTGGCCCTCTGTTTCTCGCCCTCTGTTTCAGCCCCTCTGTTTCAGCTCCTCTGTTCCTCGCTCTCTGTTTCTCGCCCTCTGTTTCAGCCCCTCTGTTTCAGCCCCTCTGTTTCAGCCCCTCTGTTTCAGCCCCTCTGTTTCTCGCCCTCTGTTTTTCGCCCTCTGTTTCTCGCCCTCTGTTTCTCGCCCTCTGTTTCAGCCCCTCTGTTTCAGTCCCTCTGTTTCAGCCCCTCTGTTTCTCGCCCTCTGTTTCTCGCCCACTGTTTCAGCCCCTCTGTTTCAGCCCCTCTGTTTCAGCCCCTCTGTTTCTCGCCCTCTGTTTCAGCCCCTCTGTTTCAGCCCCTCTGTTTCTCGCCCTCTGTTTCAGCCCGTCTGTTTCAGCCCCTCTGTATCAGCCCCTCTGTTTCAGCCCCTCTGTTTCTCGCCCTCTGTTTCTCGCCCTCTGTTTCAGCCCCTCTGTTTCAGCCACTCTGTATCAGCCCCTCTGTTTCAGCCCCTCTGTTTCTCGCCCTCTGTTTCTCGCCCTCTGTTTCTCGCCCTCTGTTTCAGCCCCACTGTTTCAGCCCCTTTGTCTCAGCTCCTCTGTTTCAGCCCCTCTGATTCTCGCCCTCTGTTTCAGCCCCTCTGTTTCAGCCCCTCTGTTTCAGCCCCTCTGTTTCAGCCCCTCTGTTTCTCGCCCACTGTTTCAGACCCTCTGTTTCTCGCCATCTGTTTCAGCCCCTCTGTTTCAGCCCCTCTGTTTCTCGCCCTCTGTTTCAGACCCTCTGTTTCAGCCCCTCTGTTTCAGCCCCTCTGTTTCAGCACCTCTGTTTCTCGCCCTTTGTTTCTCGCCCTCTGTTTCAGCCCCTCTGTTTCTCGCCCTCTGTTTCAGCCCCTCTGTTTCTCGCACTCTGTTTCAGCCCCTCTGTTTCAGCCCCTCTGTTTCTCGCCCTCTGTTTCAGCCCCTCTGTTTCAGCCCCTCTGTATCAGCCCCTCTGTTTCAGCCCCTCTGTTTCAGCCCTTCTGTTTCTCGCCCTCTGTTTCTCGCCCTCTGTTTCAGCCCCTCTGTTTCAGCCCCTCTGTTTCAGCCCCTCTGTTTCAGCCCCTCTGTTTCAGCCCCTCTGATTTTCGCCCTCTGTTTCTCGACCACTGTTTCTCGCCCTCTGTTTCTCGCTCTCTGTTTCTCGCCCTCTGTTTCTCGCCCTCTGTTTCAGCCCCTCTGTTTCTGCCCCTCTGTTTCAGCCCCTCTGTTTCAGCCCCTCTGTTTCAGCCCCTCTGTTTCTCGCCCTCTGTTTCTCGCCCTCTGTTTCTTGCCCTCTGTTTCTCGCTCTCTGTTTCTCGCCCTCTGTTTCTCGCCCTCTGTTTCGGCACCTCTGTTTCAGCCCCTCTGTATCAGCCCCTCTCTTTCTCGCCCTCTGTTTCTCGCCCTCTGTTTCTCGCCCTCAGTTTCAGCCCCTGTGTTTCAGCCCCTTTGTTTCAGCCCCTCTGTTTCAGCCCCTCTGTTTCTCGCCAACTGTTTCTCGCCCACTGTTTCAGCCCCTCTGTTTCAGCCCCTCTGTTTCAGCCCCTCTGTTTCAGCCCCTCTGTTTCAGCACCTCTGTTTCAGCCCCTCTGTTTCTCGCCCTCTGTTTCTCGCCCTATGTTTCTCGCCCTCTGTTTCTCGCCCTCTGTTTCAGCCCCTCTGTTTCAGCCCCTCTGTTTCAGCCCCTCTGTTTCTCGCCCTCTGTTTCTCGCCCTCTGTTTCAGCCCCTCTGTTTCTGCCCCTCAGTTCCAGACCCTCTGTTTCTTGCCCTCTGTTTCAGCACCTCTGTTTCTCGCCCTCTCTTTCAGCCCCTCTCTTTCTCGCCCTCTGTTGCAGACCCTCTGTTTCAGCCCGTCTATTTCAGCCCCTCTGTTTCAGCCCCTCTGTTTCTCGCCCTCTGTTTCCGCCCCTCTGTTTCTCGCCCTCTGTTGCAGCCCCTCTGTTTCAGCCCCTCTGTTTCAGCCCCTCTGTTTCAGCTCCTCTGTTTCAGACCCTCTGTTTCTCGAGCTCTGTTTCTCGCCCTCTGTTTCAGCCCCTGTGTTTCAGCCCCTCTGTTTCAGCCCCTCTGTTTCTCGCCCTCTGTTTGAGCCCCTCTGTTTCAGCCCCTCTGTTTCAGCCCCTCTGTTTCAGCCCCTCTGTTTCAGGCCCACTGTTTCAGCCCCTCTGTTTCTCGCCATCTGTTTCAGCCCCTCTGTTTCAGCCCCTCTGTTTCTCGCCCTCTGTTTCAGCCCCTCTGTTTCAGCCCCTCTGTTTCAGCCCCTCTGTTTCTCGCCATCTGTTTCTCGCCCTCTGTTTCGCGCCCTCTGTTTCTCGCTCTCTGTTTCTCGCCCTCTGTTTCTCGCCCTCTGTTTCAGCCCCTCTGTTTCAGCCACTCTGTTTCAGCTCCTCTGTTTCTCGCCCTCTGTTTCTCGCCCACTGTTTCTCGCCCTCTGTTTCAGCCCCTCTGTTTCAGCCCCTCTGTTTCAGCCCCTCTGTTTCAGCCCCTCTGTTTCTCGCCCTCTGTTTCTCGCTCTCTCTTTCTCGCCCTCTGTTTCTCGCCCTCTGTTTCAGCACCTCTGTTTCAGCCCCTCTGTTTCAGCCCCTCTGTTTCTCGCCCTCTGTTTCTCGCCCTCTGTTTCTCGCCCTCTGTTTCAGCCCCTCTGTTTCAGCCCCTCTGTTTCAGCCCCTCTGTTTCTCGCCCTCTGTTTCAGCCCCTCTGTTTCAGCCCCTCTGTTTCAGCCCCTCTGTTTCAGACCCTCTGTTTCTCGCCCTCTGTTTCTCGCCCTCTGTTTCTCGCCCTCTGTTTCTCGCCCTCTGTTTCAGCCCCTCTGTTTCAGCCCCTCTGTTTCAGCCCCTCTGTTTCTCGCCCTCTGTTTCTCGCCCTCTGTTTCTCGCTCTCTGTTTCTGGCCCTCTGTTTCTCGCCCTCTGTTTCAGCCCCTCTGTTTCAGCTCCTCTGTTCCTCGCTCTCTGTTTCTCGCCCTCTGTTTCAGCCCCTCTGTTTCTCGCCCACTGTTTCAGCCCCTCTGTTTCTCGCCATCTCTTTCAGCCCGTCTGTTTCAGCCCCTCTGTTTCTCGCCCTCTGTTTCAGCCCCTCTGTTTCAGCCCCTCGGTTTTAGCCAGAATGTTTCTCGCCCTCTTTTTCAGCCCCTCTGTTTCAGCCCCTCTGTTTCAGACCCTCTGTTTCTCGCCCTCTGTTTCTCGCCCTCAGTTTCTCGCTCTCTGTTTCTCGCCCTCTGTTTCTCGCCCTCTGTTTCAGCCACTCTGTTTCAGCTCCTCTGTTCCTCGCTCTCTGTTTCTCGCCCTCTGTTTCAGCCCCTCTGTTTCTCACCCACTGTTTCAGCCCCTCTGTTTCTCGCCATCTGTTTCAGCCCCTCTGTTTCAGCCCCTCTGTTTCTCGCCCTCTGTTTCAGCCCCTCTGTTTCAGCCCCTCTGTTTCTCGCCCACTGTTTCAGCCCCTCTGTTTCAGCACCTCTGTTTCTCGCCCTTTGTTTCTCACCCTCTGTTTCAGCCCCTCTGTTTCTCGCCCTCTGTTACAGCCCCTCTGTTTCAGTCCCTCTGTTTCAGCCCCTCTGTTTCTCGCCCTCTGTTTCTCGCCCACTGTTTCTCGCCCTCTGTTTCTGCCCCTCTGTTTCAGCCCCTCTGTTTCAGCCCCTCTGTTTCAGCCCCTCTGTTTCAGCCCCTCTGTTTCTCGCCCTCTGTTTCTCGCCCTCTGTTTCTCGCCCTCAGTTTCAGCCCCACTGTTTCAGCCCCTTTGTTTCAGCCCCTCTGTTTCAGCCCCTCTGTTTCTCGCCCACTGTTTCTCGCCCTCTGTTTCAGCCCCTCTGTTTCAGCCCCTCTGTTTCTCGCCCTCTGTTTCTCGCCCTCTGTTTCTCGCCCTCAGTTTCTCGCCCTCTGTTTCAGCCCCTATGTTTCAGCCCCTCTGTTTCTCGCCCTCTGTTTCTCGCCCTCTGTTTCTCGCCCTCTGTTTCTCGCCCTCTGTTTCAGCCCCTCTGTTTCAGCCCCTCTGTTTCAGACCCTCAGTTTCTCGGCCTCTGTTTCTCGCCCTCAGTTTCTCGCTCTCTGTTTCTCGCCCTCTGTTTCTCGCCCTCTGTTTCAGCCACTCTGTTTCAGCTCCTCTGTTCCTCGCTCTCTGTTTCTCGCCCTCTGTTTCAGCCCCTCTGTTTCTCACCCACTGTTTCAGCCCCTCTGTTTCTCGCCATCTGTTTCAGCCCCTCTGTTTCAGCCCCTCTGTTTCTCGCCCTCTGTTTCAGCCCCTCTGTTTCAGCCCCTCTGTTTCTCGCCCACTGTTTCAGCCCCTCTGTTTCAGCACCTCTGTTTCTCGCCCTTTGTTTCTCACCCTCTGTTTCAGCCCCTCTGTTTCTCGCCCTCTTTTACAGCCCCTCTGTTTCAGTCCCTCTGTTTCAGCCCCTCTGTTTCTCGCCCTCTGTTTCTCGCCCACTGTTTCTCGCCCTCTGTTTCTGCCCCTCTGTTTCAGCCCCTCTGTTTCAGCCCCTCTGTTTCAGCCCCTCAGTTTCAGCCCCTCTGTTTCTCGCCCTCTGTTTCTCGCCCTCTGTTTCTCGCCCTCAGTTTCAGCCCCTCTGTTTCAGCCCCTTTGTTTCAGCCCCTCTGTTTCAGCCCCTCTGTTTCTCGCCCACTGTTTCAAGCCCTCTGTTTCAGCCCCTCTGTTTCAGCCCCTCTGTTTCAGACCCTCTGTTTCAGCCCCTCTGTTTCAGCCCCTCTGTTTCTCGCCCTCTGTTTCTCGCCCTCTGTTTCTCGCCCTCTGTTTCTCGCCCTCTGTTTCAGCCCCTATGTTTCAGCCCCTCTGTTTCAGCCCCTCTGTTTCTCGCCCTCTGTTTCTCGCCCTCTGTTTCAGCCCCTCTGTTTCAGCCCCTCAGTTCCAGCCCCTCTGTTTCTCGCCCTCTGTTTCAGCACCTCTGTTTCTCGCCCTCTCTTTCAGCCCCTCTCTTTCTCGCCCTCTGTTGCAGACCCTCTGTTTCAGCCCCTCTGTTTCTCGCCCTCTGTTGCAGGCCCTCTGTTTCAGCCTCTCTGTTTCAGCCCCTCTGTTTCAGACCCTCTGTTTCTCGCCCTCTGTTTCCGCCCCTCTGTTTCTCGCCCTCTGTTGCAGCCCCTCTGTTTCAGCCCCTCTGTTTCAGCCCCTCTGTTTCAGACCCTCTGTTTCTCGCCCTCTGTTTCTCGCCCTCTGTTTCAGCCCCTCTGTTTCAGCCCCTCTGTTTCAGCTCCTCTGTTTCTCGCCCTCTGTTTGAGCCCGTCTGTTTCAGCCCCTCTGTTTCAGCCCCTCTGTTTGAGCGCCTCTGTTTCAGCCCCTCTGTTTCTCGCCCTCTGTTTCTCGCCCTCGGTTTCAGCCCCTCTGTTTCTCGCCCTCTGTTTCAGCCCCTCGGTTTCTCGCCCTCTGTTTCAGCCCCTCTGTTTCAGCCCCTCTGTTTCAGCCCCTCTGTTTCTTCCCTTCTGTTTCAGCCCCTCTGTTTCAGCCCCTCTGTTTCTCACCTTCTGTTTCAGCCCCTCTGTTTCTCGCCCTCTGTTTCAGACCCTCTGTTTCAGCCCCTCAGTATCAGCCCCTCTGTTTCACCCCCTCTGTTTCTCGCCCTCTGTTTCTCGCCCTCTGTTTCTCGCCCACTGTTTCAGCCCATCTGTTTCAGCCCCTCTGTTTCAGCCCATCTGTTTCAGCCCCACTGTTTCAGCCCCTCTGTTTCAGCCCCTGTGTTCCAGCCCCTCTGTTTCTCGCCCTCTGTTTCTCGCTCTCTGTTTCTCGCCATCTGTTTCAGCCCCTCTGTTGCTCGCCGACTGTTTCAGCCCCTCTGTTTCTCGCCAACGGTTTCAGCCCCTCTGTTTCAGCCCCTCTGTTTCTCGCCCTCTGTTTCAGCCCCTCTGTTTCAGCCCCTCTGTTTCAGCCCCTCTGTTTCAGCACCTCTGTTTCTCGCCCTTTGTTTCTCGCCCTGTGTTTTGAGCCCCTCTGTTTCTCGCCCTCTGTTTCAGCCCCTCTGTTTCTCATCCTCTGTTTCAGTCCCTCTGTTAAAGTCCCACTGTTTCAGGCCCTCTGTTTCAGCCCCTCTGTTTCAGCCCCTCTGTTTCACGCCCTCTGTTTCAGCCCCTCTGTTTCTCGCCCTCTGTTTCAGCCCCTCTGTTTCAGCCCCTCTGTATCAGCCCCTCTGTTTCTGCCCCTCTGTTTCTCGCCCTCTGTTTCTCGCCCTCTGTTTCAGCCCCTCTGTTTCAGACCCTCTGTTTCAGCCCCTCTGTTTCAGCCCCTCTGTTTCAGCCCCTCTGTTTCTCGCCCTCTGTTTCTCGCCCTCTGTTTCTCGCTCTCTGTTTCTCGCCATCTGTTTCTCGCCCTCTGTTTCAGCCCCTCTGTTTCAGCCCATCTGATTCAGCCCCTCTGATTCAGCCCCTCTGTTTCTCGCCCGCTGTTTCAGCGCCTCTGTTTCTCGCCCTCTGTTTCAGCCCCTCTGTTTCAGCCCCTCTGTATCAGCCCCTCTGTTTCAGCCCCTCTGTTTCTCGCCATCTGTTTCTCGCCCGCTGTTTCAGCCCCTCTGTTTCAGCCCCTCTGTTTCAGCCCCTCTGTTTCAGCCCCTCTGTTTCTCGCCCTCTGTTTCTCGCCCTCTGTTTCTCGCTCTCTGTTTCTCGCCCTCTGTTTCTCGCCCTCTGTTTCAGCCCCTCTGTTTCAGCCCCTCTGTTTCAGCCCCGCTGTTTCTCGCCCTCTGTTTCTCGCCCACTGTTTCTCGCCCTCTGTTTCAACCCCTCTGTTTCAGCCCCTCTGTTTCAGCCCCTCTGTTTCAGCCCCTCTGTTTCAGCCCCTCTGTTTCTCGCCCTCTGTTTCTCGCCCTCTGTTTCTCGCTCTCTGTTTCTCGCCCTCTGTTTCTCGCCCTCTGTTTCAGCCCCTCTGTTTCAGCCCCTCTGTTTCAGCCCCTCTGTTTCAGCCCCTCTGTTTCTCGCCCTCTGTTTTTCGCCCTCTGTTTCTCGCCCTCTGTTTCTCGCCCTCTGTTTCAGCCCCTCTGTTTCAGTCCCTCTGTTTCAGCCCCTCTGTTTCTCGCCCTCTGTTTCTCGCCCACTGTTTCAGCCCCTCTGTTTCAGCCCCTCTGTTTCAGCCCCTCTGTTTCTCGCCCTCTGTTTCAGCCCCTCTGTTTCAGCCCCTCTGTTTCTCGCCCTCTGTTTCAGCCCGTCTGTTTCAGCCCCTCTGTATCAGCCCCTCTGTTTCAGCCCCTCTGTTTCTCGCCCTCTGTTTCTCGCCCTCTGTTTCAGCCCCTCTGTTTCAGCCACTCTGTATCAGCCCCTCTGTTTCAGCCCCTCTGTTTCTCGCCCTCTGTTTCTCGCCCTCTGTTTCTCGCCCTCTGTTTCAGCCCCACTGTTTCAGCCCCTTTGTCTCAGCTCCTCTGTTTCAGCCCCTCTGATTCTCGCCCTCTGTTTCAGCCCCTCTGTTTCAGCCCCTCTGTTTCAGCCCCTCTGTTTCAGCCCCTCTGTTTCTCGCCCACTGTTTCAGACCCTCTGTTTCTCGCCATCTGTTTCAGCCCCTCTGTTTCAGCCCCTCTGTTTCTCGCCCTCTGTTTCAGACCCTCTGTTTCAGCCCCTCTGTTTCAGCCCCTCTGTTTCAGCACCTCTGTTTCTCGCCCTTTGTTTCTCGCCCTCTGTTTCAGCCCCTCTGTTTCTCGCCCTCTGTTTCAGCCCCTCTGTTTCTCGCACTCTGTTTCAGCCCCTCTGTTTCAGCCCCTCTGTTTCTCGCCCTCTGTTTCAGCCCCTCTGTTTCAGCCCCTCTGTATCAGCCCCTCTGTTTCAGCCCCTCTGTTTCAGCCCTTCTGTTTCTCGCCCTCTGTTTCTCGCCCTCTGTTTCAGCCCCTCTGTTTCAGCCCCTCTGTTTCAGCCCCTCTGTTTCAGCCCCTCTGTTTCAGCCCCTCTGATTTTCGCCCTCTGTTTCTCGACCACTGTTTCTCGCCCTCTGTTTCTCGCTCTCTGTTTCTCGCCCTCTGTTTCTCGCCCTCTGTTTCAGCCCCTCTGTTTCTGCCCCTCTGTTTCAGCCCCTCTGTTTCAGCCCCTCTGTTTCAGCCCCTCTGTTTCTCGCCCTCTGTTTCTCGCCCTCTGTTTCTTGCCCTCTGTTTCTCGCTCTCTGTTTCTCGCCCTCTGTTTCTCGCCCTCTGTTTCAGCACCTCTGTTTCAGCCCCTCTGTATCAGCCCCTCTGTTTCTCGCCCTCTGTTTCTCGCCCTCTGTTTCTCGCCCTCAGTTTCAGCCCCTGTGTTTCAGCCCCTTTGTTTCAGCCCCTCTGTTTCAGCCCCTCTGTTTCTCGCCAACTGTTTCTCGCCCACTGTTTCAGCCCCTCTGTTTCAGCCCCTCTGTTTCAGCCCCTCTGTTTCAGCCCCTCTGTTTCAGCACCTCTGTTTCAGCCCCTCTGTTTCTCGCCCTCTGTTTCTCGCCCTCTGTTTCTCGCCCTCTGTTTCTCGCCCTCTGTTTCAGCCCCTCTGTTTCAGCCCCTCTGTTTCAGCCCCTCTGTTTCTCGCCCTCTGTTTCTCGCCCTCTGTTTCAGCCCCTCTGTTTCTGCCCCTCAGTTCCAGACCCTCTGTTTCTTGCCCTCTGTTTCAGCACCTCTGTTTCTCGCCCTCTCTTTCAGCCCCTCTCTTTCTCGCCCTCTGTTGCAGACCCTCTGTTTCAGCCCGTCTATTTCAGCCCCTCTGTTTCAGCCCCTCTGTTTCTCGCCCTCTGTTTCCGCCCCTCTGTTTCTCGCCCTCTGTTGCAGCCCCTCTGTATCAGCCCCTCTGTTTCAGCCCCTCTGTTTCAGCTCCTCTGTTTCAGACCCTCTGTTTCTCGCCCTCTGTTTCTCGCCCTCTGTTTCAGCCCCTCTGTTTCAGCCCCTCTGTTTCAGCCCCTCTGTTTCTCGCCCTCTGTTTGAGCCCCTCTGTTTCAGCCCCTCTGTTTCAGCCCCTCTGTTTCAGCCCCTCTGTTTCAGGCCCACTGTTTCAGCCCCTCTGTTTCTCGCCATCTGTTTCAGCCCCTCTGTTTCAGCCCCTCTGTTTCTCGCCCTCTGTTTCAGCCCCTCTGTTTCAGCCCCTCTGTTTCAGCCCCTCTGTTTCTCGCCATCTGTTTCTCGCCCTCTGTTTCGCGCCCTCTGTTTCTCGCTCTCTGTTTCTCGCCCTCTGTTTCTCGCCCTCTGTTTCAGCCCCTCTGTTTCAGCCACTCTGTTTCAGCTCCTCTGTTTCTCGCCCTCTGTTTCTCGCCCACTGTTTCTCGCCCTCTGTTTCAGCCCCTCTGTTTCAGCCCCTCTGTTTCAGCCCCTCTGTTTCAGCCCCTCTGTTTCTCGCCCTCTGTTTCTCGCTCTCTCTTTCTCGCCCTCTGTTTCTCGCCCTCTGTTTCAGCACCTCTGTTTCAGCCCCTCTGTTTCAGCCCCTCTGTTTCTCGCCCTCTGTTTCTCGCCCTCTGTTTCTCGCCCTCTGTTTCAGCCCCTCTGTTTCAGCCCCTCTGTTTCAGCCCCTCTGTTTCTCGCCCTCTGTTTCAGCCCCTCTGTTTCAGCCCCTCTGTTTCAGCCCCTCTGTTTCAGCCCCTCTGTTTCTCGCCCTCTGTTTCTCGCCCTCTGTTTCTCGCCCTCTGTTTCTCGCCCTCTGTTTCAGCCCCTCTGTTTCAGCCCCTCTGTTTCAGCCCCTCTGTTTCTCGCCCTCTGTTTCTCGCCCACTGTTTCTCGCTCTCTGTTTCTGGCCCTCTGTTTCTCGCCCTCTGTTTCAGCCCCTCTGTTTCAGCTCCTCTGTTCCTCGCTCTCTGTTTCTCGCCCTCTGTTTCAGCCCCTCTGTTTCTCGCCCACTGTTTCAGCCCCTCTGTTTCTCGCCATCTCTTTCAGCCCGTCTGTTTCAGCCCCTCTGTTTCTCGCCCTCTGTTTCAGCCCCTCTGTTTCAGCCCCTCGGTTTTAGCCAGAATGTTTCTCGCCCTCTTTTTCAGCCCCTCTGTTTCAGCCCCTCTGTTTCAGACCCTCTGTTTCTCGCCCTCTGTTTCTCGCCCTCAGTTTCTCGCTCTCTGTTTCTCGCCCTCTGTTTCTCGCCCTCTGTTTCAGCCACTCTGTTTCAGCTCCTCTGTTCCTCGCTCTCTGTTTCTCGCCCTCTGTTTCAGCCCCTCTGTTTCTCACCCATTGTTTCAGCCCCTCTGTTTCTCGCCATCTGTTTCAGCCCCTCTGTTTCAGCCCCTCTGTTTCTCGCCCTCTGTTTCAGCCCCTCTGTTTCAGCCCCTCTGTTTCTCGCCCACTGTTTCAGCCCCTCTGTTTCAGCACCTCTGTTTCTCGCCCAATGTTTCTCACCCTCTGTTTCAGCCCCTCTGTTTCTCGCCCTCTGTTACAGCCCCTCTGTTTCAGTCCCTCTGTTTCAGCCCCTCTGTTTCTCGCCCTCTGTTTCTCGCCCACTGTTTCTCGCCCTCTGTTTCTGCCCCTCTGTTTCAGCCCCTCTGTTTCAGCCCCTCTGTTTCAGCCCCTCTGTTTCAGCCCCTCTGTTTCTCGCCCTCTGTTTCTCGCCCTCTGTTTCTCGCCCTCAGTTTCAGCCCCACTGTTTCAGCCCCTTTGTTTCAGCCCCTCTGTTTCAGCCCCTCTGTTTCTCGCCCACTGTTTCTCGCCCTCTGTTTCAGCCCCTCTGTTTCAGCCCCTCTGTTTCTCGCCCTCTGTTTCTCGCCCTCTGTTTCTCGCCCTCAGTTTCTCGCCCTCTGTTTCAGCCCCTATGTTTCAGCCCCTCTGTTTCAGCCCCTCTGTTTCTCGCCCTCTGTTTCTCGCCCTCTGTTTCAGCACCTCTGTTTCAGCCCCTCAGTTCCAGCCCCTCTGTTTCTCGCCCTCTGTTTCAGCACCTCTGTTTCTCGCTCTCTCTTTCAGCCCCTCTCTTTCTCGCCCTCTGTTGCAGACCCTCTGTTTCAGCCCCTCTGTTTCTCGCCCTCTGTTGCAGCCCCTCTGTTTGAGCCCCTCTGTTTCAGCCCCTCTGTTTCAGACCCTCTGTTTCTCGCCCTCTGTTTCCGCCCCTCTGTTTCTCGCCCTCTGTTGCAGCCCCTCTGTTTCAGCCCCTCTGTTTCAGCCCCTCTGTTTCAGACCCTCTGTTTCTCGCCCTCTGTTTCTCGCCCTCTGTTTCAGCCCCTCTGTTTCAGCCCCTCTGTTTCAGCTCCTCTGTTTCTCGCCCTCTGTTTGAGCCCGTCTGTTTCAGCCCCTCTGTTTCAGCCCCTCTGTTTCAGCCCCTCTGTTTGAGCCCCTCTGTTTCAGCCCCTCTGTTTCTCGCCCTCTGTTTCTCGCCCTCGGTTTCAGCCCCTCTGTTTCTCGCCCTCTGTTTCAGCCCCTCGGTTTCTCGCCCTCTGTTTCAGCCCCTCTGTTTCAGCCCCTCTGTTTCAGCCCCTCTGTTTCTTCCCTTCTGTTTCAGCCCCTCTGTTTCAGCCCCTCTGTTTCTCACCTTCTGTTTCAGCCCCTCTGTTTCTCGCCCTCTGTTTCTCGCCCTCTGTTTCAGCCCCTCTGTTTCTCGTCCTCTGTTTCAGCCCCTCTGTTTCAGTCCCACTGTTTCAGGCCCTCTGTTTCAGCCCCTCTGTTTCAGCCCCTCTGTTTCACGCCCTCTGTTTCAGCCCCTCTGTTTCTCGCCCTCTGTTTCAGCCCCTCTGTTTCAGCCCCTCTGTATCAGCCCCTCTGTTTCTGCCCCTCTGTTTCTCGCCCTCTGTTTCTCGCCCTCTGTTTCAGCCCCTCTGTTTCAGACCCTCTGTTTCAGCCCCTCTGTTTCAGCCCCTCTGTTTCAGCCCCTCTGTTTCTCGCCCTCTGTTTCTCGCCCTCTGTTTCTCGCTCTCTGTTTCTCGCCATCTGTTTCTCGCCCTCTGTTTCAGCCCCTCTGTTTCAGCCCATCTGATTCAGCCCCTCTGTTTCAGCCCCTCTGTTTCTCGCCCTCTGTTTCAGTCCCTCTGTTTCTCGCACTCTGTTTCAGCCCCTCTGTTTCTCGCCCTCTGTTTCAGCCCCTCTGTTTCAGCCCCTCTGTATCAGCCCCTCTGTTTCAGCCCCTCTGTTTCAGCCCTTCTGTTTCTCGCCCTCTGTTTCTCGCCCTCTGTTTCAGCCCCTCTGTTTCAGCCCCTCTGTTTCAGCCCCTCTGTTTCAGCCCCTCTGATTTTCGCCCTCTGTTTCTCGACCACTGTTTCTCGCCCTCTGTTTCTCGCTCTCTGTTTCTCGCCCTCTGTTTCTCGCCCTCTGTTTCAGCCCCTCTGTTTCTGCCCCTCTGTTTCAGCCCCTCTGTTTCAGCCCCTCTGTTTCAGCCCCTCTGTTTCTCGCCCTCTGTTTCTCGCCCTCTGTTTCTTGCCCTCTGTTTCTCGCTCTCTGTTTCTCGCCCTCTGTTTCTCGCCCTCTGTTTCAGCACCTCTGTTTCAGCCCCTCTGTTTCGGCCCCTCTGTTTCTCGCCCTCTGTTTCTCACCCTCTGTTTCTCGCCCTCAGTTTCAGCCCCTCTGTTTCAGCCCCTTTGTTTCAGCCCCTCTGTTTCAGCCCCTCTGTTTCAGCCCCTCTGTTTCTCGCCCTCTGTTTCTCGCCCTCTGTTTCTCGCCCTCTGTTTCTCGCCCTCTGTTTCAGCCCCTCTGTTTCAGCCCCTCTGTTTCAGCCCCTCTGTTTCTCGCCCTCTGTTTCTCGCCCTCTGTTTCTCGCTCTCTGTTTCTGGCCCTCTGTTTCTCGCCCTCTGTTTCAGCCCCTCTGTTTCAGCTCCTCTGTTCCTCGCTCTCTGTTTCTCGCCCTCTGTTTCAGCCCCTCTGTTTCTCGCCCACTGTTTCAGCCCCTCTGTTTCTCGCCATCTCTTTCAGCCCGTCTGTTTCAGCCCCTCTGTTTCTCGCCCTCTGTTTCAGCCCCTCTGTTTCAGCCCCTCGGTTTTAGCCAGAATGTTTCTCGCCCTCTTTTTCAGCCCCTCTGTTTCAGCCCCTCTGTTTCAGACCCTCTGTTTCTCGCCCTCTGTTTCTCGCCCTCAGTTTCTCGCTCTCTGTTTCTCGCCCTCTGTTTCTCGCCCTCTGTTTCAGCCACTCTGTTTCAGCTCCTCTGTTCCTCGCTCTCTGTTTCTCGCCCTCTGTTTCAGCCCCTCTGTTTCTCACCCACTGTTTCAGCCCCTCTGTTTCTCGCCATCTGTTTCAGCCCCTCTGTTTCAGCCCCTCTGTTTCTCGCCCTCTGTTTCAGCCCCTCTGTTTCAGCCCCTCTGTTTCTCGCCCACTGTTTCAGCCCCTCTGTTTCAGCACCTCTGTTTCTCGCCCAATGTTTCTCACCCTCTGTTTCAGCCCCTCTGTTTCTCGCCCTCTGTTACAGCCCCTCTGTTTCAGTCCCTCTGTTTCAGCCCCTCTGTTCCTCGCCCTCTGTTTCTCGCCCACTGTTTCTCGCCCTCTGTTTCTGCCCCTCTGTTTCAGCCCCTCTGTTTCAGCCCCTCTGTTTCAGCCCCTCTGTTTCAGCCCCTCTGTTTCTCGCCCTCTGTTTCTCGCCCTCTGTTTTTCGCCCTCAGTTTCAGCCCCACTGTTTCAGCCCCTTTGTTTCAGCCCCTCTGTTTCAGCCCCTCTGTTTCTCGCCCACTGTTTCTCGCCCTCTGTTTCAGCCCCTCTGTTTCAGCCCCTCTGTTTCTCGCCCTCTGTTTCTCGCCCTCTGTTTCTCGCCCTCAGTTTCTCGCCCTCTGTTTCAGCCCCTATGTTTCAGCCCCTCTGTTTCAGCCCCTCTGTTTCTCGCCCTCTGTTTCTCGCCCTCTGTTTCAGCACCTCTGTTTCAGCCCCTCAGTTCCAGCCCCTCTGTTTCTCGCCCTCTGTTTCAGCACCTCTGTTTCTCGCTCTCTCTTTCAGCCCCTCTCTTTCTCGCCCTCTGTTGCAGACCCTCTGTTTCAGCCCCTCTGTTTCTCGCCCTCTGTTGCAGCCCCTCTGTTTGAGCCCCTCTGTTTCAGCCCCTCTGTTTCAGACCCTCTGTTTCTCGCCCTCTGTTTCCGCCCCTCTGTTTCTCGCCCTCTGTTGCAGCCCCTCTGTTTCAGCCCCTCTGTTTCAGCCCCTCTGTTTCAGACCCTCTGTTTCTCGCCCTCTGTTTCTCGCCCTCTGTTTCAGCCCCTCTGTTTCAGCCCCTCTGTTTCAGCTCCTCTGTTTCTCGCCCTCTGTTTGAGCCCGTCTGTTTCAGCCCCTCTGTTTCAGCCCCTCTGTTTCAGCCCCTCTGTTTGAGCCCCTCTGTTTCAGCCCCTCTGTTTCTCGCCCTCTGTTTCTCGCCCTCGGTTTCAGCCCCTCTGTTTCTCGCCCTCTGTTTCAGCCCCTCGGTTTCTCGCCCTCTGTTTCAGCCCCTCTGTTTCAGCCCCTCTGTTTCAGCCCCTCTGTTTCTTCCCTTCTGTTTCAGCCCCTCTGTTTCAGCCCCTCTGTTTCTCACCTTCTGTTTCAGCCCCTCTGTTTCTCGCCCTCTGTTTCTCGCCCTCTGTTTCAGCCCCTCTGTTTCTCGTCCTCTGTTTCAGCCCCTCTGTTTCAGTCCCACTGTTTCAGGCCCTCTGTTTCAGCCCCTCTGTTTCAGCCCCTCTGTTTCACGCCCTCTGTTTCAGCCCCTCTGTTTCTCGCCCTCTGTTTCAGCCCCTCTGTTTCAGCCCCTCTGTATCAGCCCCTCTGTTTCTGCCCCTCTGTTTCTCGCCCTCTGTTTCTCGCCCTCTGTTTCAGCCCCTCTGTTTCAGACCCTCTGTTTCAGCCCCTCTGTTTCAGCCCCTCTGTTTCAGCCCCTCTGTTTCTCGCCCTCTGTTTCTCGCCCTCTGTTTCTCGGTCTCTGTTTCTCGCCATCTGTTTCTCGCCCTCTGTTTCAGCCCCTCTGTTTCAGCCCATCTGATTCAGCCCCTCTGTTTCAGCCCCTCTGTTTCTCGCCCTCTGTTTCAGTCCCTCTGTTTCTCGCACTCTGTTTCAGCCCCTCTGTTTCTCGCCCTCTGTTTCAGCCCCTCTGTTTCAGCCCCTCTGTATCAGCCCCTCTGTTTCAGCCCCTCTGTTTCAGCCCTTCTGTTTCTCGCCCTCTGTTTCTCGCCCTCTGTTTCAGCCCCTCTGTTTCAGCCCCTCTGTTTCAGCCCCTCTGTTTCAGCCCCTCTGATTTTCGCCCTCTGTTTCTCGACCACTGTTTCTCGCCCTCTGTTTCTCGCTCTCTGTTTCTCGCCCTCTGTTTCTCGCCCTCTGTTTCAGCCCCTCTGTTTCTGCCCCTCTGTTTCAGCCCCTCTGTTTCAGCCCCTCTGTTTCAGCCCCTCTGTTTCTCGCCCTCTGTTTCTCGCCCTCTGTTTCTTGCCCTCTGTTTCTCGCTCTCTGTTTCTCGCCCTCTGTTTCTCGCCCTCTGTTTCAGCACCTCTGTTTCAGCCCCTCTGTTTCGGCCCCTCTGTTTCTCGCCCTCTGTTTCTCACCCTCTGTTTCTCGCCCTCAGTTTCAGCCCCTCTGTTTCAGCCCCTTTGTTTCAGCCCCTCTGTTTCAGCCCCTCTGTTTCAGCCCCTCTGTTTCTCGCCCTCTGTTTCTCGCCCTCTGTTTCTCGCCCTCTGTTTCTCGCCCTCTGTTTCAGCCCCTCTGTTTCAGCCCCTCTGTTTCAGCCCCTCTGTTTCTCGCCCTCTGTTTCTCGCCCTCTGTTTCTCGCTCTCTGTTTCTGGCCCTCTGTTTCTCGCCCTCTGTTTCAGCCCCTCTGTTTCAGCTCCTCTGTTCCTCGCTCTCTGTTTCTCGCCCTCTGTTTCAGCCCCTCTGTTTCTCGCCCACTGTTTCAGCCCCTCTGTTTCTCGCCATCTCTTTCAGCCCGTCTGTTTCAGCCCCTCTGTTTCTCGCCCTCTGTTTCAGCCCCTCTGTTTCAGCCCCTCGGTTTTAGCCAGAATGTTTCTCGCCCTCTTTTTCAGCCCCTCTGTTTCAGCCCCTCTGTTTCAGACCCTCTGTTTCTCGCCCTCTGTTTCTCGCCCTCTGTTTCTCGCCCTCTGTTTCAGCCCCTCTGTTTCAGCTCCTCTGTTCCTCGCTCTCTGTTTCTCGCCCTCTGTTTCAGCCCCTCTGTTTCTCGCCCACTGTTTCAGCCCCTCTGTTTCTCGCCATCTCTTTCAGCCCGTCTGTTTCAGCCCCTCTGTTTCTCGCCCTCTGTTTCAGCCCCTCTGTTTCAGCCCCTCGGTTTTAGCCAGAATGTTTCTCGCCCTCTTTTTCAGCCCCTCTGTTTCAGCCCCTCTGTTTCAGACCCTCTGTTTCTCGCCCTCTGTTTCTCGCCCTCAGTTTCTCGCTCTCTGTTTCTCGCCCTCTGTTTCTCGCCCTCTGTTTCAGCCACTCTGTTTCAGCTCCTCTGTTCCTCGCTCTCTGTTTCTCGCCCTCTGTTTCAGCCCCTCTGTTTCTCACCCACTGTTTCAGCCCCTCTGTTTCTCGCCATCTGTTTCAGCCCCTCTGTTTCAGCCCCTCTGTTTCTCGCCCTCTGTTTCAGCCCCTCTGTTTCAGCCCCTCTGTTTCTCGCCCACTGTTTCAGCCCCTCTGTTTCAGCACCTCTGTTTCTCGCCCAATGTTTCTCACCCTCTGTTTCAGCCCCTCTGTTTCTCGCCCTCTGTTACAGCCCCTCTGTTTCAGTCCCTCTGTTTCAGCCCCTCTGTTTCTCGCCCTCTGTTTCTCGCCCACTGTTTCTCGCCCTCTGTTTCTGCCCCTCTGTTTCAGCCCCTCTGTTTCAGCCCCTCTGTTTCAGCCCCTCTGTTTCAGCCCCTCTGTTTCTCGCCCTCTGTTTCTCGCCCTCTGTTTCTCGCCCTCAGTTTCAGCCCCACTGTTTCAGCCCCTTTGTTTCAGCCCCTCTGTTTCAGCCCCTCTGTTTCTCGCCCACTGTTTCTCGCCCTCTGTTTCAGCCCCTCTGTTTCAGCCCCTCTGTTTCTCGCCCTCTGTTTCTCGCCCTCTGTTTCTCGCCCTCAGTTTCTCGCCCTCTGTTTCAGCCCCTATGTTTCAGCCCCTCTGTTTCAGCCCCTCTGTTTCTCGCCCTCTGTTTCTCGCCCTCTGTTTCAGCACCTCTGTTTCAGCCCCTCAGTTCCAGCCCCTCTGTTTCTCGCCCTCTGTTTCAGCACCTCTGTTTCTCGCTCTCTCTTTCAGCCCCTCTCTTTCTCGCCCTCTGTTGCAGACCCTCTGTTTCAGCCCCTCTGTTTCTCGCCCTCTGTTGCAGCCCCTCTGTTTGAGCCCCTCTGTTTCAGCCCCTCTGTTTCAGACCCTCTGTTTCTCGCCCTCTGTTTCCGCCCCTCTGTTTCTCGCCCTCTGTTGCAGCCCCTCTGTTTCAGCCCCTCTGTTTCAGCCCCTCTGTTTCAGACCCTCTGTTTCTCGCCCTCTGTTTCTCGCCCTCTGTTTCAGCCCCTCTGTTTCAGCCCCTCTGTTTCAGCTCCTCTGTTTCTCGCCCTCTGTTTGAGCCCGTCTGTTTCAGCCCCTCTGTTTCAGCCCCTCTGTTTCAGCCCCTCTGTTTGAGCCCCTCTGTTTCAGCCCCTCTGTTTCTCGCCCTCTGTTTCTCGCCCTCGGTTTCAGCCCCTCTGTTTCTCGCCCTCTGTTTCAGCCCCTCGGTTTCTCGCCCTCTGTTTCAGCCCCTCTGTTTCAGCCCCTCTGTTTCAGCCCCTCTGTTTCTTCCCTTCTGTTTCAGCCCCTCTGTTTCAGCCCCTCTGTTTCTCACCTTCTGTTTCAGCCCCTCTGTTTCTCGCCCTCTGTTTCTCGCCCTCTGTTTCAGCCCCTCTGTTTCTCGTCCTCTGTTTCAGCCCCTCTGTTTCAGTCCCACTGTTTCAGGCCCTCTGTTTCAGCCCCTCTGTTTCAGCCCCTCTGTTTCACGCCCTCTGTTTCAGCCCCTCTGTTTCTCGCCCTCTGTTTCAGCCCCTCTGTTTCAGCCCCTCTGTATCAGCCCCTCTGTTTCTGCCCCTCTGTTTCTCGCCCTCTGTTTCTCGCCCTCTGTTTCAGCCCCTCTGTTTCAGACCCTCTGTTTCAGCCCCTCTGTTTCAGCCCCTCTGTTTCAGCCCCTCTGTTTCTCGCCCTCTGTTTCTCGCCCTCTGTTTCTCGCTCTCTGTTTCTCGCCATCTGTTTCTCGCCCTCTGTTTCAGCCCCTCTGTTTCAGCCCATCTGATTCAGCCCCTCTGTTTCAGCCCCTCTGTTTCTCGCCCTCTGTTTCAGTCCCTCTGTTTCTCGCACTCTGTTTCAGCCCCTCTGTTTCTCGCCCTCTGTTTCAGCCCCTCTGTTTCAGCCCCTCTGTATCAGCCCCTCTGTTTCAGCCCCTCTGTTTCAGCCCTTCTGTTTCTCGCCCTCTGTTTCTCGCCCTCTGTTTCAGCCCCTCTGTTTCAGCCCCTCTGTTTCAGCCCCTCTGTTTCAGCCCCTCTGATTTTCGCCCTCTGTTTCTCGACCACTGTTTCTCGCCCTCTGTTTCTCGCTCTCTGTTTCTCGCCCTCTGTTTCTCGCCCTCTGTTTCAGCCCCTCTGTTTCTGCCCCTCTGTTTCAGCCCCTCTGTTTCAGCCCCTCTGTTTCAGCCCCTCTGTTTCTCGCCCTGTGTTTCTCGCCCTCTGTTTCTTGCCCTCTGTTTCTCGCTCTCTGTTTCTCGCCCTCTGTTTCTCGCCCTCTGTTTCAGCACCTCTGTTTCAGCCCCTCTGTTTCGGCCCCTCTGTTTCTCGCCCTCTGTTTCTCACCCTCTGTTTCTCGCCCTCAGTTTCAGCCCCTCTGTTTCAGCCCCTTTGTTTCAGCCCCTCTGTTTCAGCCCCTCTGTTTCTCGCCAACTGTTTCTCGCCCACTGTTTCAGCCCCTCTGTTTCAGCCCCTCTGTTTCAGCCCCTCTGTTTCAGCCCCTCTGTTTCAGCACCTCTGTTTCAGCCCCTCTGTTTCTCGCCCTCTGTTTCTCGCCCTCTGTTTCTCGCCCTCTGTTTCTCGCCCTCTGTTTCAGCCCCTCTGTTTCAGCCCCTCTGTTTCAGCCCCTCTGTTTCTCGCCCTCTGTTTCTCGCCCTCTGTTTCAGCCCCTCTGTTTCAGCCCCTCAGTTCCAGCCCCTCTGTTTCTTGCCCTCTGTTTCAGCACCTCTGTTTCTCGCCCTCTCTTTCAGCCCCTCTCTTTCTCGCCCTCTGTTGCAGACCCTCTGTTTCAGCCCGTCTATTTCAGCCCCTCTGTTTCAGCCCCTCTGTTTCTCGCCCTCTGTTTCCGCCCCTCTGTTTCTCGCCCTCTGTTGCAGCCCCTCTGTTTCAGCCCCTCTGTTTCAGCCCCTCTGTTTCAGCTCCTCTGTTTCAGACCCTCTGTTTCTCGCCCTCTGTTTCTCGCCCTCTGTTTCAGCCCCTCTGTTTCAGCCCCTCTGTTTCAGCCCCTCTGTTTCTCGCCCTCTGTTTGAGCCCCTCTGTTTCAGCCCCTCTGTTTCAGCCCCTCTGTTTCAGCCCCTCTGTTTCAGGCCCACTGTTTCAGCCCCTCTGTTTCTCGCCATCTGTTTCAGCCCCTCTGTTTCAGCCCCTCTGTTTCTCGCCCTCTGTTTCAGCCCCTCTGTTTCAGCCCCTCTGTTTCAGCCCCTCTGTTTCTCGCCATCTGTTTCTCGCCCTCTGTTTCTCGCCCTCTGTTTCTCGCTCTCTGTTTCTCGCCCTCTGTTTCTCGCCCTCTGTTTCAGCCCCTCTGTTTCAGCCACTCTGTTTCAGCTCCTCTGTTTCTCGCCCTCTGTTTCTCGCCCACTGTTTCTCGCCCTCTGTTTCAGCCCCTCTGTTTCAGCCCCTCTGTTTCAGCCCCTCTGTTTCAGCCCCTCTGTTTCTCGCCCTCTGTTTCTCGCTCTCTCTTTCTCGCCCTCTGTATCTCGCCCTCTGTTTCAGCACCTCTGTTTCAGCCCCTCTGTTTCAGCCCCTCTGTTTCTCGCCCTCTGTTTCTCGCCCTCTGTTTCTCGCCCTCTGTTTCAGCCCCTCTGTTTCAGCCCCTCTGTTTCAGCCCCTCTGTTTCAGCCCCTCTGTTTCTCGCCCTCTGTTTCAGCCCCTCTGTTTCAGCCCCTCTGTTTCAGCCCCTCTGTTTCAGACCCTCTGTTTCTCGCCCTCTGTTTCTCGCCCTCTGTTTCTCGCCCTCTGTTTCTCGCCCTCTGTTTCAGCCCCTCTGTTTCAGCCCCTCTGTTTCAGCCCCTCTGTTTCTCGCCCTCTGTTTCTCGCCCTCTGTTTCTCGCTCTCTGTTTCTGGCCCTCTGTTTCTCGCCCTCTGTTTCAGCCCCTCTGTTTCAGCTCCTCTGTTCCTCGCTCTCTGTTTCTCGCCCTCTGTTTCAGCCCCTCTGTTTCTCGCCCACTGTTTCAGCCCCTCTGTTTCTCGCCATCTCTTTCAGCCCGTCTGTTTCAGCCCCTCTGTTTCTCGCCCTCTGTTTCAGCCCCTCTGTTTCAGCCCCTCTGTTTTAGCCCCTCTGTTTCTCGCCCTCTGTTTGAGCCCCTCGGTTTCAGCCCCTCTGTTTCAGCCCCTATGTTTCAGCCCCTCTGTTTCAGGCCCACTGTTTCAGACCCTCTGTTTCTCGCCATCTGTTTCAGCCCCTCTGTTTCAGCCCCTCTGTTTCTCGACCTCTGTTACAGCCCCTCTGTTTCAGCCCCTCTGTTTCAGCCCCTCTTTTTCAGCCCCTCTGTTTCTCGCCCTCTGTTTTTCACCGTCTGTTTCTCACTCTCTGTTTCTCGCACTCTGTTTCTCGCCCTCTGTTTCAGCCCCTCTGTTTCAGCCACTCTGTTTCAGCTCCTCTGTTTCGCTCCCTCTGTTTCTCGCCCTCTGTTTCTCGCCCTCTGTTTCTCGCCCTCTGTTTCAGCCCCTCTGTTTCAGTCCCTCTGTTTCAGCCCCACTGTTTCTCGCCCTCTGTTTCTCGCCCTCTGTTTCAGCCCCTCTGTTTCAGCCCCTCTGTTTCAGCCCCTCTGTTTCTCGCCCTCTGTTTCAGCCCCTCTGTTTCATCCCCTCAGTTTCTCGCCCTCTGTTTCAGCCCCTTTGTTTCAGCCCCTCTGTATCAGCCCCTCTGTTTCAGCCCCTCTGTTTCTCGCCCTCTGTTTCTCGCCCTCTGTTTCTGCCCCTCTGTTTCAGACCCTCTGTTTCAGCCCCTCTGTTTCTCGCCCTCTGTTTCTCGCCCTCTGTTTCTCGCCCTCTGTTTCTCGCTCTCTGTTTCTCGCCCTCTGTTTCAGCCCCTCTGTTTCTCGCCCACTGTTTCAGCCCCTCTGTTTCTCGCCCTCTGTTTCAGCCCCTCTGTTTCAGCCCCTCTGTTTCTCGCCCTCTGTTTAAGCCCCTCTGTTTCATCCCCTCTGTTTCTCGCCCTCTGTTTCAGCCCCTCTGTTTCAGCCCCTCTGTATCAGCCCCTCTGTTTCAGCCCCTCTGTTTCTCGCCCTCTGTTTCTCGCTCTCTGTTTCAGCCCCTCTGTTTCAGCCCCTCTGTTTCAGCCCCTCTGTTTCAGCCCCTCTGTTTCACGCCCTCTGTTTCAGCCCCTCTGTTTCTCGCCCTCTGTTTCAGCCCCTCTGTTTCAGCCCCTCTGTTTCACGCCCTCTGTTTCAGCCCCTCTGTTTCTCGCCCTCTGTTTCTCGCCCTCTGTTTCTCGCCCTCTGTTTCAGCCCCTCTGTTTCAGCCCCTCTGTTTCAGCCCCTCTGTTTCTCGCCCTCTGTTTCTCGCCCTCTGTTTCAGCCCCTCTGTTTCAGCCCCTCAGTTCCAGCCCCTCTGTTTCTTGCCCTCTGTTTCAGCACCTCTGTTTCTCGCCCTCTCTTTCAGCCCCTCTCTTTCTCGCCCTCTGTTGCAGACCCTCTGTTTCAGCCCGTCTATTTCAGCCCCTCTGTTTCAGCCCCTCTGTTTCTCGCCCTCTGTTTCCGCCCCTCTGTTTCTCGCCCTCTGTTGCAGCCCCTCTGTTTCAGCCCCTCTGTTTCAGCCCCTCTGTTTCAGCTCCTCTGTTTCAGACCCTCTGTTTCTCGCCCTCTGTTTCTCGCCCTCTGTTTCAGCCCCTCTGTTTCAGCCCCTCTGTTTCAGCCCCTCTGTTTCTCGCCCTCTGTTTGAGCCCCTCTGTTTCAGCCCCTCTGTTTCAGCCCCTCTGTTTCAGCCCCTCTGTTTCAGGCCCACTGTTTCAGCCCCTCTGTTTCTCGCCATCTGTTTCAGCCCCTCTGTTTCAGCCCCTCTGTTTCTCGCCCTCTGTTTCAGCCCCTCTGTTTCAGCCCCTCTGTTTCTCGCCATCTGTTTCTCGCCCTCTGTTTCTCGCCCTCTGTTTCTCGCTCTCTGTTTCTCGCCCTCTGTTTCTCGCCCTCTGTTTCAGCCCCTCTGTTTCAGCCACTCTGTTTCAGCTCCTCTGTTTCTCGCCCTCTGTTTCTCGCCCACTGTTTCTCGCCCTCTGTTTCAGCCCCTCTGTTTCAGCCCCTCTGTTTCAGCCCCTCTGTTTCAGCCCCTCTGTTTCTCGCCCTCTGTTTCTCGCTCTCTCTTTCTCGCCCTCTGTATCTCGCCCTCTGTTTCAGCACCTCTGTTTCAGCCCCTCTGTTTCAGCCCCTCTGTTTCTCGCCCTCTGTTTCTCGCCCTCTGTTTCTCGCCCTCTGTTTCAGCCCCTCTGTTTCAGCCCCTCTGTTTCAGCCCCTCTGTTTCAGCCCCTCTGTTTCTCGCCCTCTGTTTCAGCCCCTCTGTTTCAGCCCCTCTGTTTCAGCCCCTCTGTTTCAGACCCTCTGTTTCTCGCCCTCTGTTTCTCGCCCTCTGTTTCTCGCCCTCTGTTTCTCGCCCTCTGTTTCAGCCCCTCTGTTTCAGCCCCTCTGTTTCAGCCCCTCTGTTTCTCGCCCTCTGTTTCTCGCCCTCTGTTTCTCGCTCTCTGTTTCTGGCCCTCTGTTTCTCGCCCTCTGTTTCAGCCCCTCTGTTTCAGCTCCTCTGTTCCTCGCTCTCTGTTTCTCGCCCTCTGTTTCAGCCCCTCTGTTTCTCGCCCACTGTTTCAGCCTCTCTGTTTCTCGCCATCTCTTTCAGCCCGTCTGTTTCAGCCCCTCTGTTTCTCGCCCTCTGTTTCAGCCCCTCTGTTTCAGCCCCTCTGTTTTAGCCCCTCTGTTTCTCGCCCTCTGTTTGAGCCCCTCGGTTTCAGCCCCTCTGTTTCAGCCCCTATGTTTCAGCCCCTCTGTTTCAGGCCCACTGTTTCAGACCCTCTGTTTCTCGCCATCTGTTTCAGCCCCTCTGTTTCAGCCCCTCTGTTTCTCGACCTCTGTTACAGCCCCTCTGTTTCAGCCCCTCTGTTTCAGCCCCTCTTTTTCAGCCCCTCTGTTTCTCGCCCTCTGTTTTTCTCCGTCTGTTTCTCACTCTCTGTTTCTCGCCCTCTGTTTCTCGCCCTCTGTTTCAGCCCCTCTGTTTCAGCCACTCTGTTTCAGCTCCTCTGTTTCTCTCCCTCTGTTTCTCGCCCTCTGTTTCTCGCCCTCTGTTTCTCGCCCTCTGTTTCAGCCCCTCTGTTTCAGTCCCTCTGTTTCAGCCCCACTGTTTCTCGCCCTCTGTTTCTCGCCCTCTGTTTCAGCCCCTCTGTTTCAGCCCCTCTGTTTCAGCCCCTCTGTTTCTCGCCCTCTGTTTCAGCCCCTCTGTTTCATCCCCTCAGTTTCTCGCCCTCTGTTTCAGCCCCTTTGTTTCAGCCCCTCTGTATCAGCCCCTCTGTTTCAGCCCCTCTGTTTCTCGCCCTCTGTTTCTCGCCCTCTGTTTCTGCCCCTCTGTTTCAGACCCTCTGTTTCAGCCCCTCTGTTTCTCGCCCTCTGTTTCTCGCCCTCTGTTTCTCGCCCTCTGTTTCTCGCTCTCTGTTTCTCGCCCTCTGTTTCAGCCCCTCTGTTTCTCGCCCACTGTTTCAGCCCCTCTGTTTCTCGCCCTCTGTTTCAGCCCCTCTGTTTCAGCCCCTCTGTTTCTCGCCCTCTGTTTAAGCCCCTCTGTTTCATCCCCTCTGTATCTCGCCCTCTGTTTCAGCCCCTCTGTTTCAGCCCCTCTGTATCAGCCCCTCTGTTTCAGCCCCTCTGTTTCTCGCCCTCTGTTTCTCGCTCTCTGTTTCAGCCCCTCTGTTTCAGCCCCTCTGTTTCAGCCCCTCTGTTTCAGGCCCTCTGTTTCTCGCCCTCTGTTTCTCGCCCTCTGTTTCTCGCCCTCTGTTTTCTGCCCTCTGTTTCAGCCCCTCTGTTTCAGCCCCTCTGTTTCAGCCCCTCTGTTTCTCGCCCTCTGTTTCAGCCCCTCTGTTTCATCCCCTCTGTTTCTCGCCCTCTGTTTCAGCCCCTCTGTTTCAGCCCCTCTGTATCAGCCCCTCTGTTTCAGCCCCTCTGTTTCTCGCCCTCTGTTTCTCGCCCTCTGTTTCAGCGCCTCAGTTTCAGCCCCTCTGTTTCAGCCCCTCTGTTTCAGCCCCTCTGTTTCTCGCCCTCTGTTTCTCGCCCTCTGTTTCTCGCCCTCTGTTTCTCGCTCTCTGTTTCTCGCCCTCTGTTTCAGCGATTCTGTTTCTCGCCCTCTGTTTCAGCCCCACTGTTTCAGTCCCTCTGTTTCAGCCCCACTGTTTCTCGCCCTCTGTTTCTCGCCCTCTGTTTCAGCCCCTCTGTTTCAGCCCCTCTGTTTCAGCCCCTCTGTTTCTCGCCCTCTGTTTCAGCCCCTCTGTTTCATCCCCTCTGTTTCTCGCCCTCTGTTTCAGCCCCTCTGTTTCAGCCCCTCTGTATCAGCCCCTCTGTTTCAGCCCCTCTGTTTCTCGCCCTCTGTTTCTCGCCCTCTGTTTCAGCCCCTCTGTTTCAGCCCCTCTGTTTCAGCCCCTCTGTTTCAGCCCCTCTGTTTCTCGCCCTCTGTTTCTCGCCCTCTGTTTCTCGCCCTCTGTTTCTCGCTCTCTGTTTCTCGCCCTCTGTTTCAGCCCCTCTGTTTCTCGCCCACTGTTTCAGCCCCTCTGTTTCTCGCCATCTGTTTCAGCCCCTCTGTTTCAGCCCCTCTGTTTCTCGCCCTCTGTTTCAGACCCTCTGTTTCAGCCCCTCTGTTTCAGCCCCTCTGTTTCAGCACCTCTGTTTCTCGCCCTTTGTTTCTCGCCCTTTGTTTCAGCCCCTCTGTTTCTCGCCCTCTGTTTCAGCCCCTCTGTTTCTCGCACTCTGTTTCAGCCCCTCTGTTTCAACCCCTCTGTTTCTCGCCCTCTGTTTCAGCCCCTCTGTTTCAGCCCCTCTGTTTCTCGCCCTCTGTTTCTCGCCCTCTGTTTCAGCCCCTCTGTTTCAGCCCCTCTGTTTCTCGCCCTCTGTTTCAGCCCCTCTGTTTCAGCCCCTCTGTATCAGCCCCTCTGTTTCAGCCCCTCTGTTTCTCGCCCTCTGTTTCTCGCCCTCTGTTTCAGCCCCTCTGTTTCAGCCCCTCTGTTTCAGCCCCTCTGTTTCAGCCCCTCTGTTTCTCGCCCTCTGTTTCTCGCCCTCTGTTTCTCGCCCTCTGTTTCTCGCTCTCTGTTTCTCGCCCTCTGTTTCAGCCCCTCTGTTTCTCGCCCACTGTTTCAGCCCCTCTGTTTCTCGCCATCTGTTTCAGCCCCTCTGTTTCAGCCCCTCTGTTTCTCGCCCTCTGTTTCAGACCCTCTGTTTCAGCCCCTCTGTTTCAGCCCCTCTGTTTCAGCACCTCTGTTTCTCGCCCTTTGTTTCTCGCCCTTTGTTTCAGCCCCTCTGTTTCTCGCCCTCTGTTTCAGCCCCTCTGTTTCTCGCACTCTGTTTCAGCCCCTCTGTTTCAACCCCTCTGTTTCTCGCCCTCTGTTTCAGCCCCTCTGTTTCAGCCCCTCTGTTTCTCGCCCTCTGTTTCTCGCCCTCTGTTTCAGCCCCTCTGTTTCAGCCCCTCTGTTTCAGCCCCTCTGTTTCAGCCCCTCTGTTTCAGCCCCTCTGATTCTCGCCCTCTGTTTCTCGCCCTCTGTTTCTCGCCCTCTGTTTCTCGCTCTCTGTTTCTCGCCCTCTGTTTCTCGCCCTCTGTTTCAGCCCATCTGTTTCTGCCCCTCTGTTTCAGCCCCTCTGTTTCAGCCCCTCTGTTTCAGCCCCTCTGTTTCTCGCCCTCTGTTTCTCGCCCTCTGTTTCTTGCCCTCTGTTTCTCGCTCTCTGTTTCTCGCCCTCTGTTTCTCGCCCTCTGTTTCAGCACCTCTGTTTCAGCCCCTCTGTTTCAGCCCCTCTGTTTCTCGCCCTCTGTTTCTCGCCCTCTGTTTCTCGCCCTCAGTTTCTGCCCCTCTGTTTCAGCCGCTTTGTTTCAGCCCCTCTGTTTCAGCCCCTCTGTTTCTCGCCCACTGTTTCTCGCCCTCTGTTTCAGCCCCTCTGTATCAGCCCCTCTGTTTCAGCCCCTCTGTTTCAGCCCCTCTGTTTCAGCACCTCTGTTTCAGCCCCTCTGTTTCTCGCCATCTGTTTCTCGCCCTCTGTTTCTCGCCCTCTGTTTCTCGCCCTCTGTTTCAGCCCCTCTGTTTCAGCCCCTCTGTTTCAGCCCCTCTGATTCTCGCCCTCTGTTTCAGCCCTCTGTTTCTGCCCCTCAGTTCCAGCCCCTCTGTTTCTTGCCCTCTGTTTCAGCACCTCTGTTTCTCGCCCTCTCTTTCAGCCCCTCTCTTTCTCGCCCTCTGTTGCAGGCCCACTGTTTCAGCCCGTCTGTTTCAGCCCCTCTGTTACAGCCCCTCTGTTTTTCGCCCTCTGTTTCAGCCCCTCTGTTTCTAGCCCTCTGTTTCCGCCCCTCTGTTTCTCGCCCTCTTTTGCAGCGCCTCTGTTTCAGCACCTCTGTTTCAGCCCCTCTGTTTCAGCTCCTCTGTTTCAGACACTCTGTTTCTCACCCTCTGTTTCTCGCCCTCTGTTTCAGCCCCTCTGTTTCAGCCCCTCTGTTTTAGCCCCTCTGTTTCTCGCCCTCTGTTTGAGCCCCTCTGTTTCAGCCCCTCTGTTTAAGCCCCTCTGTTTCAGCCCCTCTGTTTCAGGCCCACTGTTTCAGACCCTCTGTTTCTCGCCATCTGTTTCAGCCCCTCTGTTTCAGCCCCTCTGTTTCTCGCCCTCTGTTTCAGCCCCTCTGTTTCAGCCCCTCTGTTTCAGCCCCTCTTTTTCAGCCCCTCTGTTTCTCGCCCTCTGTTTCTCGCCGTCTGTTTCTCGCTCTCTGTTTCTCGCCCTCTGTTTCTCGCCCTCTGTTTCAGCCCCTCTGTTTCAGCCACTCTGTTTCAGCTCCTCTGTTTCTCGCCCTCTGTTTCTCGCCCACTGTTTCTCGCCCTCTGTTTCAGCCCCTCTGTTTCAGCCCCTCTGTTTCAGCCCCTCTGTTTCTCGCCCTCTGTTTCAGCACCTCTGATTCAGCCCCTCTGTTTCAGCCCCTCTGTTTCTCGCCCTCTGTTTCTCGCCCTCTGTTTCTCGCCCTCTGTTTCAGCCCCTCTGTTTCAGCCCCTTTGTTTCAGCCCCTCTGTTTCAGCCCCTCTGTTTCTCGCCCTCTGTTTCAGCCCCTCTGTTTCAGCCCCTCTGTTTCAGCCCCTCTGTTTCAGCCCCTCTGTTTCTCGCCCTCTGTTTCTCGCCCTCTGTTTCTCGCCCTCTGTTTCTCGCCCTCTGTTTCAGCCCCTCTGTTTCAGCCCCTCTGTTTCAGACCCTCTGTTTCTCGCCCTCTGTTTCTCGCCCTCAGTTTCTCGCTCTCTGTTTCTCGCCCTCTGTTTCAGCCCCTCTGTTTCAGCCCCTCTGTATCAGCCCCTCTGTTTCAGCCCCTCTGTTTCTCGCCCTCTGTTTCTCGCCCTCTGTTTCTGCCCCTCTGTTTCAGACCCTCTGTTTCAGCCCCTCTGTTTCTCGCCCTCTGTTTCTCGCCCTCTGTTTCTCGCCCTCTGTTTCTCGCTCTCTGTTTCTCGCCCTCTGTTTCAGCCCCTCTGTTTCTCGCCCACTGTTTCAGCCCCTCTGTTTCTCGCCCTCTGTTTCAGCCCCTCTGTTTCAGCCCCTCTGTTTCTCGCCCTCTGTTTCAGCCCCTCTGTTTCATCCCCTCTGTTTCTCGCCCTCTGTTTCAGCCCCTCTGTTTCAGCCCCTCTGTATCAGCCCCTCTGTTTCAGCCCCTCTGTTTCTCGCCCTCTGTTTCTCGCTCTCTGTTTCAGCCCCTCTGTTTCAGCCCCTCTGTTTCAGCCCCTCTGTTTCAGGCCCTCTGTTTCTCGCCCTCTGTTTCTCGCCCTCTGTTTCTCGCCCTCTGTTTTCTGCCCTCTGTTTCAGCCCCTCTGTTTCAGCCCCTCTGTTTCAGCCCCTCTGTTTCTCGCCCTCTGTTTCAGCCCCTCTGTTTCATCCCCTCTGTTTCTCGCCCTCTGTTTCAGCCCCTCTGTTTCAGCCCCTCTGTATCAGCCCCTCTGTTTCAGCCCCTCTGTTTCTCGCCCTCTGTTTCTCGCCCTCTGTTTCAGCGCCTCTGTTTCAGCCCCTCTGTTTCAGCCCCTCTGTTTCAGCCCCTCTGTTTCTCGCCCTCTGTTTCTCGCCCTCTGTTTCTCGCCCTCTGTTTCTCGCTCTCTGTTTCTCGCCCTCTGTTTCAGCCATTCTGTTTCTCGCCCTCTGTTTCAGCCCCACTGTTTCAGTCCCTCTGTTTCAGCCCCACTGTTTCTCGCCCTCTGTTTCTCGCCCTCTGTTTCAGCCCCTCTGTTTCAGCCCCTCTGTTTCAGCCCCTCTGTTTCTCGCCCTCTGTTTCAGCCCCTCTGTTTCATCCCCTCTGTTTCTCGCCCTCTGTTTCAGCCCCTCTGTTTCAGCCCCTCTGTATCAGCCCCTCTGTTTCAGCCCCTCTGTTTCTCGCCCTCTGTTTCTCGCCCTCTGTTTCAGCCCCTCTGTTTCAGCCCCTCTGTTTCAGCCCCTCTGTTTCAGCCCCTCTGTTTCTCGCCCTCTGTTTCTCGCCCTCTGTTTCTCGCCCTCTGTTTCTCGCTCTCTGTTTCTCGCCCTCTGTTTCAGCCCCTCTGTTTCTCGCCCACTGTTTCAGCCCCTCTGTTTCTCGCCATCTGTTTCAGCCCCTCTGTTTCAGCCCCTCTGTTTCTCGCCCTCTGTTTCAGACCCTCTGTTTCAGCCCCTCTGTTTCAGCCCCTCTGTTTCAGCACCTCTGTTTCTCGCCCTTTGTTTCTCGCCCTTTGTTTCAGCCCCTCTGTTTCTCGCCCTCTGTTTCAGCCCCTCTGTTTCTCGCACTCTGTTTCAGCCCCTCTGTTTCAACCCCTCTGTTTCTCGCCCTCTGTTTCAGCCCCTCTGTTTCAGCCCCTCTGTTTCTCGCCCTCTGTTTCTCGCCCTCTGTTTCAGCCCCTCTGTTTCAGCCCCTCTGTTTCAGCCCCTCTGTTTCAGCCCCTCTGTTTCAGCCCCTCTGATTCTCGCCCTCTGTTTCTCGCCCTCTGTTTCTCGCCCTCTGTTTCTCGCTCTCTGTTTCTCGCCCTCTGTTTCTCGCCCTCTGTTTCAGCCCCTCTGTTTCTGCCCCTCTGATTCAGCCCCTCTGTTTCAGCCCCTCTGTTTCAGCCCCTCTGTTTCTCGCCCTCTGTTTCTCGCCCTCTGTTTCTTGCCCTCTGTTTCTCGCTCTCTGTTTCTCGCCCTCTGTTTCTCGCCCTCTGTTTCAGCACCTCTGTTTCAGCCCCTCTGTTTCAGCCCCTCTGTTTCTCGCCCTCTGTTTCTCGCCCTCTGTTTCTCGCCCTCAGTTTCTGCCCCTCTGTTTCAGCCGCTTTGTTTCAGCCCCTCTGTTTCAGCCCCTCTGTTTCTCGCCCACTGTTTCTCGCCCTCTGTTTCAGCCCCTCTGTATCAGCCCCTCTGTTTCAGCCCCTCTGTTTCAGCCCCTCTGTTTCAGCACCTCTGTTTCAGCCCCTCTGTTTCTCGCCCTCTGTTTCTCGCCCTCTGTTTCTCGCCCTCTGTTTCTCGCCCTCTGTTTCAGCCCCTCTGTTTCAGCCCCTCTGTTTCAGCCCCTCTGATTCTCGCCCTCTGTTTCAGCCCTCTGTTTCTGCCCCTCAGTTCCAGCCCCTCTGTTTCTTGCCCTCTGTTTCAGCACCTCTGTTTCTCGCCCTCTCTTTCAGCCCCTCTCTTTCTCGCCCTCTGTTGCAGGCCCACTGTTTCAGCCCGTCTGTTTCAGGCCCACTGTTTCAGCCCCTCTGTTTCTCGCCCTCTGTTTCAGCCCCTCTGTTTCTCGCCCTCTGTTTCAGCCCCTCTGTTTCAGCCCCTCTGTTTCAGCCCCTCTTTTTCAGCCCCTCTGTTTCTCGCCCTCTGTTTCTCGCCGTCTGTTTCTCGCTTTCTGTTTCTCGCCCTCTGTTTCTCGCCCTCTGTTTCAGCCCCTCTGTTTCAGCCACTCTGTTTCAGCTCCTCTGTTTCTCGCCCTCTGTTTCTCGCCCACTGTTTCTCGCCCTCTGTTTCAGCCCCTCTGTTTCAGCCCCTCTGTTTCAACCCCTCTGTTTCTCGCCCTCTGTTTCTCGCTCTCTCTTTCTCGCCCTCTGTTTCTCGTCCTCTGTTTCAGCACCTCTGATTCAGCCCCTCTGTTTCAGCCCCTCTGTTTCTCGCCCTCTGTTTCTCGCCCTCTGTTTCTCGCCCTCTGTTTCAGCCCCTCTGTTTCAGCCCCTTTGTTTCAGCCTCTCTGTTTCAGCCCCTCTGTTTCTCGCCCTCTGTTTCAGCCCCTCTGTTTCAGCCCCTCTGTTTCAGCCCCTCTGTTTCAGCCCCTCTGTTTCTCGCCCTCTGTTTCTCGCCCTCTGTTTCTCGCCCTCTGTTTCTCGCCCTCTGTTTCAGCCCCTCTGTTTCAGCCCCTCTGTTTCAGACCCTCTGTTTCTCGCCCTCTGTTTCTCGCCCTCAGTTTCTCGCTCTCTGTTTCTCGCCCTCTGTTTCTCGCCCTCTGTTTCAGCCACTCTGTTTCAGCTCCTCTGTTCCTCGCTCTCTGTTTCTCGCCCTCTGTTTCAGCCCCTCTGTTTCTCACCCACTGTTTCAGCCCCTCTGTTTCTCGCCATCTGTTTCAGCCCCTCTGTTTCAGCCCCTCTGTTTCTCGCCCTCTGTTTCAGCCCCTCTGTTTCAGCCCCTCTGTTTCTCGCCCACTGTTTCAGCCCCTCTGTTTCAGCACCTCTGTTTCTCGCCCTTTGTTTCTCACCCTCTGTTTCAGCCCCTCTGTTTCTCGCCCTCTGTTACAGCCCCTCTGTTTCAGTCCCTCTGTTTCAGCCCCTCTGTTTCTCGCCCTCTGTTTCTCGCCCACTGTTTCTCGCCCTCTGTTTCTGCCCCTCTGTTTCAGCCCCTCTGTTTCAGCCCCTCTGTTTCAGCCCCTCTGTTTCAGCCCCTCTGTTTCTCGCCCTCTGTTTCTCGCCCTCTGTTTCTCGCCCTCAGTTTCAGCCCCTCTGTTTCAGCCCCTTTGTTTCAGCCCCTCTGTTTCAGCCCCTCTGTTTCTCGCCCACTGTTTCTCGCCCTCTGTTTCAGCCCCTCTGTTTCAGCCCCTCTGTTTCAGACCCTCTGTTTCAGCCCCTCTGTTTCAGCCCCTCTGTTTCTCGCCCTCTGTTTCTCGCCCTCTGTTTCTCGCCCTCTGTTTCTCGCCCTCTGTTTCAGCCCCTATGTTTCAGCCCCTCTGTTTCAGCCCCTCTGTTTCTCGCCCTCTGTTTCTCGCCCTCTGTTTCAGCCCCTCTGTTTCAGCCCCTCAGTTCCAGCCCCTCTGTTTCTCGCCCTCTGTTTCAGCACCTCTGTTTCTCGCCCTCTCTTTCAGCCCCTCTCTTTCTCGCCCTCTGTTGCAGACCCTCTGTTTCAGCCCCTCTGTTTCTCGCCCTCTGTTGCAGCCCCTCTGTTTCAGCCCCTCTGTTTCAGCCCCTCTGTTTCAGACCCTCTGTTTCTCGCCCTCTGTTTCCGCCCCTCTGTTTCTCGCCCTCTGTTGCAGCCCCTCTGTTTCAGCCCCTCTGTTTCAGCCCCTCTGCATCAGACCCTCTGTTTCTCGCCCTCTGTTTCTCGCCCTCTGTTTCAGCCCCTCTGTTTCAGCCCCTCTGTTTCAGATCCTCTGTTTCTCGCCCTCTGTTTGAGCCTGTCTGTTTCAGCCCCTCTGTTTCAGCCCCTCTGTTTGAGCCCCTCTGTTTCAGCCCCTCTGTTTCTCGCCCTCTGTTTCTCGCCCTCGGTTTCAGCCCCTCTGTTTCTCGCCCTCTGTTTCAGCCCCTCGGTTTCTCGCCCTCTGTTTCTTCCCTTCTGTTTCAGCCCCTCTGTTTCAGCCCCTCTGTTTCTCACCTTCTGTTTCAGCCCCTCTGTTTCTCGCCCTCTGTTTCAGACCCTCTGTTTCAGCCCCTCAGTATCAGCCCCTCTGTTTCACCCCCTGTGTTTCTCGCCCTCTGTTTCTCGCCCTCTGTTTCTCGCCCACTGTTTCAGCCCATCTGTTTCAGCCCCTCTGTTTCAGCCCATCTGTTTCAGCCCCACTGTTTCAGCCCCTCTGTTTCAGCCCCTGTGTTTCAGCCCCTCTGTTTCTCGCCCTCTGTTTCTCGCTCTCTGTTTCTCGCCCTCTGTTTCAGCCCCTCTGTTGCTCGCCCACTGTTTCAGCCCCTCTGTTTCTCGCCATCTGTTTCAGCCAATCTGTTTCAGGCCCTCTGTTTCTCGCCCTCTGTTTCAGCCCCTCTGTTTCAGCCCCTCTGTTTCAGCCCCTCTGTTTCAGCACCTCTGTTTCTCGCCCTTTGTTTCTCGCCCTGTGTTTCAGCCCCTCTGTTTCTCGCCCTCTGTTTCAGCCCCTCTGTTTCTCGTCCTCTGTTTCAGCCCCTCTGTTTCAGTCCCACTGTTTCAGGCCCTCTGTTTCAGCCCCTCTGTTTCAGCCCCTCTGTTTCACGCCCTCTGTTTCAGCCCCTCTGTTTCTCGCCCTCTGTTTCAGCCCCTCTGTTTCAGCCCCTCTGTTTCAGCCCCTCTGTTTCTCGCCCTCTGTTTCTCGCCCTCTGTTTCAGCCCCTCTGTTTCAGACCCTCTGTTTCAGCCCCTCTGTTTCAGCCCCTCTGTTTCAGCCCCTCTGTTTCTCGCCCTCTGTTTCTCTCCCTCTGTTTCTCGCTCTCTGTTTCTCGCCATCTGTTTCTCGCCCTCTGTTTCAGCCCCTCTGTTTCAGCCCATCTGATTCAGCCCCTCTGTTTCAGCCCCTCTGTTTCTCGCCCGCTGTTTCAGCGCCTCTGTTTCTCGCCCTCTGTTTCAGCCCCTCTGTTTCAGCCCCACTGTATCAGCCCCTCTGTTTCAGCCCCTCTGTTTCTCGCCCTCTGTTTCTCGCCCGCTGTTTCAGCCCCTCTGTTTCATCCCCTCTGTTTCAGCCCCTCTGTTTCATCCCCTCTGTTTCTCGCCCTCTGTTTCTCGCCCTCTGTTTCTCGCTCTCTGTTTCTCGCCCTCTGTTTCTCGCCCTCTGTTTCAGCCCCTCTGTTTCAGCCCCTCTGTTTCAGCCCCGCTGTTTCTCGCCCTCTGTTTCTCGCCCACTGTTTCTCGCCCTCTGTTTCAACCCCTCTGTTTCAGCCCCTCTGTTTCAGCCCCTCTGTTTCAGCCCCTCTGTTTCAGCCCCTCTGTTTCTCGCCCTCTGTTTCTCGCCCTCTGTTTCTCGCTCTCTGTTTCTCGCCCTCTGTTTCTCGCCCTCTGTTTCAGCCCCTCTGTTTCAGCCCCTCTGTTTCAGCCCCTCTGTTTCAGCCCCTCTGTTTCTCGCCCTCTGTTTTTCGCCCTCTGTTTCTCGCCCTCTGTTTCTCGCCCTCTGTTTCAGCCCCTCTGTTTCAGTCCCTCTGTTTCAGCCCCTCTGTTTCTCGCCCACTGTTTCTCGCCCACTGTTTCAGCCCCTCTGTTTCAGCCCCTCTGTTTCAGCCCCTCTGTTTCTCGCCCTCTGTTTCAGCCCCTCTGTTTCAGCCCCTCTGTTTCTCGCCCTCTGTTTCAGCCCGTCTGTTTCAGCCCCTCTGTATCAGCCCCTCTGTTTCAGCCCCTCTGTTTCTCGCCCTCTGTTTCTCGCCCTCTGTTTCAGCCCCTCTGTTTCAGCCACTCTGTATCAGCCCCTCTGTTTCAGCCCCTCTGTTTCTCGCCCTCTGTTTCCCGCCCTCTGTTTCTCGCCCTCTGTTTCAGCCCCTCTGTTTCAGCCCCTTTGTCTCAGCCCCTCTGTTTCAGCCCCTCTGTTTCTCGCCCTCTGTTTCAGCCCCTCTGTTTCAGCCCCTCTGTTTCAGCCCCTCTGTTTCAGCCCCTCTGTTTCTCGCCCACTGTTTCAGACCCTCTGTTTCTCGCCATCTGTTTCAGCCCCTCTGTTTCAGCCCCTCTGTTTCTCGCCCTCTGTTTCAGACCCTCTGTTTCAGCCCCTCTGCTTCAGCCCCTCTGTTTCTGCACCTCTGTTTCTCGCCCTTTGTTTCTCGCCCTCTGTTTCAGCCCCTCTGTTTCTCGCCCTCTGTTTCAGCCCCTCTGTTTCTCGCACTCTGTTTCAGCCCCTCTGTTTCAGCCCCTCTGTTTCTCGCCCTCTGTTGCAGCCCCTCTGTTTCAGCCCCTCTGTATCAGCCCCTCTGTTTCAGCCCCTCTGTTTCAGCCCTTCTGTTTCTCGCCCTCTGTTTCTCGCCCTCTGTTTCAGCCCCTCTGTTTCAGCCCCTCTGTTTCAGCCCCACTGTTTCAGCCCCTCTGTTTCAGCCCCTCTGATTTTCGCCCTCTGTTTCTCGACCTCTGTTTCTCGCCCTCTGATTCTCGCTCTCTGTTTCTCGCCCTCTATTTCTCGCCCTCTGTTTCAGCCCCTCTGTTTCTGCCCCTCTGTTTCAGCCCCTCTGTTTCAGCCCCTCTGTTTCAGCCCCTCTGTTTCTCGCCCTCTGTTTCTCGCCCTCTGTTTCTTGCCCTCTGTTTCTCGCTCTCTGTTTCTCGCCCTCTGTTTCTCGCCCTCTGTTTCAGCACCTCTGTTTCAGCCCCTCTGTTTCAGCCCCTCTGTTTCTCGCCCTCTGTTTCTCGCCCTCTGTTTCTCGCCCTCAGTTTCAGCCCCTCTGTTTCAGCCCCTTTGTTTCAGCCCCTCTGTTTCAGCCCCTCTGTTTCTCGCCAACTGTTTCTCGCCCACTGTTTCAGCCCCTCTGTTTCAGCCCCTCTGTTTCAGCCCCTCTGTTTCAGCACCTCTGTTTCAGCCCCTCTGTTTCTCGCCCTCTGTTTCTCGCCCTCTGTTTCTCGCCCTCTGTTTCTCGCCCTCTGTTTCAGCCCCTCTGTTTCAGCCCCTCTGTTTCAGCCCCTCTGTTTCTCGCCCTCTGTTTCTCGCCCTCTGTTTCAGCCCCTCTGTTTCTGCCCCTCAGTTCCAGCCCCTCTGTTTCTTGCCCTCTGTTTCAGCACCTCTGTTTCTCGCCCTCTCTTTCAGCCCCTCTCTTTCTCGCCCTCTGTTGCAGACCCTCTGTTTCAGCCCGTCTATTTCAGCCCCTCTGTTTCAGCCCCTCTGTTTCTCGCCCTCTGTTTCCGCCCCTCTGTTTCTCGCCCACTGTTGCAGCCCCTCTGTTTAAGCCCCTCTGTTTCAGCCCCTCTGTTTCAGCTCCTCTGTTTCAGACCCTCAGTTTCTAGCCCTCTGTTTCTCGCCCTCTGTTTCAGCCCCTCTGTTTCAGCCCCTCTGTTTCAGCCCCTCTGTTTCTCGCCCTCTGTTTGAGCCCCTCTGTTTCAGCCCCTCTGTTTCAGCCCCTCTGTTTCAGCCCCTCTGTTTCAGGCCCACTGTTTCAGCCCCTCTGTTTCTCGCCATCTGTTTCAGCCCCTCTGTTTCAGCCCCTCTGTTTCTCGCCCTCTGTTTCAGCCCCTCTGTTTCAGCCCCTCTGTTTCAGCCCCTCTGTTTCTCGCCATCTGTTTCTCGCCCTCTGTTTCTCGCCCTCTGTTTCTCGCTCTCTGTTTCTCGCCCTCTGTTTCTCGCCCTCTGTTTCAGCCCATCTGTTTCAGCCACTCTGTTTCAGCTCCTCTGTTTCTCGCCCTCTGTTTCTCGCCCACTGTTTCTCGCCCTCTGTTTCAGCCCCTCTGTTTCAGCCCCTCTGTTTCAGCCCCTCTGTTTCAGCCCCTCTGTTTCTCGCCCTCTGTTTCTCGCTCTCTCTTTCTCGCCCTCTGTTTCTCGCCCTCTGTTTCAGCACCTCTGTTTCAGCCCCTCTGTTTCAGCCCCTCTGTTTCTCGCCCTCTGTTTCTCGCCCTCTGTTTCTCGCCCTCTGTTTCAGCCCCTCTGTTTCAGCCCCTCTGTTTCAGCCCCTCTGTTTCAGCCCCTCTGTTTCTCGCCCTCTGTTTCAGCCCCTCTGTTTCAGCCCCTCTGTTTCAGCCCCTCTGTTTCAGACCCTCTGTTTCTCGCCCTCTGTTTCTCGCCCTCTGTTTCTCGCCCTCTGTTTCTCGCCCTCTGTTTCAGCCCCTCTGTTTCAGCCCCTCTGTTTCAGCCCCTCTGTTTCTCGCCCTCTGTTTCTCGCCCTCTGTTTCTCGCTCTCTGTTTCTGGCCCTCTGTTTCTCGCCCTCTGTTTCAGCCCCTCTGTTTCAGCTCCTCTGTTCCTCGCTCTCTGTTTCTCGCCCTCTGTTTCAGCCCCTCTGTTTCTCGCCCACTGTTTCAGCCCCTCTGTTTCTCGCCATCTCTTTCAGCCCGTCTGTTTCAGCCCCTCTGTTTCTCGCCCTCTGTTTCAGCCCCTCTGTTTCAGCCCCTCTGTTTCTCGCCCTCTGTTTCAGCCCCCCTGTTTCAGCACCTCTGTTTCTCGCCCATTGTTTCTCGCCCTCTGTTTCAGACCCTCTGTTTCTCGCCCTCTGTTTCAGCCCCTCTGTTTCAGTCCCTCTGTTTCAGCCCCTCTGTTTCCGCCCCTCTGTTTCAGCCCCTCTGTTTCAGCCCCTCTGTTTCAGCCCCTCTGTTTCAGCCCCTCTGTTTCAGCCACTCTGTTTCAGCCCCTCTGTTTCTCGCCCTCTGTTTCTCGCCCTCTGTTTCTCGCCCTCTGTTTCTCGCTCTTTGTTTCTCGCCCTCTGTTTCTCGCCCTCTGTTTCAGCCCCTCTGTTTCAGCCAAACTGTTTCAGCCCCTCTGTTTCATCCCCTCTGTTTCAGCCCCTCTGTTTCAGCCCCTCTGTTTCTCGCCCTCTGTTTCTCGCCCTCTGTTTCTCGCCCTCTGTTTCTCGCTCTCTGTTTCTCGCCCTCTGTTTCTAGCCCTCTGTTTCAGCCCCTCTGTTTCAGCCCCTCTGTTTCAGCCCCTCTGTTTCTCGCCCTCTGTTTCAGCCCCTCTGTTTCAGCCCCTCTGTTTCAGACCCTCTGTTTCTCGCCATCTGTTTCAGCCCCTCTGTTTCAGCCCCTCTGTTTCTCGCCCTCTGTTTCAGCCCCTCTGTTTCAGCCCCTCTGTTTCAGCCCCTCTTTTTCAGCCCCTCTGTTTCTCGCCCTCTGTTTCTCGCCGTCTGTTTCTCGCTCTCTGTTTCTCGCCCTCTGTTTCTCGCCCTCTGTTTCAGCCCCTCTGTTTCAGCCACTCTGTTTCAGCTCCTCTGTTTCTCGCCCTCTGTTTCTCGCCCACTGTTTCTCGCCCTCTGTTTCAGCCCCTCTGTTTCAGCCCCTCTGTTTCAGCCCCTCTGTTTCTCGCCCTCTGTTTCTCGCTCTCTCTTTCTCGCCCTCTGTTTCTCGCCCTCTGTTTCAGCACCTCTGATTCAGCCCCTCTGTTTCAGCCCCTCTGTTCTTCGCCCTCTGTTTCTCGCCCTCTGTTTCTCGCCCTCTGTTTCAGCCCCTCTGTTTCAGCCCCTTTGTTTCAGCCCCTCTGTTTCAGCCCCTCTGTTTCTCGCCCTCTGTTTCAGCCCCTCTGTTTCAGCCCCTCTGTTTCAGCCCCTCTGTTTCAGCCCCTCTGTTTCTCGCCCTCTGTTTCTCGCCCTCTGTTTCTCGCCCTCTGTTTCTCGCCCTCTGTTTCAGCCCCTCTGTTTCAGCCCCTCTGTTTCAGACCCTCTGTTTCTCGCCCTCTGTTTCTCGCCCTCAGTTTCTCGCTCTCTGTTTCTCGCCCTCTGTTTCTCGCCCTCTGTTTCAGCCACTCTGTTTCAGCTCCTCTGTTCCTCGCTCTCTGTTTCTCGCCCTCTGTTTCAGCCCCTCTGTTTCTCACCCACTGTTTCAGCCCCTCTGTTTCTCGCCATCTGTTTCAGCCCCTCTGTTTCTGCCCCTCTGTTTCTCGCCCTCTGTTTCAGCCCCTCTGTTTCAGCCCCTCTGTTTCTCGCCCTCTGTTTCAGCCCCTCTGTTTCAGCCCCTCGGTTTCTCGCCCTCTGTTTCTTCCCTTCTGTTTCAGCCCCTCTGTTTCAGCCCCTCTGTTTCTCACCTTCTGTTTCAGCCCCTCTGTTTCTCGCCCTCTGTTTCAGACCCTCTGTTTCAGCCCCTCAGTATCAGCCCCTCTGTTTCACCCCCTCTGTTTCTCGCCCTCTGTTTCTCGCCCTCTGTTTCTCGCCCACTGTTTCAGCCCATCTGTTTCAGCCCCTCTGTTTCAGCCCATCTGTTTCAGCCCCACTGTTTCAGCCCCTCTGTTTCAGCCCCTGTGTTTCAGCCCCTCTGTTTCTCGCCCTCTGTTTCTCGCTCTCTGTTTCTCGCCCTCTGTTTCAGCCCCTCTGTTGCTCGCACACTGTTTCAGCCCCTCTGTTTCTCGCCATCTGTTTCAGCCCCTCTGTTTCAGCCCCTCTGTTTCTCGCCCTCTGTTTCAGCCCCTCTGTTTCAGCCCCTCTGTTTCAGACCCTCTGTTTCAGCACCTCTGTTTCTCGCCCTTTGTTTCTCGCCCTGTGTTTCAGCCCCTCTGTTTCTCGCCCTCTGTTTCAGCCCCTCTGTTTCTCGTCCTCTGTTTCAGCCCCTCTGTTTCAGTCCCACTGTTTCAGGCCCTCTGTTTCAGCCCCTCTGTTTCAGCCCCTCTGTTTCACGCCCTCTGTTTCAGCCCCTCTGTTTCTCGCCCTCTGTTTCAGCCCCTCTGTTTCACGCCCTCTGTTTCAGCCCCTCTGTTTCACGCCCTCTGTTTCAGCCCCTCTGTTTCAGCCCCTCTGTTTCTCGCCCTCTGTTTCTCGCCCTCTGTTTCAGCCCCTCTGTTTCAGACCCTCTGTTTCAGCCCCTCTGTTTCAGCCCCTCTGTTTCAGCCCCTCTGTTTCTCGCCCTCTGTTTCTCGCCCTCTGTTTCTCGCTCTCTGTTTCTCGCCATCTGTTTCTCGCCCTCTGTTTCTCGCCCTCTGTTTCAGCCCCTCTGTTTCTCGTCCTCTGTTTCAGCCCCTCTGTTTCAGTCCCACTGTTTCAGGCCCTCTGTTTCAGCCCCTCTGTTTCAGCCCCTCTGTTTCACGCCCTCTGTTTCAGCCCCTCTGTTTCTCGCCCTCTGTTTCAGCCCCTCTGTTTCAGCCCCTCTGTTTCAGCCCCTCTGTTTCTCGCCCTCTGTTTCTCGCCCTCTGTTTCAGCCCCTCTGTTTCAGACCCTCTGTTTCAGCCCCTCTGTTTCAGCCCCTCTGTTTCAGCCCCTC
Organism: Stegostoma tigrinum; assembly: GCF_030684315.1. Taxonomy (NCBI): domain Eukaryota; kingdom Metazoa; phylum Chordata; class Chondrichthyes; order Orectolobiformes; family Stegostomatidae; genus Stegostoma; species Stegostoma tigrinum. Next base: position 4,214,993 of record NW_026728408.1, read on the forward strand.
TGTTTCTCGCCCTCTGTTTCTCGCCCTCTGTTTCTCGCTCTCTGTTTCTCGCCCTTTGTTTCTCGCCCTGTGTTTCAGCCCCTCTGTTTCTCGCCCTCTGTTTCAGCCCCTCTGTTTCTCGTCCTCTGTTTCAGCCCCTCTGTTTCAGTCCCACTGTTTCAGGCCCTCTGTTTCAGCCCCTCTGTTTCAGCCCCTCTGTTTCACGCCCTCTGTTTCAGCCCCTCTGTTTCTCGCCCTCTGTTTCAGCCCCTCTGTTTCAGCCCCTCTGTTTCAGCCCCTCTGTTTCTCGCCCTCTGTTTCTCGCCCTCTGTTTCAGCCCCTCTGTTTCAGACCCTCTGTTTCAGCCCCTCTGTTTCAGCCCCTCTGTTTCAGCCCCTCTGTTTCTCGCCCTCTGTTTCTCGCCCTCTGTTTCTCGCTCTCTGTTTCTCGCCATCTGTTTCTCGCCCTCTGATTCAGCCCCTCTGTTTCAGCCCCTCTGTTTCTCGCCCGCTGTTTCAGCGCCTCTGTTTCTCGCCCTCTGTTTCAGCCCCTCAGTTTCAGCCCCTCTGTATCAGCCCCTCTGTTTCAGCCCCTCTGTTTCTCGCCCTCTGTTTCTCGCCCGCTGTTTCAGCCCCTCTGTTTCATCCCCTCTGTTTCAGCCCCTCTGTTTCATCCCCTCTGTTTCTCGCCCTCTGTTTCTCGCCCTCTGTTTCTCGCTCTCTGTTTCTCGCCCTCTGTTTCTCGCCCTCTGTTTCAGCCCCTCTGTTTCAGCCCCTCTGTTTCAGCCCCGCTGTTTCTCGCCCTCTGTTTCTCGCCCACTGTTTCTCGCCCTCTGTTTCAACCCCTCTGTTTCAGCCCCTCTGTTTCAGCCCCTCTGTTTCAGCCCCTCTGTTTCAGCCCCTCTGTTTCTCGCCCTCTGTTTCTCGCCCTCTGTTTCTCGCTCTCTGTTTCTCGCCCTCTGTTTCTCGCCCTCTGTTTCAGCCCCTCTGTTTCAGCCCCTCTGTTTCAGCCCCTCTGTTTCAGCCCCTCTGTTTCTCGCCCTCTGTTTTTCGCCCTCTGTTTCTCGCCCTCTGTTTCTCGCCCTCTGTTTCAGCCCCTCTGTTTCAGTCCCTCTGTTTCAGCCCCTCTGTTTCTCGCCCTCTGTTTCTCGCCCACTGTTTCAGCCCCTCTGTTTCAGCCCCTCTGTTTCAGCCCCTCTGTTTCTCGCCCTCTGTTTCAGCCCCTCTGTTTCAGCCCCTCTGTTTCTCGCCCTCTGTTTCAGCCCGTCTGTTTCAGCCCCTCTGTATCAGCCCCTCTGTTTCAGCCCCTCTGTTTCTCGCCCTCTGTTTCTCGCCCTCTGTTTCAGCCCCTCTGTTTCAGCCACTCTGTATCAGCCCCTCTGTTTCAGCCCCTCTGTTTCTCGCCCTCTGTTTCCCGCCCTCTGTTTCTCGCCCTCTGTTTCAGCCCCTCTGTTTCAGCCCCTTTGTCTCAGCCCCTCTGTTTCAGCCCCTCTGTTTCTCGCCCTCTGTTTCAGCCCCTCTGTTTCAGCCCCTCTGTTTCAGCCCCTCTGTTTCAGCCCCTCTGTTTCTCGCCCACTGTTTCAGACCCTCTGTTTCTCGCCATCTGTTTCAGCCCCTCTGTTTCAGCCCCTCTGTTTCTCTCCCTCTGTTTCAGACCCTCTGTTTTAGCCCCTCTGCTTCAGCCCCTCTGTTTCAGCACCTCTGTTTCTCGCCCTTTGTTTCTCGCCCTCTGTTTCAGCCCCTCTGTTTCTCGCCCTCTGTTTCAGCCCCTCTGTTTCTCGCACTCTGTTTCAGCCCCTCTGTTTCAGCCCCTCTGTTTCTCGCCCTCTGTTGCAGCCCCTCTATTTCAGCCCCTCTGTATCAGCCCCTCTGTTTCAGCCCCTCTGTTTCAGCCCTTCTGTTTCTCGCCCTCTGTTTCTCGCCCTCTGTTTCAGCCCCTCTGTTTCAGCCCCTCTGTTTCAGCCCCTCTGTTTCAGCCCCTCTGTTTCAGCCCCTCTGATTTTCGCCCTCTGTTTCTCGACCTCTGTTTCTCGCCCTCTGTTTCTCGCTCTCTGTTTCTCGCCCTCTGTTTCTCGCCCTCTGTTTCAGCCCCTCTGTTTCTGCCCCTCTGTTTCAGCCCCTCTGTTTCAGCCCCTCTGTTTCAGCCCCTCTGTTTCTCGCCCTCTGTTTCTCGCCCTCTGTTTCTTGCCCTCTGTTTCTCGCTCTCTGTTTCTCGCCCTCTGTTTCTCGCCCTCTGTTTCAGCACCTCTGTTTCAGCCCCTCTGTTTCAGCCCCTCTGTTTCTCGCCCTCTGTTTCTCGCCCTCTGTTTCTCGCCCTCAGTTTCAGCCCCTCTGTTTCAGCCCCTTTGTTTCAGCCCCTCTGTTTCAGCCCCTCTGTTTCTCGCCAACTGTTTCTCGCCCACTGTTTCAGCCCCTCTGTTTCTCGCCCTCTGTTTCAGACCCTCTGTTTCAGCCCCTCTGCTTCAGCCCCTCTGTTTCAGCACCTCTGTTTCTCGCCCTTTGTTTCTCGCCCTCTGTTTCAGCCCCTCTGTTTCTCGCCCTCTGTTTCAGCCCCTCTGTTTCTCGCACTCTGTTTCAGCCCCTCTGTTTCAGCCCCTCTGTTTCTCGCCCTCTGTTGCAGCCCCTCTGTTTCAGCCCCTCTGTATCAGCCCCTCTGTTTCAGCCCCTCTGTTTCAGCCCTTCTGTTTCTCGCCCTCTGTTTCTCGCCCTCTGTTTCAGCCCCTCTGTTTCAGCCCCTCTGTTTCAGCCCCTCTGTTTCAGCCCCTCTGTTTCAGCCCCTCTGATTTTCGCCCTCTGTTTCTCGACCTCTGTTTCTCGCCCTCTGTTTCTCGCTCTCTGTTTCTCGCCCTCTGTTTCTCGCCCTCTGTTTCAGCCCCTCTGTTTCTGCCCCTCTGTTTCAGCCCCTCTGTTTCAGCCCCTCTGTTTCAGCCCCTCTGTTTCTCGCCCTCTGTTTCTCGCCCTCTGTTTCTTGCCCTCTGTTTCTCGCTCTCTGTTTCTCGCCCTCTGTTTCTCGCCCTCTGTTTCAGCACCTCTGTTTCAGCCCCTCTGTTTCAGCCCCTCTGTTTCTCGCCCTCTGTTTCTCGCCCTCTGTTTCTCGCCCTCAGTTTCAGCCCCTCTGTTTCAGCCCCTTTGTTTCAGCCCCTCTGTTTCAGCCCCTCTGTTTCTCGCCAACTGTTTCTCGCCCACTGTTTCAGCCCCTCTGTTTCAGCCCCTCTGTTTCAGCCCCTCTGTTTCAGCACCTCTGTTTCAGCCCCTCTGTTTCTCGCCCTCTGTTTCTCGCCCTCTGTTTCTCGCCCTCTGTTTCTCGCCCTCTGTTTCAGCCCCTCTGTTTCAGCCCCTCTGTTTCAGCCCCTCTGTTTCTCGCCCTCTGTTTCTCGCCCTCTGTTTCAGCCCCTCTGTTTCTGCCCCTCAGTTCCAGCCCCTCTGTTTCTTGCCCTCTGTTTCAGCACCTCTGTTTCTCGCCCTCTCTTTCAGCCCCTCTCTTTCACGCCCTCTGTTGCAGACCCTCTGTTTCAGCCCGTCTATTTCAGCCCCTCTGTTTCAGCCCCTCTGTTTCTCGCCCTCTGTTTCCGCCCCTCTGTTTCTCGCCCTCTGTTGCAGCCCCTCTGTTTAAGCCCCTCTGTTTCAGCCCCTCTGTTTCAGCTCCTCTGTTTCAGACCCTCTGTTTCTAGCCCTCTGTTTCTCGCCCTCTGTTTCAGCCCCTCTGTTTCAGCCCCTCTGTTTCAGCCCCTCTGTTTCTCGCCCTCTGTTTGAGCCCCTCTGTTTCAGCCCCTCTGTTTCAGCCCCTCTGTTTCAGCCCCTCTGTTTCAGGCCCACTGTTTCAGCCCCTCTGTTTCTCGCCATCTGTTTCAGCCCCTCTGTTTCAGCCCCTCTGTTTCTCGCCCTCTGTTTCAGCCCCTCTGTTTCAGCCACTCTGTTTCAGCTCCTCTGTTTCTCGCCCTCTGTTTCTCGCCCACTGTTTCTCGCCCTCTGTTTCAGCCCCTCTGTTTCAGCCCCTCTGTTTCAGCCCCTCTGTTTCAGCCCCTCTGTTTCTCGCCCTCTGTTTCTCGCTCTCTCTTTCTCGCCCTCTGTTTCTCGCCCTCTGTTTCAGCACCTCTGTTTCAGCCCAAATGTTTCAGCCCCTCTGTTTCTCGCCCTCTGTTTCCCGCCCTCTGTTTCTCGCCCTCTGTTTCAGCCCCTCTGTTTCAGCCCCTTTGTCTCAGCCCCTCTGTTTCAGCCCCTCTGTTTCTCGCCCTCTGTTTCAGCCCCTCTGTTTCAGCCCCTCTGTTTCAGCCCCTCTGTTTCAGCCCCTCTGTTTCTCGCCCACTGTTTCAGACCCTCTGTTTCTCGCCATCTGTTTCAGCCCCTCTGTTTCAGCCCCTCTGTTTCTCGCCCTGTGTTTCAGACCCTCTGTTTCAGCCCCTCTGCTTCAGCCCCTCTGTTTCAGCACCTCTGTTTCTCGCCCTTTGTTTCTCGCCCTCTGTTTCAGCCCCTCTGTTTCTCGCCCTCTGTTTCAGCCCCTCTGTTTCTCGCACTCTGTTTCAGCCCCTCTGTTTCAGCCCCTCTGTTTCTCGCCCTCTGTTGCAGCCCCTCTGTTTCAGCCCCTCTGTATCAGCCCCTCTGTTTCAGCCCCTCTGTTTCAGCCCTTCTGTTTCTCGCCCTCTGTTTCTCGCCCTCTGTTTCAGCCCCTCTGTTTCAGCCCCTCTGTTTCAGCCCCTCTGTTTCAGCCCCTCTGTTTCAGCCCCTCTGATTTTCGCCCTCTGTTTCTCGACCTCTGTTTCTCGCCCTCTGTTTCTCGCTCTCTGTTTCTCGCCCTCTGTTTCTCGCCCTCTGTTTCAGCCCCTCTGTTTCTGCCCCTCTGTTTCAGCCCCTCTGTTTCAGCCCCTCTGTTTCTCGCCCTCTGTTTCTCGCCCTCTGTTTCTTGCCCTCTGTTTCTCGCTCTCTGTTTCTCGCCCTCTGTTTCTCGCCCTCTGTTTCAGCACCTCTGTTTCAGCCCCTCTGTTTCAGCCCCTCTGTTTCTCGCCCTCTGTTTCTCGCCCTCTGTTTCTCGCCCTCAGTTTCAGCCCCTCTGTTTCAGCCCCTTTGTTTCAGCCCCTCTGTTTCAGCCCCTCTGTTTCTCGCCAACTGTTTCTCGCCCACTGTTTCAGCCCCTCTGTTTCAGCCCCTCTGTTTCAGCCCCTCTGTTTCAGCACCTCTGTTTCAGCCCCTCTGTTTCTCGCCCTCTGTTTCTCGCCCTCTGTTTCTCGCCCTCTGTTTCTCGCCCTCTGTTTCAGCCCCTCTGTTTCAGCCCCTCTGTTTCAGCCCCTCTGTTTCTCGCCCTCTGTTTCTCGCCCTCTGTTTCAGCCCCTCTGTTTCTGCCCCTCAGTTCCAGCCCATCTGTTTCTTGCCCTCTGTTTCAGCACCTCTGTTTCTCGCCCTCTCTTTCAGCCCCTCTCTTTCACGCCCTCTGTTGCAGACCCTCTGTTTCAGCCCGTCTATTTCAGCCCCTCTGTTTCAGCCCCTCTGTTTCTCGCCCTCTGTTTCCGCCCCTCTGTTTCTCGCCCTCTGTTGCAGCCCCTCTGTTTAAGCCCCTCTGTTTCAGCCCCTCTGTTTCAGCTCCTCTGTTTCAGACCCTCTGTTTCTAGCCCTCTGTTTCTCGCCCTCTGTTTCAGCCCCTCTGTTTCAGCCCCTCTGTTTCAGCCCCTCTGTTTCTCGCCCTCTGTTTGAGCCCCTCTGTTTCAGCCCCTCTGTTTCAGCCCCTCTGTTTCAGCCCCTCTGTTTCAGGCCCACTGTTTCAGCCCCTCTGTTTCTCGCCATCTGTTTCAGCCCCTCTGTTTCAGCCCCTCTGTTTCTCGCCCTCTGTTTCAGCCCCTCTGTTTCAGCCACTCTGTTTCAGCTCCTCTGTTTCTCGCCCTCTGTTTCTCGCCCACTGTTTCTCGCCCTCTGTTTCAGCCCCTCTGTTTCAGCCCCTCTGTTTCAGCCCCTCTGTTTCAGCCCCTCTGTTTCTCGCCCTCTGTTTCTCGCTCTCTCTTTCTCGCCCTCTGTTTCTCGCCCTCTGTTTCAGCACCTCTGTTTCAGCCCCTCTGTTTCAGCCCCTCTGTCTCTCGCCCTCTGTTTCTCGCCCTCTGTTTCTCGCCCTCTGTTTCAGCCCCTCTGTTTCAGCCCCTCTGTTTCAGCCCCTCTGTTTCAGCCCCTCTGTTTCTCGCCCTCTGTTTCAGCCCCTCTGTTTCAGCCCCTCTGTTTCAGCCCCTCTGTTTCAGACCCTCTGTTTCTCGCCCTCTGTTTCTCGCCCTCTGTTTCTCGCCCTCTGTTTCTCGCCCTCTGTTTCAGCCCCTCTGTTTCAGCCCCTCTGTTTCAGCCCCTCTGTTTCTCGCCCTCTGTTTCTCGCCCTCTGTTTCTCGCTCTCTGTTTCTGGCCCTCTGTTTCTCGCCCTCTGTTTCAGCCCCTCTGTTTCAGCTCCTCTGTTCCTCGCTCTCTGTTTCTCGCCCTCTGTTTCAGCCCCTCTGTTTCTCGCCCACTGTTTCAGCCCCTCTGTTTCTCGCCATCTCTTTCAGCCCGTCTGTTTCAGCCCCTCTGTTTCTCGCCCTCTGTTTCAGCCCCTCTGTTTCAGCCCCTCTGTTTCTCGCCCTCTGTTTCAGCCCCCCTGTTTCAGCACCTCTGTTTCTCGCCCTTTGTTTCTCGCCCTCTGTTTCAGACCCTCTGTTTCTCGCCCTCTGTTTCAGCCCCTCTGTTTCAGTCCCTCTGTTTCAGCCCCTCTGTTTCCGCCCCTCTGTTTCAGCCCCTCTGTTTCAGCCCCTCTGTTTCAGCCCCTCTGTTTCTCGCCCTCTGTTTCAGCCCCTCTGTTTCAGCCCCTCTGTTTCTCGCCCTCTGTTTCTCGCCCTCTGTTTCTCGCCCTCTGTTTCTCGCTCTTTGTTTCTCGCCCTCTGTTTCTCGCCCTCTGTTTCAGCCCCTCTGTTTCAGCCAAACTGTTTCAGCCCCTCTGTTTCATCCCCTCTGTTTCAGCCCCTCTGTTTCAGCCCCTCTGTTTCTCGCCCTCTGTTTCTCGCCCTCTGTTTCTCGCCCTCTGTTTTGCGCTCTGTTTCTCGCCCTCTGTTTCTAGCCCTCTGTTTCAGCCCCTCTGTTTCAGCCCCTCTGTTTCAGCCCCTCTGTTTCTCGCCCTCTGTTTCTCGCCCACTGTTTCTCGCCCTCTGTTTCAGCCCCTCTGATTCAGCCCCTCTGTTTCAGCCCCTCTGTTTCAGCCCCTCTGTTTCAGCCCCTCTGTTTCAGACCCTCTGTTTCAGCCCCTCTGTTTCAGCCCCTCTGTTTCAGCACCTCTGTTTCTCGCCCTTTGTTTCTCGCCCTCTGTTTCAGCCCCTCTGTTTCTCGCCCTCTGTTTCAGCCCCTCTGATTCTCGCACTCTGTTTCAGCCCTTCTGTTTCAACCCCTCTGTTTCTCGCCCTCTGTTTCAGACCCTCTGTTTCAGCCCCTCTGTATCAGCCCTTCTGTTTCAGCCCCTCTGTTTCTCGCCCTCTGTTTCTCGCCCTCAGTTTCAGCCCCTCTGTTTCAGCCCCTCTGTTTCAGCCCCTCTGTTTCAGCCCCTCTGTTTCAGCCCCTCTGATTCTCGCCCTCTGTTTCTCGCCCTTTGTTTCTCGCCCTCTGTTTGAGCCCCTCTGTTTCTCGACCTCTGTTTCAGCCCCTCTGTTTCTCGCACTCTGTTTCAGCCCCTCTGTTTCAGCCCCTCTGTTTCTCGCCCTCTGTTTCAGCCCCTCTGTTTCAGCCCCTCTGTATCAGCCCCTCTGTTTCAGCCCCTCTGTTTCTCGCCCTCTGTTTCTCGCACATTGTTTCTCGCCCTCTGTTTCAGCCCCTCTGTTTCTGCCCCTCTGTTTCAGCCCCTCTGTTTCAGCCCCTCTGTTTCAGCCCCACTGTTTCTCGCCCTCTGTTTCTCGCCCTCTGTTTCTCGCCCTCTGTTTCTCGCCCTCTGTTTCTCGCCCTCTGTTTCAGCCCCTCTGTTTCAGCCCCTCTGTTTCAGCCCCTCTCTATCAGCCCCTCTGTTTCAGCCCCTCTGTTTCTCGCCCTCTGTTTCTCGCCCTCTGTTTCAGCCCCTCTGTTTCAGCCCCTCTGTTTCAGCCCCTCTGTTTCAGTCCCTCTGTTTCAGCACCTCTGTTTCAGCCCCTCTGTTTCTCGCCCACTGTTTCTCGCCCTCTGTTTTTCTCCCTCTGTTTCAGCCCCTCTGTTTCTCGCCCTCTGTTTCAGCCCCTCTGTTTCTCGCACTCTGTTTCTCGCCCTCTGTTTCAGCCCCTCTGTTTCTCGCCCTCTGTTTCAGCCCCTCTGTTTCTCGCCCTCTGGTTCAGCCCCTCTGTTTCAACCCCTCTGTTTCTCGCCCTCTGTTTCAGCCCCTCTGTTTCAGCCCCTCTGTATCATCCCCTCTGTTTCAGCCCCTCTGTTTCTCGCCCTCTGTTTCTCGCCCTCTGTTTCAGCCCCTCTGTTTCAGCCCCTCTGTTTCAGCCCCTCTGTTTCAGCCCCTCTGTTTCAGCCCCTCTGATTCTCGCCCTCTGTTTCTCGCCCTCTGTTTCTCGCCCTCTGTTTCTCGCTCTCTGTTTCTCACCCTCTGTTTCTCGCCCTCTGTTTCAGCCCCTCTGTTTCAGCCCCTCTGTTTCAGCCCCTCTGTTTCTCGCCCTCTGTTTCTCGCCCACTGTTTCTCGCCCTCTGTTTCCGCCCCTCTGATTCAGCCCCTCTGTTTCAGCCCCTCTGTGTCAGCCCCTCTGTTTCAGCCCCTCTGTTTCAGACCCTCTGTTTCAGCCCCTCTGTTTCAGCCCCTCTGTTTCAGCACCTCTGTTTCTCGCCCTTTGTTTCTCGCCCTCTGTTTCAGCCCCTCTGTTTCTCGCCCTCTGTTTCAGCCCCTCTGTTTCTCGCACTCTGTTTCAGCCCCTCTGTTTCAACCCCTCTGTTTCTCGCC